>NC_091489.1:27993395-28313395 GCF_947461875.1 Haliaeetus albicilla
AACAAAGGAATTGTGTTTCCAAAAAAAGGTTGAACAGTACTGATTAGCGTTGCAAAGTCTGCATTTAACAAGATTAGTTTTTAAACTAAACAGTATATTTTAATTTTTTATACACATGGACCTAACGTACATGGTGAATAACATCTCTTTTATAGGATTTTAAGTATTTGAGACACTTTATTGTTTAAAGAAAAGTTGCTGACTTCATCGCAAGTATAGCCTAGTAAAAATGGGGCCTGGAATAGTAAACTGTTGCAGAGCTGAGGCAGAAACTGGTAACCTTCTGACCTCTGACTTTTACTGGAAAATGATATGCAACATAAATTCAGGGGGCCTTTTTTCTTTCAAGTATGTATACATATATATTCTAGTGATGCTGTTCACAATGCTATAGTTGAAGTGGTGTCAACATGTTCATTAGAGCCTCTTGCTTTCGGAGCAAACTTTAAATCCACGGGTTTTTTAAGGGTGAAAAAGCTGCTGCAGAAACAGGCTTTGAACTAAAACATGGTGTTTGGAGGGGTTTTTTGTGCTCGGATAGGGCTGTTCTCTTACTAGACGGATGTGCGCGTGTTCATGTGTATATGTGCGTGGACAAAACATCTGCGGGGAGGCTTGCCAGCATGCTCCTAAACCTCTTGGGCCCTTTGGAAATCGAGCTACTCACTTCCTGGTATACTTTTTAAGATTTTTGGTCTTCATTTTCTCCTCAATGTGGCATTTTATTAGTCTGCAGTGCCAGTTGTATCTGATGTTTTATCATCGCCATCCTGGTCAGCTCCTAGCAAGGTGCATGCTATAATCTCAGTCAGAAAGGGTTTTCTAAAGTGACTTTAGAGCTTGAGTCCTATTAAATATCCGCAGAAAGACTTGACAGGGATGCTTTAGCTGGTTCTGAGACTTTTACCCAAATGCCAGAGTAAGGTTTATTGAGGCTGGAATTGCTGCCAGCGCTTGATAGATGCGTTTCGAGAAGAAGGCTCATTGCATTAAAACTTTAGGAAAGAGTAAAAAAAAGGGAATTTGCTAACTGGACCTCTCAGGTCAAGTCTGGGAAAGAAGCTTTGGAAAGGAGACCCTGTCCAGGGGGTCTCTGTTATTGAGGCTTGCCTTCAGGCCACTTGCCACCTATGGAAATGGCCTTTTTTTGAGGAACAGGGATGTGGGAAGGGCAGCGGTGGTCTCACTGAGCCTTGCTTTATGTCTTGTTTGCTCGAAGCTCTCTGAAGGTTGAGGTTATAGGGGAATCTCATTTGTTTAAGCACACCCATGCCTGCATATACACCTCCTGTAAAAAAAAAACCAAACCTGGTTTTAGCCTTCCCGCATGGGGAAGAAGTAAAAAACCATGATCCTGAATGACCAAAAGGGAAGAGAAGAAAAAGATAGCAAATACCCTGCCTCTCCTCAACTACATGTAAGTTCAAAATGCCGTGATTTGGAGGCTTTTCTTCTGTGGCCTTATGAGTGGCAACACTGTGGTCAAACTCTGGTGTTCACCTCTGCTGGATGCTTTTCTTGGCAGCAGAAGCAGCCAGCATGGCACTGCCGCAGCAGCTGGGTGCCACAGAGGGGTGGCAGCGAAAGGCTGGGGACCTGCACATTCATGCTTGCGAGCACAGGAGTTAACTTGAGAAGCATGCATTGCATGACATATATTCAGTATATTATGGGCTTCCCTATTTTTAGGAGTTTGTAAAAGGTCCTTTTGGTTCCATCTGTCAGGAGCACATTTGCCATTTAAAAAAACCCAAATCTAATTGCCAGAAATATAACCCTCTAAAACTGTCTATTTTTAGGTTGTTCTGACAACCTACTTCCCCTTTTGGGGTAGGTAAAAGCACCTTCTGGGCTGGGTTTCCAACCTGGCTGAAGGTATCACAAGGATGTGAGTGCAAGCTTTGCATTTTCAGAGAGGCACGCAGACTGGAAAGCTTAAGCCCCTTAGTAAGAGTTTTCTTTTCTCCCTTAGTCTTTAACCCAGACTATGTTAAGGTCTATTTTTGGGCTTTTTGGAAATTTTTCTTCTTTACAGGGTTCATCACTGTTTTTAATCCTCACAAAGTGCATTTTTAACCTGTTTATGTCCCTATGCACAACACACATCAAATGACTACCTTTGAAAACAGGAGAGAGATGCTCCTTCCTGCAAACATTTTAAAGTCTTTTTTAACATATAAATTTATTTACTTAGGAAATAGTAATGACTCCCAGCTGCTTTGATCTATTGTAGAAATCCATATTTAACTGCTAGGGAGCTGTTCTGGGGTCTCGTGCCACTGAAGAGCAGGATATGTTATCACATAGCATGTTGATGCAACCTCTTATAAAGGCCCGGTATTGTGTCATCGTAAGGGATAGTTATAGTACAGGAATGCAGAATAATATTATGAAAAAGTTTCATGGGCTGTTTTCCCATTGCTCTGAACTTACCATGAAGGACCATTGGAGGTCTGTCTCCAAATGGTGCAAAGAGATCTACAAAGTGGAGAAATAACTTACTAAATTCTATTTTAAAAAAAAAGAGAAGCAAGTTCTTAGGTATGGGCAGGTGATGCTGAGCTCACAGTAACGCTATCTTGTCTTACTGCATATCCTAACTTTAAGATTCCTGTCTGGGGTATTAACAGATCTATTTTGTTTGTTTTGCAAATAGTCAGGCCAGGAGGATGCAGAACAAAGGCTTGGTACAGTCACTTTTAATCTAGAGTGGGGCTCTTTAATTCCCATGTTTAGCTCTCCTACATGGCTTAGAAGAAAACAAAAAATAATCCGTCAGTGTCTCCTATTTGTGCATATTGTTTCTTGCCCCCTTTCTTTTTGTGCAAGCCTCAGCCTGGGTTCAAAATTTTTTTAACCTCCAAATAATTGTTGCTCTTTCAAGCTGGGAGTAGAAAGCGGTGATATTTCTTTATAAAAATGTATCAATGGCTGCAATGGGTTTTTTTTCAGGCTTTTGTAGGAGTTCAGACAACCTATAGGCAAAAAGGCAATTGCGTTTATTATTGCCGGGAATCTCAAGGCAGTTGTTTGGAGGCTGCGAAGGCAGGCGGCAGAGCCGGATGGAGGTGGAGAGAAGGGCCACATTATGTTCCAGATGACTGAGCAAGGATTTATGTACCAGCTCACCTTTTTTTTTTTTTTTTTTTTTTTTTTTTAACATGGGAGAAGAAAAGTAATAAGAGCAGGGAGGCAAGGCATTTGAAGCGGTCAGATGGCCGATGACTAATGGGATAGGTGAGCAGAAGCCCGCGGATTGGGTGTCTTAATGAGCACATTTCGCACCGAGTTTGGGCTGCAGTTCCCCTTCACCTTTGCCCTTTATTGACCGAACTGACACTTCATTTTTCACATACTTCCAATTATGCCTGAGCTTAAGTGTTGCCCTGCCTCCTTTCTTTCTTGCCTATGGATGGCTTGAGAGTGGCTGAGGCCACAGAAGATATTTTAATTTGAAAAACTACCATAGCAAGGCAGGTTTAGGGTGTAACCTGAAACTGCTGTCACTTTGCAGTTTCTTGGAGGAAAACAAAAGTTTTAATGTTTCTTGTTTAGCCCTTCCCCCCCCTTCTCCGTGGTGAGGTGGGAGATTGCTTTGGGGGTGGTTGGGTTGGCAAGGGATGTTTTCCTTGCGGTAAATCCTTTTCGGCAGTACAGGTGCTGTGGGTGAGAGTCACCCAAGTAAAGAGGTAAACCCAAGTAAAAAGCGGTGCCGTGCTTGAACGATGGCTCCTTGTTCCCTCTCAATGCGGCATCTTCTCAAGAGGCTTCTTGTGGTGTGATGCCCTGTGATGTACATCACCTAATGCTCTCCTAATGGA
The DNA here is from genome assembly GCF_947461875.1 of Haliaeetus albicilla. Lineage (NCBI taxonomy): Eukaryota > Metazoa > Chordata > Aves > Accipitriformes > Accipitridae > Haliaeetus > Haliaeetus albicilla. Next base: position 27,997,217 of record NC_091489.1, read on the forward strand.
AAAACAAAGCATAATTGTGCCAGAACTTCTCAAGCCTTAGACCAGTGTGGATTTGTTGTTTTGGAAATATTTAATGCGTGAATGCAGATTTGAGTGTGGCCTGGCTATGAGGCTTTGCGAAGTGGCTGAAGATGATGCTGGGAGAGGTGGGTATGATGAAGGGATGGAGAAATCTCCAGTCCGCAGCTGCCCCTTTGCTATACGGGGAGAACTGTGGTATATGTCCCACAGCCCAAGCCTGTGTGCATTTCCACGTTGGCTTTTACACGTAGAATCCTTCCAAAGCGGAAACATCTGTTTGCTTTTGCAGGGCTTTGGGGGTTTCGGAGCATGCAGTTTTCCTACCGAATGTGAATTCTGTTGGAAATAGTTGGAATAAGATGCACTTGCATGGGGTGGATGGGTTTAAGAACAAAATAGCTGCTGTTAGACCTTAACTTCCCAGCAGCGCTGCTGGATTTTGCAGCGTGGCTTTCCCTACCGGCTCTGTCACGTGAAGTTTGGGTGAGTAATGAGCAGGCACGTCACCTGCGTGCCGGTGGTGATTGCTTTGCATTTAAATATGTGGAGAGTGTATTGACAATTATTTACATCCAAACAGAGGCCCCTTAACCACAGAAGTATTTATCTCAAAAAAAAAAATTTGTATGAAGTATTACCTACTTTATTATGTAGCCCTCTGGCATAGTAATGGCATGGCATATTTTTACTATAATATGGTAATAAAAGAATATGTAAAAGGCAGACAAAGGTTCTGTCTTTTCACTAAGGTGACCCCTGTTACCAAGTAACTGCTTTACTTATGAGCTTATTAAAAACTCAAAAAAAATGAGCTTTTCATACTTCACAGGCATTGATGTGAAAATGAGCTGTCCTGCGAGTAGTTTTCTTGATCATTTTTAGAACAATTGATTAGCCAAAGAGCCGCTGTCATTAGTTGACATTGACTGATAGCAATTTGTCACAAGCTCCGGAGGTCAGCCAGGCAGTGGAAGCTTCGGCTTGTCTTTGATTGACCTTTTCTGATGCCATTATCATGCGATCGGTTAGACTGGATGTGACCCTCGATTGGAAGAGACAGGGCATTAGTCAACAGGGGCTGCTCCTGGTATTTTTTCTGGCGCTTTATGTATTGTGAATCTTGAATTAAGCATAATAGGCTTGTTTGGAAATGGACCGGTGTCAGTTTTCTTGTCGAGGCTTTGCCATCCCCTTTTCTTTCCTTGCTTTTCCATCAAGTGGGCAGCGCTCGGTTTGCTTTAAATCAGTGTGAACACCTGTGCTCACTCTTTGACGTGAGATACAGGATTTAAAACAACCCCATATTTATTTGAAACTCTTCGTGTAGGTGCATATTCTTCAACAGTACCAGCATTAATTATTTTTATCTCCTCAGAATCATGTTTTATTTTTTAACAGTGATTGAGTAGTTAAAGATTACGCTCATAACAACACGATGTCAATTTATCATTCTGCTCTAAAGCCGGAGGGCATGAAACTGTTTTTTTCGTCCTTCTGGTTTGGTGGTTTGTTTTTTTTTTTTGGTCTCATCAGTCTGATTCAGCTGTTAAAGTTAGATTTCGGCAGCGTTAAGTCTCCGTGTCTCAGCTAGGCAGGGTTATGCTTCCAGTATGGTGCATGGGAGAGTGTCCTCACTTAGTAGCGGGTGTCTGTCATGATTCAAGCATCAATCTATTCCCAGTGTCAGGATTTATTTTAATCGTTCGCATTAGCTCCCAACGTCTGTTATTACCAGGCATTTTTCCTTTCAATTTGGCAAAGCTAACTTAAATACTTAAAAATGTTGCTTGTTTTGCCTAAATTGTGGGTAACACAGTTGTAAACGAATTCTTTTCCTTGTAAAAAACCTTCCTTCCTCCCATTTGCCATTCAGGGGAAACTTGAATTTCTCTGTCTAAGTACCAACTTGTTTTTCAGGTCAGCCCCCAGAGATAATAAGCAGTTCAAAACCAGCACAACCATTTCAGCATGGTTTAATGCAACTTTCAGTCTTTCCTCAGGAAAGGCTTCCAGCCTGGAGGGGAGCAGAGAGGCGATCAAGTCAGTAGGCAGATCCTTCAGCCTGAAGCCATTGCCATCGTTGGCAGAGCGAAAGAAGGGAAAAAGACTTTGGGAACGGTTTACCTTTAAAGTGGCTATGGAAATACAAATATTCCTGACTTCTCGGCCTGCCTGTAATCAAGCAGCAAAATTCATGTGCTGGAGTCCTTTTTTTTTTTTTCTTTTTCTTGGCAAGTTTTTCTAAACTTAGAAATGTCTAGCCCATTAAACATCTGTGTGGCTGTGCGCAAGTCTGTGTATACATAGACATGTATGTAAGAACATGGCCCTGACCCTGAACTGACTATCCCATCAGCAGTGCAGGGCTTTTGCAGGCCCCAAAGTGTGTCTGCATGGCCCCGGGTATGTTACTGAGGACAAGGTCTTGAACGTGCCAAGCCGGGAACAGCGGTGGAAAATACTACATTGCTAAATCACATCTTGGGCCGTTACCTGAAAACTCGGGTATAGTCAGGTAGGACTGAAGGGCATGTTGCTTTCCTCCTTGGATGGGGCAGAGAGAGGTTTGGTTGCAAGTAGTTGTAGAAATAGATTTGAAGTTTTTGATGTCCAAGGTACCCTTTTTTAGCAGTCCCTGAGTCTTGTGTTTTGAAGATCACTGATATGATTTGATTTAGAAAAATTGTTCCTTTATTCTGGTGGGGTTTTTTTTCCCCTACACAACCTGGGCATGCTCCTTTAGGTTGCGGTGGCTCATTGAAGCCAATGAGCTTCCCGTATGGCCCATATGCTTTCCATCTTGAAGGCACCAGCACTATCCCCATTTGCTTCTCCAGGTCTTGGTGGCTTCAGCTGAGTCTTTTGCTGTCTGATGCAGGCAGAGTGTGACTTTCAGGTGTGCATCATTGACCTCTTTAAATAGGAGGTTAAAAAAGCAAATTCATGCTCCTGAGATGGTCTCCGCTTTTGAGAAACATTTTATCGCAATGAGTATAAACTCGTAAACACGCAGTGTTTCTGGCTTAGTGGTGCAACAGGGTGTGCCATCAGGCTGCTTGGCGTAAACCATTTTCCTATCTCTCACGTGAAATGCTGGGAGGGGAAAAGAAAAGATGACTAAGGTTGGAAGAGAAGTCTTTAGAATAATGAATTATGTATGGAGAAAGTGGGTGCTTGTCCCGTAATCCAAGAACTAACGGTGGGTGTTCACGGCCCAGGAGCTTTCCAGAGCATTAGCAGTTTTAAAACAAACGAAAATGTTTCATGTGTTGGGTTAAATTTATTGCTACAGTGTGCTGTGGAGGTCAGCAGGGGACAAAAAGAGATTAGACCAATTTCTGGAAAAATAGGTCCTTCTGTAGCTATTAAAAACGCTGGTCCAGATGCAACCTCTGGCTCAGGAAGCTGCCCAAGTGCTGATAGTCAGAGCTGTGGCACAGCTGCTTCTGTGTACCCCCCTGTATCTATACGGGTTTCCTAAACACCCGTTATTGCTCCTGGGAGAGATCGACATGAGATTGAGCTACTTGGACTGATCTCCTCTAGTTTTTATGTTAAAATAATTTTTAAAAATTCAGTTCAGGAAATAAGATACTGGATTTTTTTATTTATCCTTTTTTTGATGGCTCTTGCTAATGCTGGCATGCTTTTGTTGGGAAGAAAGTAAGACATAGTTTGTATTTTCTCGCCCTTATTACGCTGGTGGTGGGAATGGTTTGATGCTATTCATTCAAATTTGACAGGTGATTGCTTCTGTAAATGAATGCACTCAAATCATAATTGTTGCAACAGAATTGTTTGATTACCTGGCGGTAGCCTCTTTCTCTCTGATAGCTTTTGGATCACCTGTTTGCTGAGAGCATTTGACAGTCCTCATGTTTATTACCCAATTGAATGTCAGTAGCAATTGCAGCTAAAGATAAACGAAAATGCAAGTACTTGTTGACCTTGACTTTTTTCCACAAGATATTGGACTTGATGGCTCTATTGCTGTTGAACTGATAAGAGTTATAAACAGTAGTTGAAGGAAAATGTTTTATTCCCAGAGGAAAATACCACGCTTCTGTGGGAAATGGCATCTGACTAGCACTCTTTGCCAAATTTGTTTGGTTCACCTTCATTTAGGCTGTGGGAAAATAAAATACAAATTTCCCCTTTTATGACTTTAATATCTCTGCAAACATGAATTCCTGCGCTCTTTGTGAAGTTTTGTTGGCAGACTGCGCCAGTAACATACAGCGAGCGCGAGACCTCACCATGTTTTACGATGTGCTATAATGAGGATTCTCAATTCTTCCTCATTTTCAGGCTGATTTGATAATTACAGGGAGGGAGCAGAGCTTTCTTCTCCTATTCCATGGGAAGCTTAATATGTCTATAACCAGCAAAGACTGGGAAATGCGTCGCTGCGGGTGTGTGTTGCCGGAGTGGGGCTGTGCTGGTGGGAGAGCGGCCTGGGGACAATGGCAAAGTTATTGCAGGGATGGGGGGATGATACTTTCACAGGTCACGTTTGTGCCTGCTTTTTTGGGCAGGGTCTCAGGTGGGTTCCCTTGCAGTTTTTTGGGAGGAGGGGGCCAGTTTGGTGTCGCCTGTCCCAGCTGCATTTGGGGGACAGGAGGGATGAGCCTCCTGCCCCAGCAGATCTTACTGCTATAAGCCCCCCTTATATATATAGATATCTATATTTTATATTTTTTATATATATATATATATATATTTCTTCTTCATGTCTAATCCTGCTCCAATATGAAACCTGAAAGGAAGATTTCAGTGGAGACAGGAACAGGCAATAGGCTTTGAGATCTTCGGGGATGAAAGTCATTGTATAAACATAATGCGTAAAGAGCACAAAAGACGATGGAAATATATTGTTTAAAACATAAGTCCTTCTTGTCTCGACAACTGCTCTGATAAACTCTGTACAATATTGTAGGAGCTTGTTAAAAGCACTGAAATGCAGGATTAAGCAGTGCTCTAACAGTTAGCAGAGTCAGACTAGTAATCTTATTGCATTGTATTTTTTTTTAGGTAAGATTAAGCCGGCATTACATTATATGTTTGTGGGCAAGGGGGCATTCTTCAAGAGATTAATTAATAGGATCAGCACTGTAAGATGCTGACATCATTTTTTCTAAGCACATTGATGCACACAGGCTTTTTTTTTTTTTTAAAATTCATGAATGAGATGGGGACCTTCTCTGGGCGATCAGGGCAGCCCCTGTGGCTTTTGGTGGCAGCGGAGCCACCTGTCACCATGTAATTCATCGGGAACTGCTTCTCGCTGGCCTGGTGACCCACTAGTCAGTGCCATGCAAAATACCAGAGAGATAGACCCAATGTCTCTTCTCCCCGAGCTGGTGCGGGATCGCAGGGCTGTGACTGAGCAAATGCCTGACGGTGCTCTGGTGGGTCTTTGAACAAGGGTGTCTTTGGTAAAACCTTCTATCTCTCTGGCTTGTCTCTTCAGCCATTATGTCTCCTCCATGTAGCCTTTTTATCTTGAGTTTGGCATACTTGAACTTTTGCTGGTAGGGCTTGGGAGGTGGGAAAGGGCACGGGAGAGCCTGGCTGGGCCTGTGACATGCCGTGGGAGCAGTGTCACATCAAGGCAAGCCCTCTGCCACCCTCCGGCACTCTGTGGCTTGGGAACTTCCTCATCACCAGGTGGTATCTCTGGTGTCTGATAGCCACAGATGATAGATAGATAGATAGATTTATTTATTTATTTTTTTTTAAAATTTTTTCCTCATGAGCATTGAAAATCTCAATCACAGAGTTTGCAGGCAGTTTTTTGTGGTTGCTCTTTGCAGAAGCATAATGTGGAGGTGTCAGAAAGAAGAAACATCATAAAAATAAATAAAAATATAGTGGGGGCAGCCTTTTCAACTACTTGTCCTTTAGTCCTTTGTTTTTCTGTGACTGATCCTATGCCACAGGAGAGCGATGGCTCTTGCAACTCTGATACCGTCTGTTGTCTCAGGGCTGTAAATTCATCTTTTGCAGAAGGGCGGGAGAAGACCTACTAGGAGGCACCACTTATGACCTCAGAAACAAGCTAAAGGTGGTGGACATAACCTAACTGATTCTTAAATCTTCCCCCAGCTCTCTGAATAGCAGTTAGTGTCACATGGATGCATGCTAAAAATATTCTGGAGTCTGTAGCGTCCCGATGGACTTCAGAAGAAGGCATATCTTAGCTCTGTCTGGTCAGCAAGTGAAGGTCATGGAAGCAAGGCTTGCAGGGTGGAGAACCTTTTGTTGCTCTCGTTGCCGTGCCAAGAGGATCTCCTCCCTCCCCAGCACAGACAGCACTGAAGGAGAAACCCCACTGTGGTGCTCCTGCCTGGGGCCCTGGGTTATAGCACGTGCACTTCTGCATTGGCTGCCTTCGTAAAGCAGGGGAAGGAGATAACGTGGTCAGTGTTAGCTGAACTGCTTGAAGTAAAGTGTCACATTTAAAACTGTGTTTCTTTCAGGGCACTGTAATGTCAGAGTGTAGCAGCCTCTTGCTAAAGAGTAGGGGATAAGATGCAGGCAAATTGCAGGGGGTGGAAAAGACGCAACAAAGTGGGGTTAAAACATTATGCTCATGCCTACTTCCTTCACCACTTAGTAAAGCATCTCCTATTTATCCTCTCTTGTCCCTGGCTGTGGCAGTGAGGATGCCCTAGGAGAGGCTTTGGCACAGGATTCTGGCCATTTTCTTTTTTCTGTATCTGTCTGGAGTAACCCATTCAAATTTTGCCTGAGGCTGGCTGTGTAAAAGCAAGAGTAGTGGTAATATTAATTCAGTATAACTATCAGTCAGACTTGGTGCCGTGTTGTAGTTTTGTGATGGGCTGTAGGTAAAGCAGGGGGCTGTTTTGTCACTTGGTGAGCAGACTGAGCCACAAAATCTTTGAATGTCAGTGTATAAATATTTATAGTTTGTGTGTGTGTTTGTTCATATAGAGGCTTGGATGTGACTACCTCCCACTATTACACATTTATTCTGTGAACCTGGCAAGAAAGGTAGTAAAACAACCACCCTTGCGAAGTACAGGGCTTTTTCAGGACCTTTTGTATTTCCTTTAGAAAGAGTGTTGTGCTAAGTTCCTTGGTGTTACAGCTATCAGAAACAAATTAGCAAGCGGTGCTAACATTAGTGTCTCACCGCATATTTAATTCAGCTAAAAAAACCCTGAGGTGGCCATAATTTACCCAGTTGAACAGCAGACTGGCGAGCAGAGAGGGCTGACATAGCCACATCGTCAGGAAATCTGAAGTTGGTGACTTGGTTGAATGGAATCCCAATAAAGTAACCAGCTAACAGTCTGCAGGAATTCAGGCTGCAGCAGGAGGAGCATGTTAATCATAACATGGGTGTATCTGCTCTTCACCACGATTAATTATATTGTATCACTGAAAAGCAGGGTATGCACAGTTATGCAATTTTGCAGCATGGCTTTCCATATATAATGTTTTAATAAAAATTGAATTGCCTCCCACAGTTGAATTGAAATTTTGTGTGTTACTAATACACAAATTTTATTTACTGTTGCAGTTGGTGTAGGTGAAATGACAGTATTAAACTTAAAAGTGCCTCTGAAGTTGATAAATGCCAACTTGATACTAAACATATTAATACTCAGTTAAAATTAGCAATCAATTTACTTGAATATTGGAGGTTAGCCAGGAATGGATCTGAAGTTGTATTAGGTATATTGTACTGGTCTGAATACATCATACACTGTTGCAAAAGCATTGTGCTAATTTTAGCTTACAAAGAGGATGAAGATAAACTGCCTGCTGCTAGTTTGCCATATGCTGTCCTGGTGATAATATTCAAGTAGAAAATATTCTGCAGAGAGTCTTACTGTTTCAGTAAAAGAAAAGTGGAAAAGAGTTGAGCAAATTTCTGCTCCGTAAATGTATACAAAATAATGAAATAAAACAAATCTCAAATGCTGGTAGATGAGATCTGTGAAATTTGTTTTGGTTTTATTGGCTTTCATGGGAGTCAACTATTTGTTTTAGTATATATTTGATCCAATTGTATCCATTTCTCGCATGTAAATCTTAAAATCAATCTAAATAAAAATTGATCTTTCTTCTGGTAGGCAAAAATATAGTCTGTGTTGCTCCTAACTAGTTAAGCCTCCCATCCTTCAAGTTTAGTACAGGAATAAAGTCTCTGCTGAGCTGATTTTTCAGGAGTTTCTCCTTTTGCTTTGTTTATTTAAAAACACAAAACATGTTCCAGTTGCCATACGGGGAGGATTTTGCTTTTGTAGCTTCACTGAGGAGCATTTGCCTTCTCCATCTGCACCTGTGGCCAGGAGAGGGGTGCATGAGGAGGGGGTGCCCCGGACTCCCGGGCTGTGGAGGGCTGGGGGGAAGCTTTGCATTAGCAAGTGGTGAAAAGCTTGACCTTCGAGTGACCCGGGTCAAGCAAACCCCCCGCTGAAATGTCCCATTTGGACATGGATACCTGTGGGGTGAGGGAGGAGATAAAGGAAGGGGGAGGAAGATAAAATAATCCCATTGACCTGGGAACTTCTCAGATATTACAAGCGAGGGAATGGCAGGAATAATAAAAGAGTGGCAATATTTGCCTGCCCCCCCCCCCCCGGTATCTGTGTAATGTCATTTCCAAAGGGCTGGAGTAGATAATAGCAAATGTGCTTTCAAGTATCGGATCAATCTCTTGAAGTGATGGGGAAGGCTGGATGGTCTGATCTGGCCGGTGCTGGAGAGTACAATACAATCCTCATCGCAGCAGAGAGAATTGTATAAATGGACAAAGATCCACTGATTACATCTTTTGCTAAAGTGTTAAGTAAAAGATCGGGCTATAAGAGATGGCTGGTCTACTATTGTCTGGTCTTCTGACTTGTTTTTATAGGGGTTTTCACAGGAACAAATACCAATTACCAAAATAAAAGCAAGCAGTGTCGCTGGTCCCTATCGTAGTAGGACATATGCTCTTCAGTCAGCGTGGGCAGGAAGTTTGGCAGGTCTGTCCCCTACCATTGCCATTGCATCTTTATCTTTTTGGTTCATTGTTTGCCACTGAGTGCTTGAAATTCCAGTTTCCAAGTAAAAGCTTCCTGTTTCTTGCATTTACATTCACTTTGGTAAGACATAAATTTAGCTATCTATCAAGAAGGGCTTTTTGTTTTCTCAAGTAAGGCAAAATAGGAAGAAGAAATTAATTCTGATTTGATGATAAGAGGTAGAATTTTGCCTTTTCTCAGATTCTCAGTGGCAGGAAGCATGAGGTTGTATCCTCATGATAAGGTGACGGATGGGAGTTAAATTCAGCCTTTCCATCCTGAGTAATTTTAGAAGGGGCCCTGAAGTCCAGATCTTGTTTAGAAACAGAGATGGGCATATTCAGCCTTCATTAGCCATAGTTTCCTTGTGATAGCCTCGCTGCTTGTAAGTTTTTACTGTTCTGTGCAGTATTCAAAGCTAATAATGCACATATTCTTGTAGTCATCTCAATCCTGAATTTCCCTCTGGAGAGTTTCTGTTTCTCTCCATTGACTGTGGAGGGACTTGAGGAGGACTAATTGCCTCGCTCAGGCACTTAGCTTGGCAGTCTGACTTAAATGCTTAGAGTAAGGAGGGATGAATCTATGCTAAAACATTTCATTTCTTTAGGAAGGAAATGTTTGCTCAGTGTGGAGAAGCAGAATAAAGAGTTTTGTACCACTGAAGATTAGAGGAGTGGGCTCAGGTGTTGCGTGTGTGGGTGAGGCTGTGTTTTCTGCAGCTCCTGAGCATGCTGGCCTGAGCATCTCATAACACTTGTTGTCTTTGCTGACCTGTATTGGTAACCTGAAGTGTTAAAAAATCTTGGCATTCATAGAAAAAAAAAAATATTAATATACTTGGGGGGGGGGACGGGATGGGACAGTGGCTGTATTCCCATGCCTAGCTCTTGGAGGCCAGGTTTCAAGCTTTCTCTGCCATCAGGAGGTTGCTTGCTTTGTCTGTGTGTGTGTGGTTTTGGTACAAGGTTTTCACATGACTCTGGGAGCTGGGGACTTAAATATAAAACCTGATGGATGGGGCTTGTGAAACTTGGTAGCAACACTTTGCTCAACTTCCAACTAAACAGCATTGAGGCCTTTCATGGGATGAAAGGGTCTGTGAGTGAAACCTTGAAACGAAACCTGTTGCTGAGTTGATGAGGTAGGAATGGCCATACTCAAAACAACTCGGGGCTTTGCTTTGTTGTGCTGTTTGGGCGTGGGGTCCTTTGGCTGCTGGCACTGCAGCTGTTGGGACTTCTCTCCATGCACCTTCCTTGCCTGCTTTTAGATGTAAAACCAAAGTTAAACCTACTTCCACTCCAAACTAACAAGGTGCACATTCAGTCCATTTAAGTGCGCTAATATGCATTCAAAAAGGTTCATTTGTCCGCTTTGTTTTGTAGTCATATTTGTAGCAATCCTCACTACCAGATGAGGTGGAGGAGTTTTTTAATAATTTCTGTGCAAAATGTAGAACTCTTATTTTCATATTGAAAACAAGCAAGTCCACTTGGATGCTGTCCTGAAAAATATCTCCAGATTGTGCACCGTGACCCCACTGTGCTTCAGGGCTGCTTCCTTGGGAAGCTGTGACTGCAAAGGCTGGGGATGGTGCTGGGTTTCAAGTGCTGGAGGTTTGCAGGGGTAGAGGGAGAGCAGGTTACTGGCAGTGGCAGTGCGGGCTTTCATTCAGCACCTTGTCAGCGTGCCTTATCTGGGATCTTGAGGGATGGCTCTCCAGGGTAAATCCGAGGAAGGGAATTGAGTGAGGTGCTTCCAGGGATGTCCCAGCAGAGGCTTCCTAGTGAGCTGTTCTGCTTGCCCGACAGAAGCCATAACCTGCACGGATCCCTGCAGTGCCTCGGAAAGTTGGGCTTTCCAGCATGTTTGTTGACTGCTTTGAGACTTCGATCTCCTTATTTGCAACTTGTGTCAACTTTAAGCTGACATGTACAGCACCCGCCATCCTGAGCCTCTCCTTGCATGCTCTTGCATGAGGTTCATGTGCAACTCATAGGTGCAGAAAGCCTTCTGGGCTGGTGAGAGGTGAGCATAAGGGAGAGCCTCCCCATGGTCTTACAGGCAAGAGCATATTGCCCTCTCCATGTCCATTTTTCCTTCTTTAGGTCACTGTTGAGATCATATTCATTGCAAAGATGGTGGTTCTGTCAAAGTCTTTTCCATAGAAACTGTTAAATAAAGTATAGGTAAGAATGCTTTTTAGCTGAACTTTGAATTTCAACTGGCAATTATAGATGAAAATCTCTGTCTTCCCTTCTCATCTGCCTAAACCATGAATTGCAGGTGAAGTTGGTCAGTCAGTTAGTATAAATGACAAAACTCAAAGTTGCTTTGCATAGAAAATAGCAGCATGATTAGCAATGGTTCAGAGGCTGGCATTGTTGGCAACTGTTCAGATAATTGGCAGATACTTGTGAAAGCGTTTTCCAGTCTCAAGAGAATCGCCAGTTTTGGAATCGGTGATTATTGCTTTGGCGTTGCGTTGGGAAAGAGTGCAGGTTTGTGACTGGAGACTTCCTTTTCTGCCTGAGAAGCCTTGGTGACCTAGTCTTAAGACAGAAATGCTTGCCTCCAGGTTGTAAGTCGGCAGCCATACAGCAAAAGTTGTGTATGGATGAAGCAAGCAGTTCACAAACGGTTGGAAAATTGTGTTTCCATTCCGCTCAACATGCTATTAGTTTATTAGAAGAGACTCATTCAGAGTGATGGTGAAAACTGGAAATAGTATTTACTAGGATTTACTTGACTGTGGCAGGATAATTATAATTTGAATACAGGTTTGCAAGTATTTTCTTTCCTTTTTGTGCATGTCTGAGTGTGTGTGTGTCTCTCTCTCTCTATATAACAAAACTATCCTGATCCTCATCAAAATAGTCTGCTAATGTTTTCCTGCCTTTATCAAGATGCAGCATGAAAGAACCACTCTGATTCATATATTTAAGGGATGTTATTCTGACCTCAAAAACTGATACTTCCTTAGCTAGTGCCAGCAAGACCTTTCTGTGGTTTCAGTCCCCATTTCTTCAGCAATTAAGAATCAGGTGGCATCAGAATAACAACTGATTTTAATAGCCACTTTAGCCACCTCCGTCATGTGGAGGAAGCATGCAGAGCTTCTGCAGAGCCTCGGAGCTCTGCGGTGTGACCTCAAGTGACCAGACGCAAAAACCAGTGCAACTCTTGAATGGAAAGGTCTGCATCATCCAAACTCTGCTGGCTCTTGTCCAAGAACACACTGTTTACCTGTTCCTTCCAAACTGGTCAATTTTCTGCACGGCCAAGATGTGATTTTTTTTTTTTTTGCTTATCTCAGTGCAACTTGGTTGGTTTTAGTGAAGCTGCTCTTCACTTACATGTAGATGTACAGCGAAGATTGTGTTTTCTGTTTTGGCGATCAAAGATAAACATTCCCACTGTCGACCTATATATTGCCCCTTCTTTGTGTTTGAAGATATTTGTATATTCATCTGCAAATATGCAGGCTGACCACTGCAATCAAAAGCAACAAATCTTACCAGGTAGCTCCAAAATGCATCTTGCTGAAGGCAATGTTTGAAAATGCATTGCTATGAGCATGAAGCAGCTAAGCTTCTGTCTGGCCCTTGAGATGTGTACCCAGACTTTAATGAAGGGTGGGGTTTTCCTTATCCTAATAAATAGATTTTGTCTGGGGAGGTAAGAGGCAGAAAGAGGGAACGTATTTGCCCAATCCTAAATAAAAGGCTATTTATGCCTAATACATTGGCAGAATTATTCCAGAGTAATTCATCCATGAGAAAATATGATCCTTGTGTCACTGCCAAGGTCAGAGAGACCTATGGTGATCTACAGAGGATGTTCAGGTCACCCAAGTTAAATCTGCCTAGGGGCCGACTTAGCTCATGCATCACATTTTTTTCCAAGATTAATAAAAGCAAACATCTATATATGAAGGCAGGGCTAAGAGTGTGGTCAACTCTCTCCTTTGAGCCAAGATCTCCTGTTTTTCCCTTCTCCTTTCCAGGTTGCTTCTTCCATTTCCTTTCCATTCTTCTCTTTTCCCAGCATTTACAGGATGCTCAGAAAAGTCAGTCTTTTCCTGTTCGTGGCAACTGATGTCTATAAAACCCTTCTAGTTGATAACTGCATGCACAGGAAGGGCACAGGGACATTGCTGGTGTTTACCCAGGAGCAGCGTTGGCTGTCTGCATGTGCTTGGTGTGCCCTTTCACATCAGTTGAGAAGCACATCTTGAAAATTGGGGCAAGAAAGGTGGGATACACAGTAGAAATATATTCCTTGGTAACGCCAACTGAGAGGGTACCATCTGAGCAACAGGATATTTGGCAGAACCATTTTGAAGGCAAAACTGGTGATATTTTAGGCACTGCCAGGCTGCCCCAGGAGGAGACAGGTCAAGTGGTGAGCTGGGCAGGTGAGAGTCCTCTTCCATCACTAGTGGGTGGAACGGGCAAGACAAGGTCCTCAGCCCTTTCAACAAGGATGAGGTTGCTTCAGCAGAAAAGCAAGATTATTCTTCCATGTGGTCAATACCTGCCATGGGGAAGCTGATACCTGTGGTTTATAGCCTGCCAGAGCCTGAGGTTTTCTTTAACTTTCTTGGTTACTCGTTCATGTCATTTAAAGTACATCAGATTACTAAAAACAGACAGTTTTTGCTTTCTATCCATTTCTACTACTCTTGCTATTAGATATAATGGCAAATGCTGTGAATTGAAAAAGAAACACCAGAAATCTTTTTGACTTGCTTTTTGAAGGATGTTTGCATTTAAGTTTTGGGTTTTTTTTTTAAGACACTAGATGGCTTATTGCTATGACCCAGCTTTGCTTTGAGATTTCTGTGGGATTTTGGCTAAACACTATTATTGCGAAGGAGTGGAGTCAAAGAGAGATGAACTGGAAATGGCTGAGTTACCTCCTTTCCATCCTTCATCCCTCCCCCAGTTGGGACTTTGATGCCACTAGATGTAGTGACATAAATAATACCCAAATTCTGGAGTGCACCAGAAGTTTTTCCCTTTCCTTCCATCAGTTTGCCTTTTCAAGGTAATCCTAGGTAGCTGATGTCTAGCAATACATAGTGGTGGAAGGTGAAAGAGGTAAAAATAAGGCGCACATGCACCCTATGGGGAAGTTTTCAAGTGTCCAGCATTGATCTGACTTTACTTTCACCTTCATTGTATGTTTTGGACTCTCTGACATCTGTTTGTTCCTGGATGACTTGCATTTGGGTTTGTTGTTTGTTTGCTTTTATTTGGAAAAAACCCACATCCTAACCTATAACTGCACTGTAAAACAAACAGCAAAACACCAGAAGCTGTGATAGAAAGTTGTAGGAAACCAAAAACATAGCAGTGACATGAATACATTAAGCTGGAGCCAAAGGGGACATGGTAACTTAGTAGGACTGAAGTGTCTGAAAGGGCTGTCAGTGCCTGTGTGGCCCTGGGGAGGACCATGAAGGGAGCTCAGCTTCAGTGCTGAGCCTGGCGGCCAGTGCCCAGCCACGAGGAACAGAGACAAGACCACCTCCTCATCGCTGTTATTTCTCTGAAAGGCTCTCTAAGCCCTCTGAATTTCCAGGCTCTGCCACAGGGGCTGGTTTCACGCCAGCCAGCTGGATGTGCAGGGGTTGTACCCCAACCCGCCCTTTGATACCATCCCACCTCCCCGCACCCAAGGGATATTAGCAGAGGTGAGAAAGTAGATTCCACTTTTTGGCGGTAAGTGTTTGTAGCAGAAGGGGAGTTAGTAGCCTGAGCGCCACAGTGGTTGTTGCTTGATCCCTCCCAGCCACGTAGAGCAAGGGAAATCTGGGCAGAGCGAGCAGCCCTCTTCTCCAGCAGCTGCTGCTGCACCCTACCCAAACTGAGGCTTTCTAATCCCAGTTTGTGCAGATGAGCTTGAGTGAAGTTTAGCATGGCTACCGCTAGCGGTTGTGCTTCAGTCGGTGTAGAGTGACACCCATGGGTGCCCTCCACCTCTAGTGCCACGCTCTACTGGGTGCTGCCCATGTGAGCCGCAGGCAAGGTGGTGGGAGATGATTTCTGAAAGCACCCCTCTCCTGCTGACCATGCCAAGCAGAGGGCAGCGGCAGCCGTGTGAGCAGCAGCCGTGTGCCTGCCTGCTGGCCGCCGGAGCTGACGCCACCGCGCCTTTGCTCTAAAGCTCAACTTCAGGTTTGTTTTTCCCATTGTGGCCTTTTTTAAGCACCACCTCATCAGAGCAGATTTGCCTTTTGTGTTGGAGAGGGACAGTCAAGTGGAAGAAAATTTTGTGTGAGCTTGGCTCTGTCAAATCTACTTATCTCCTTTTGCCTTCTGCACCTCCTTCCCGAGGAGCAGCCTCCCGCTATTGTCACGGGCCCTCCAGAGCGACCGGCTTTTGCTGGAAGAACAAGAGCAGTGGATTTAGGGCACCAGGCAGCAAGGAGCACCAGGGACAGCACAAGAAAAACATTATTAAGTCTGTCTACGCCCTTCCCTTTAAAAGGTCTGACAGAGGGTTGCGTATTTTGTAATTAAGGTGGTTTTTCCTGAGCTGATTACGTGCATGGTAACATAAGGTTTTGTCTTTGGGGAGCGAAGCCAGCATCTTCTGAGCGTCCCAGGCAGTGTTAGGGCAGGGTGAGGGGGGGGAACTCAGGGTGCGGTCCAAATGCCATCCGTTCAGTCATGATTGCAAATATTTCTAACATTTGCTTAGAAAAGAGGAGCGTAAATGTTTTGCGTCTAACTCCTGCCTGTTCATATGAAGCCCAGGTACTGGAAGGTTCCCAAGTCCCTGTCATTCTGCTCCGCTCTGCCCAGTAGTATGGGTCACCACATAGGTACCTGATTTCCATCAGACCTCAAAGACACCTTATGGAAACAGTTCTTCTAGGTGGACATGGCCAGCCCTCTTCTCCACCCTTCTTTCCATAGCTGTGAGATACAGGGTCCTGCATTGGGAACCACCAGACTGCCTCAGAATGGTTTTTGGATTGACCCTCCATAATAAATCAAAATTGTCATCTTCTTATTTAAAGTATGAAGAAATAATTAATTTGTGCCTTAAGTTCAAAGCCAGATATCTTTCACTAACTAGCCAGTCAAGAGGGTTCAGTGGCTATAATTTGCTGGAGTAATGGCTGCAGCAAGTGGATCTTTATTAGGTTGTGTGAGGTGATGAGTGTTTTTTGAAGCATGAGCAATGGCAGCTGAGATGTTGTTACTTTCAGAAGAGGAGAGGTAGATGAGATGGAGGCATTTTATTCTCTTCCCTTTTAATTCTGCCTTTTGCAGTTGCAAAGTGACCACTGTATGTGGGGAAATAGAGTATGTGGTGCTGCTGTGGCATGCAAAGTGAGGTTTAATGTTAGTTTTCTTTCAATAGTGTCCTGGTTTTCATTGTCAGATGTTACCGATGAACTAGGGACAGGGAAAATAATTTTTTTGTTTTGATGTTACTTTAAAATTGGTGACAGGAGTGGAAGAAAATACATTGCATATCAGCAAGAACATTTTCACTTGACACAAACCACATGGGAACTTCCAATTGGAAATATCTTGTGTGGGCTTGGTAGGTCATGAATCCTGACTTGCCTGAGCTGCAGCTAGACTAATTCTCTCCTGTTTGTTATGGTTATATGACTCCTGCGACATATGGGATCCAGCCCTGCAATAGAGGATTTGGGGCAAACAGTGTCTGAACTGTACTTCCTGCAGGGCACACTGCAGCTTGGGCCAGCATTGGTTGGTCTTGAATTGGCCCCAAATAAAATGCTTTAGTTTGGTCCAACAATCCCAAGCATTTTGGTTTGTCTTGCCCAACAATAAATTTTTTAAAAACTTCTTTCAATAGAAGAACCCAATTTTGAATGGTTTGAACAGTAGCAAGGTTCTGGCACATATTTTCTGTTGTAAAACATGAAATCTACAGCATCATCTCCTCTGGAGCAGGCATGCAGGCAGGGCCCAGGGCAATTTAGCTGTGTTTAGGGAAGGAAGCCTGCTTAAATGCTCCACTGTAATAAACTGTTTCTACAGATAATGCGTCCCTTAGTTTATACGTAATATGCTTCTGATCTTTGCTTTGAGCCTCTTATAGCTGCTTGTGCTCAGTCCAAGAGTCAAGTGTCTTAGGAGCTGGATAAACACAAAGATAGAGCCAGTTGTTAAGGAGCTATAAAGGTTTACAGAAGTTGACCTCATGGCCATTTGGGGTATTAGTTGGGCATATCTCCCCCATGGCAGAGCAGTCCTGTGCTCCTCCTGCTGCTTGTTGTGCTCCTGCTTTGCAAGGGAGTAAGTCTGACTGAATCCAACGGTGGATTTGCCTGTGTCTCACCCGTATGCAGTTGACTTCTTGTGGAGAATGCAACTGCTGGGACCTTTAGCTGGGAGGGCCAACTCTCCTGCTGAGGTTGGAGAGAATAGGTTTCAAAAAAAGACCTGTATTTAAACAAAATGAGAGAATGACTGAAAAACAGCTTTTCCCAAGAAGTGGTAGGGTCGTCATGCTGGCTTTTAGGTTAGGGGGAAAAAAACCACCTGTTTAAGCTTTTTACTGTTCTTAGTCAAACCAGGATGTTATTCTGTTTAACCAGATACTTTTCTTTAGGGTATTTGCTTCCATCTGCTCAAAGTAAACTTCTGTTGCTGGCAGCAGGAAGTTGTTTGCTTCCCATGCAATGAATTGCTTTCTTTTTAATATTTCATTCGACACATAGATGCACGGCTCCAGAAATATCACACAACTTACTCGTAATAGCAGAGTTTTCTGAACCCCATTAAGAAGTGCTGTGTTGTGCAGAAGAAGAGGTTTCCTTCATTTCAGCTGCAGAACAAATGAAAATGAGTAAAATCTGTGGGGTTTCCCCCTCCGTTCATCAATGCTGATTTTACTCTTTGCGTAGACAGCTAATTTGCTCATTGCTAGCCTGAAGGGAATTCAAGTCAAAAAGGAGGATTGAGTTACCAGAAAAAGGTGCTCCCGTCTCTCAAGAGCAAAGTACAATGAGTCAAGAAGAAAACTTTGAAAATTTGTCAAATGCCAGAGTGTAATTTACACTTATCCAGGTTACTCCATCTATGAATATTTGTGTAGGATATTTTTGCAACTGTTTACTTTAGTATCTTGTAAATATGGATACTATCGGTGACTGACAACCTCCTACTGTTTATGTCATGGTCTGAATCCTTGCATGAAACATGCACCGCATGTACTTAAGAGATGCATGCAAACCCAAACACATGGTATTTGTTCCTTGCTAATGCTTCTTTCCTGCCTTGTTGTTCCTCATTAACTTTTTATTTAGTATATTTGAAAAGGCCTTTTCCTCAAGGAATATGAAAAAAAAAAATTGGTCCCTCATCAACGCCATGTTTCAGATTCACAAGCAGACCTGCATAATTATTGTGAATAATCTTGCAGGTTGTTCTGTAGGCCGTTCAATGTGCTGAGATGATTGCTATTGACCTCAGGAACTCCTGGAGTGGGTGTTTCCATCACATCTCACTAATCATGGATCCCAACCAATAGAAAATGTTTTTCCTGAATAAAGAAATTGCGCAGTTACTTTAAGCTTTCTGAAATACCTTCTGCTGTTAGCCCTATCCTCAGCTCATGTACCTTGCTTGGGCATTGGCAGGTTGAGAGCAGTCACAGTGGGTTAATGTTACATATGCAATATATACGTGCATGTGTGTGTGTAAATTTTAGAAGAATGTATTTTGGGGAAGTCTTCTAAATTCACGGGCCTTTCCATGTCAAAACTTCTAATTCTCCTCAATAAATAGGTACAACTTGGATTACCAGCTGAGCATGCATCCCCAGACTGTGCCAGTGCGTTCCAGCTCTCTCCTGGCATATCTGAGCTCTCAACCCCCTGTGCTGCTCAGCTTGCCTCCTTCCCCACCTTGCTGTAAGAGAAATGACCATTTCTGAGTAGTGAACTTGTCCTGGTATGGTTGTGGACATGAATATTAGCCAACCTGACTCACATCAGAGTCATATGGGTGTGACTTTTGCTCACCACATTCCTTTGCCAAGTTGGAGCTGGTTGTGTCAGAAACAAATTTAAAAACACCAAAAAACCTCCATATGCTTCTTTTTTGCCCAAGTCCATTCAGCGCTGGTGGTCTGAAGTGGCAATCCTTGTTTTAAGTCCTGTGAACAGTAGGTTGTGGAAGATTCCTTCTCCCTTGCTCTTGTTTTACAGAAAAACTTGTTGCATCCTTGGAGCTGCTTTTTGAGAATTCATAATTTTGGACCTTATAGTAAAATTACATTTCACACATAGGCCTGTTTTTGCTCTGCAAAAGTCAGCATGGTGGATGTGTGGGTATCCAGCACATCTCCAATGTGTGGAGATATGTTTCTGTAAGGGATTTCATAGGTAAAGGTGCAGAAATTATAATAGTTACTCTAAATTAACACAGAGCACTGAAGCAAGGTTAGGGAAAGTAATTTTGCCACTTGAAATCTCTCTAGTACATTAAGTTACTAATGAATCCTGCTTTCCAGTTACCTGGAAAGGTTACTAAAGATATTTGGGTTCTTGGAGGGGTTAAAAGAGAAAGGAACTGGCGGAGCTGTGGATGGGCAGTGAACAGTTAAATATTTGGCTCAGATAATGTAGGATTTCTTATGCTAGCAGAGGCAGGAATTTGAGGAACTTGTATCTAAATGCTTTTAAAAAAAATTTATGATCTGATTTAAAAAAAATCACACTACTGGAAAGCCCACAAACTTTGGGGCGTTACGTTAGGTGTTTCAGTTCATAGCACCGAAAACATTGCAAGTGTGGTACAGAAGTCAATAGTTTTTGTCCAAATGCAGCACATATTTAAATTGTATTAGCTTACTAAATGCAAAACTAAGTGCAAACCGTAAAGTTCTTCTAGGAGGCAGAAGTTACTTTTAACAGGAGAGATTTGGAAACATAAAAATGAGTTCAACATGGGGAGCTTTTAGAGGACACTGATTTAGTCAGTCCACTTAAAAGTTGCTCTGGGTCTTTCACAGGGCTTCATGTCTTTCACACTTTCTTCTGTGAACTCCTTAAAGCAGTGGATTTAGATGTTTATCTAGAAGTGGACTGTAAAAGATGGAAGGTGGTGTTCATTGTGTGGTTTTGTGGACCTCAGCAAAGCTGGTGCCCTCCTCTTGCCCCCTCCCAGCAAACTGAAGAGTGGACTCCGAAACCTCTCTCAAATCTCATGACAGAGGTGTGGGAAGCAGGCATTTTAAGAATAATATGGTTTTCTTTGGTCTAAAAAATACTTGTACTCCAAATACAGATTTGATTCTAGGACAGGGCTACGTGCAGTGAGAAATAACCTGTTGCGTCTGGTGAAGATACTTGTAGTAAAGCTGTATTTGGCATTTTGCTATTGAGATTTCTAGGCACTTAAAATTATTCAAGGATGTTAGTCTAAAGAATTACATGCAAAGGCAATGGATTTTGTAGTCGAGCAAAGGGCCGGGGTTTTTAGGACATCTGAATTCCCAACCTTCCTGAAACATCCTTGACTTGAGATTGGGACTATTTATGTCGTATCTGGGCAGCTTCTATGGTCGAGGGATGGATTTGGGAGCTGGGGTGGCTGGAAGTTGCCTAGCTATGCCACACTGCCTGCCTTTCCAACGTTGCAGGGTGCTGACATTTAATTTTGGTTCCATGTGGAAGCGAGGGATGGGGCTTTGAATTGCCACCTAACTCCTGCAATGGCCACAGCCACTGAAGGCGAGCGCATGTGCCCAGTTGCTCTCCAGAAGCGCCTATTTTGCCAACAATGGTTTATAACAGATCACCCAGGCCAAAAAGAGCATTACCCACTCAAGGAGCCGCTGTAAACTTGGCTGCCCTTTGCTGCTTCTGCCTCCGATTTTTGGGGGAGTAAGAGGGGAAGGGAAGTTGTAGGAGGCGATGGCGGCAGAGAAGGGGACGCAGTGAGAGGAGCCCCCACTGGCATGGCCAGCCTGACCCATTCAGCAGGGCTGAATACGATAAATGCCGCTTTATCCTTTCTTGAAAGGAACAAGATAGCGCGGCCTAAATGCCTGGGTGTGCTTAAATAGGCAACTCTGGGACACCGGAGTTGAGGGCGTTTGAAATCGGAGCTCCCCGACAGCCAGGGAGCTGCCACAGGTCACCTGCCTCGCTCCATGGGGACCGGCCCAGGTCTGGCAAGAAATCGTCCACGGACGAATTGTAGTACAAATTCCTTTCTTTGTTGATTGGCCTCTTTCACTAGACCATGGCCTATAAAAAATTGTGTAAAAACAATTCTTAAATATTATTTGAAAGGGCAAATGGCCACGCTGAAAGGTTTGACAGTTTGACATATAGCGCCTGGTTTTGCTCGCTGGGGAATGGGCGCGCGGAGCCCGGGCTCTTCTCCTGCTCCTTACAGGCTCCAGGGTTTTTTTTTAAATAGCATCTAGTTGCTGTGCAGAGTCGCTGCGCTCCCAGCAATTTGACAGGCAATGAGTCTGCTTCAGTGATCTTAAATCCTTTTAGACTAATTTGCGAGCGAGCAGAAAAACAGCTAGCACCTTCGGATCCAGCGCTCAAAACCAGAGAATCAGGTATTGCCAATTAAAGTGCCATTTCCAACCATCATATCAAGACAGATTACTTGCAGTTCCTCTGATAATGTCACGCCGTGCCTAAAGAGAAAGCGAGATGGAGTTTCTCCACAGACAAAGGATCTGTGTAGACCAAACTCATTGGCGACCAAGGCAGAGGGAGCATGATGCAGACCGTGCATACAGCCATGCATATGTGCAGCGTAAACGCGAGCGGTGCGCCTGCTCTGCCCCCTGAATAGCCACGGGCCATTTTGAAGAGCCTGTGGCCCCTCAGTCACTGGCCTACTAGTTAATTGCCACACGGACTTCGTGACACATGGGCAGATAATATGACATTTTCGGTTTCTGTCACTAGCAAACGCCATGGCGTTGCTTGCACTAGTTGCTAAGAAGCTGTCAGAAACCATTAGCAGCTGGCTAAAGTTGCCCTATGGCATTTCCTCATGGCATCAGCAAAACAAGCATAAATCACCCAGCGGAGCCTCCCGCTATACTAATGAGGCTGTAAGCTTGTTTATGGACTAGCATCATTTCTATGATTATTTCCACCTTTTCAGTTCGCCTTCATTTGGCGGCAGGAGAAGTCAACTTCAGGAACGGAGTTGCCGCTGACATTTTACAAATGCAGTTCATAGCTGCTACCGTGTGGCTGGTCAGTGGTGCTTCAAGTTTGTTTAGTGATCTTTGAAAAGAGGAAAAGAGGTAAAAAAAAAAGGGTGTGTGTGTGTGTGGAATCTCTGGAGACCTCACAGAGGTGAGTGTATTGAGTTGCAAAGTAGATGGAAATACTAAAATCCACAATTGACCATTTAGACTTCTCTCTGTGGTTTCAGTCTTTACAGGATCAATTTTCCATTTAAAAAAAGTGGAAGAGGTTAAACAATTTATAAAAGTCTACCGAAGCATTTACTCTTAGGATAGCCGAGTCCTTTCTTATCCTCTCCCTGCCTTTCACTTTCTCCGACTTGTGTCGGACGGGGCCAGGGTTTATTGTTTTAGGCTTTTCTGAACATGCACCAGTATTTACACTGGATTGAAAGCATTTGCTTCCAATGAAAATCTTGTCTTAGATTACAGCCCAGCAGTGTAATTTCCCTCCCAGATGGGAGTAAAGTAGCAGTATTTGCCTAAAAACAGTAGGAAGAACAAACTGTGCATTAAGCCAAGGCTGGTTTTGGCTTGAGCTAATGATGTAACAGAAACCTTTTATTTGGGATAGGTCACCGCCAGGGATTGAAGGAGGTGATCTGGCTTGCGCTTGAAAGGTTTCTCCATTGTATCTACATAAGTCTTCACTTAAAAAATCCTGTTCCTAATGCTTCTGCTTTCATACAGCAGAAATAAACAGGAAAGGTTCTGGGGAGTGTTATAGGTGGAATGCAGAAAGCTTTTCCTCTCCTAATGGAGGATATAATTCAGGTGCCCCGGAGGCATGCTTTCAGGAATTCTCTTGCCCGAGGTAATGGGAAGCTAAGGCTGCTTGAAGGCCTTGATTATCTATTGATGCACAAAGCTGGAAAAAAAAGTCAGCTCCCTTGGATTATAGTAGATATTTCCATAAATTATCAATGAGTCCTCCTCCCGTCAGGCACGAGGCGATGCCTGCTAAATTAATCTGAAGGGGGGTTGAAATGAGGAGAGAGTGTATTTTTAAAAAAAATGGGGTAGGGGGGAGAGGGTGGGTGAACGATTGCAGGGAGGTGGTGAAAGGCAGTGTCATTAGGTTAGAAGCTTTTCGTTTTTAATCAACGAATGCGTAATACTTCTCTTTTCCTTGTTTGCCTCTTGCAGACAGAAAGTGGATTAGCCCGTGGAATTTTAAATGCTGTTGAGTTGTTTCCTTTGCTCATGTTTCTTTTATGAATTATTATTTTATATGGTGAATTGCTTCTCTCTATAAAAGCCTTTTTTTTTTTACATACTGGGCTTTCAAAGAATTTGTCAGATATCTTATTTCTTCATAAAAGTCTTGTTTGTTTCTATAACTACCCAAGGTTACCATTTCGTTAAAGACATAAGCCAAGTCATAAGGACAATTATAAATTTGCCACGGTCAGTAAGGTACTAAAAATATAACACTAATAATAACTTTTTTTTTTTTTTTTGGTGCTGAAAGCTGTTTAACAGATAATAATTTTGACAGTTTGTATCCTTTTTTGAAAAAAAATATCTTTTTTAAAATTTTTATTCCTAACAGAGATAGTTTTGATTCAGCCCAATTCAGATGACTTTCTTGATCATTCTTGCCCAGGGGTGTAAAAAACACTTGCCTAATAACATCACAACTCCATGTTGCTACAAATACAGTGTCCTTGGAAGCCAGGATATACCATTCAATCTACATGCAGAGAATGCAAAGACTGATTTGCTCTGTGGACTTGTTTATAAACTGCTTTCAGGGTTTGAAGCAAAAATTGCATGCAAACTGGCCAGGCACTGCAACTTTTGTTTTCCTTTGACCACCAGCCCATCAGTCCAGACCCAAGCTGGCTGCTACGCAGTTATGTCCTCCCGTAGATATATCGCTAATGTGATGAGAACTGTCTGAGACCTTCTCTGCATTAAGAAAATTCATTCTGGATCAGTTGTTGTTTAATGGGAGCAGACACCTATTACAGATGTGGCACGCTGGCACAAAGCAGGGTGTTAATTCCTATGGTATATGTCAAATTGGTAACTATTTATTCCACTATGAATTTCTTTTGGCTGGGGCTGAGAAGAGGGGAGGCCGGTTAGCTACCGACCTCCCATCAAAAAGTCAGGGGAAGTTAAACGTCTATAAAAGACTTAACATAAGCAGTGCCCCAGTCCTCTGTTTTTTTCTGAATTTGGGGAGAGTATATGATACTGCAAGAGAGCTGCATTCACCCTGCTTTTCGCATCCTGGAGCGGGATGGGGCACCCAGCTTCACACAAGTCATGTGGATGGGACACCATTGATATTTTCCTAATTGTCATCTCAGCCAAAGTAGCTGATTGGGATGAATTTTTGGGAAGTGACTTAGTGTGAAGAAAAGCCACTGTTTCCACCTTTGCAAACTGGATGTGTGCAAAAAAACCCTTTTTTTTTTTTTAAGCACTTTTTATTTTGGGTTACAGTGGCAGAAATGGCCACGCTGTCCTTCAGGATAAACCAGAATGGGGCCGACACAGCCCCAAGACCCTCCCTCTCCTCATGTCTCTTCCCCCCATCCCTTCAACCCCGGTGAATTACAGTGTTAAAGAATTTATACCTCATTTAAATATTCATGCAGTTTATACCCAAAGCCAGGCTTCGGCTGAAGTATATAAAGGTAGCATAAGTCAAAATTTGATTCACTATATTTACAGGTGACGGCTTGGACAACAGTGTAGCTTCCCCCAGCACAGGTGATGATGATGATCCAGATAAGGACAAAAAGCGACATAAAAAGCGTGGCATCTTTCCCAAAGTAGCCACAAATATCATGAGGGCATGGCTGTTCCAGCATCTAACAGTAAGTGAACTCTAGATCACATATGCAAAATAAAACATGGAAAATGTCATAGTTGTAGTAGTCGTAGAAGGCAAAAAATACGTGTGATGTTGCTGACAGGCAGCTCAGGGAACTTTTCCGAGCAGAGTTGTTGTTGCCTCATTTGCTAGATGCCAGGGGAAGAGCACGGAGCGTATGTTTTTATGGTTTTGGGGTTTTTTTGTGTGTGTTGTTTGTAGATTTTTTTTTTTTGGTTCGAGTTGCAGTTGTTAATGGGATGTCACCGTGAAGTGTGACTAAGCTTACACTAATAACCTCGGAGACCTGTCCTGCCCTGCTGCTCGCACAGCTGCAGCTCCCCTTAGCTGACATGGGAATTGCTGCTTCAGAGCAGAGAGCAGCATTCGGTCCCTGGTTCTGTGCTCTGGAGAACTGCGGAAGGTAATTGGGGAGATTAAAAACAAAGCAAAAAGCAAACAAAGACCTTATTCAGATGTTTGTCAGAGATCACCAGAAGCTTCATGATGAAAGGTCTGAATGTATCTGGTTTAATAGCAAAGTATAATTTTTTTCTTTGAGACATTCTCATTCCCAGAGTGTAAGTTACCACTGTATTTAACATTATAAAGCGGGGGGGGGAGTGGGGGGGCTGGGGGGGGCTGTACACAGCTATTTCTGTTGTCACAGCTACCTGTATTTTTTTTATTCCTGGGATTAGAAATCAAAGCTCTGGACAGGTGTGTGGGGTTAAGCTGTATGCTGGAGCTTCTTTCAAGGCTTTATATTGTGTACCACACCTTCTAACGTTAGCATTTAGAAAAGTGTTTCTAATGCCATTCTCCTTTGTCATCCAATTGTGGTGATCTGTCACTGTGTTTCATCCACTGAGGGGATGTGGGCATTTGGCCCCAGGTTTTCTGTCTGAGCTTTTCTGTGACAGGAGGATAAGGGCCGGGCAAGGGTTCCCGGGGGTCTGCAGGTGGTAGCGAAGAAACAGCTCTTGCCTCTAATCCCAGCAGTTGACACTCTCCCCTGCCTGTAGTCAGGGTCAGGATGAAACCAGAAGCCGGCCAGCTTGCCCAGCCCCAGTGGGAGACCTGCCAAGGGTATACTCGTAAACTGGAGGAAGCGCTCACGCACATCGCCCCTCCATCCCCTGCTGAGCCAAGAAACCAGATATCTGCCATGACTCTTGTCAGCATGGGGATCAGGCGGGGAATCCTGCCCTGCGCGGTCCTGGGTTGCTATGAATGAACCTTCCTGCTGGAGCACTCCTCCTCTGAGGCTGGAGAGGGCCTCAGATATCTCCCAGTTAATCTCTCTCTCTGGCAGACTCCACATCAGCTGTGCCTCAGCTTTGCTAGCTCCTTAGCCCTGTCCCTGGTGCGTTCAGCGCATCACTCCCGAAGGCTGAGGTCCCTTTTGGTTTTGGTGGCTCCCCAATTCTAGGTCCTCTCCCAAGAAGAGCTGACAGCCTGGTGTGTCTCTGCAGGTAGATGTGAGGTTAAAGACATCTGCCTCCAAAACAGTCCAGGGATGCTGTGCCAGCAGTGATGCTCACATCTTCCTCATGCAGCTGGTTTAGGTTCTGCTTTAAGGAGATGCCCTGGAAGCTGTGCAGTCAGGACAAGGCACACCAGGGGACACTGAGCAACTGCATGTCAGCCCCCATAGTTCCCAGCTGAAGAATTACAAATTAAGTAGTATATGTTACTATTACTAATACTATTAGTACTTTTTCCTGGAAGTGGTCTGTTGCTGTGTTTGTGCTAGCATCACCCAGGACCAGGGCACAGGAGTGTGACGGTCTATCCTGTTAAACTGCTTGAGTAGTCTCCAGCATGCTCTTAGCCTGGGCCAGCTACCACCCTCCAAACCCATTCCTGGGAGCACAGCAGAAGATAGCAGGGGTGACTCCCAAAAGACCTCGTGGCAGGAGCCAACCTGTGTTGAGCATTTAGCTTATGTGGGCTTGACCTGACCCCACAGCTGGCTTCATGCTCAGTCTCAGGACCAGAGAATGGACCCATTCACTGTTTCGTCCGGATCAGGTGCAGGGTGCCAGTGGCTTTTCACTCTCCTGCTGTGCAGTAATGGTGTGCAAAAGAAGAAATGAGAGTGCCTGTGGAGCTTGCTGCAGAGCTGCCCCTGGGAGACACCATCTGAGTGTCTGCATGTAAGGTGGTCTCCTCTCCTGGAAGACTCAAAATACAGGAACCCCCCAGGACCCATGCAGTGAAGCTGCTGCATTTTCTACCTTACAGCATGGAGCTAAAGCTTGCTTTAAAAATCCACCATCCCCTGTGCAGATCCAGCCCAGCGAGATGAAGCATGGAGATTTATTGCAGGGCAGGTTTCTCTTCTTCTGGCAGCATCAGGGTAGCTCCAGGCTTGTCTGATCAGTTCAGTAAAGCAGAATTGGTTTACCCAGTCCAACCTTCTCTAGCTAGGACCTTGAGGCAGATCTTTCTAATTGACTCTAGGTGGGTTTGTGGACAGTTCCCCCAAATTAAAACATGGCCGGACAACATTGTAGGCTCTTCCAAGCATGTGTTTCAGCTGGGAGTGCTCTCACTGGAGTGAGATGGCACCAGAGAACTTGTGCATCCAGAAGAGCAGTGGGTCTTGTGCGCGGAGGAAGATGTCCTCCAGGCAAGTACATTGATAACCTGGGCAAAAGTCAAAGCTACAGTTTGAGCTAGAGGAATATAACATGTTGACAAGCTGCTTGGGGTGCTGTCCTCTCTGGAAAAAAAAACCCAGGCCCAAATCATGGCTGCAATCAGATATGAGGAGTGGTGAGAGACTGAAGGAATTAAGACTCAAGTTCATTTTGAGGGTGTCTGGGCCTCATGACTGCTCTTGTAACCCTACACATGGGAGAAGCCCAGCTGGGCTTCTCACTGTGGAAGGGAGGTCATCCTGAGGAGTGGTCAGCTGAGGAAACTAGAGATCCCACATCATTTATTTATTTATTATTAGTGAATTTGGTCTTCCGTAGGGTGGACACAAGGTCCTCCCTAAAGCAGGAGGTGAGGAGAGATGGGGAGGTGGTTCTCTTCAGGCAGGGGACGTGTCAGGGCAGGCAATACCTCCTTTTTTGCCCCCCAGTGTTTAACTGGCCTTCATGTTTCCCCCTGGAAAATGGCAGGAAGAAATGAGCAGTGGTTAAGCGTGAAATCCAGCATCCCCTTGACTGCTGGTGCTTCCTAATTGAGGTGTTAGTTGGGAGCCCTCCTTTTCAAAGGCAAATTTTTTTTTCTTCACAGTTGTAATATTAAGACACATCAGTGGCATGGAATTAAACAAAATAGACAGTAATTGCTGTGTCTGTCATACTAATGATTAATGGTTGGAAAGTTTTAAGATAAATGTTGGACTAATACAATCTTTTAAAAGTATATAGGCTGGTTTAATTCCTTCTGTGCAGTTACTCCATCTCCAAAGGTACTAAGTCTGCCTCTGTGTACTGACTTTATTTCCTAAGGTTTGTCCCTTAGTTCTCGTCTCCCACTTAGGAGGAAATTCTTTTTTCCTTTATCAAAGTAAAAAAAAATCAAATGCAAGGCCATAGCCTCTCCAGTTGTTGAAGTGTTTGGGCAATAGTTCCCACTCAGTGTCAGGCAGCAGCCCCCCCATTATTTTGACTGATGTGCAGAACTGAGTTGACATATGCCCAAAGGGTAGGCAAGTGCTGTCCTCTGCAGATGCAGGCAGTATGCTGTGAAACACTTCAGGGGGTAAATTCATCCAAATTGCCTATTTTTTACTTCCCCTTGGAATAATAATAACAAAAAAAATCAGCTAAAAGAATAGTAAAAGTGGTGACCAGACTTACACTTAGGATTTTGCAGGTTTTATTTTTAACTATTTGCCATTCTGACTTAATTTTGATTAAATATCTGGATTGGAAGAGCTGCCCACACTGCCCATTAGCTGGGCAAAATGTAGCTGTGGAGCTTGTTGAAATTTTTGATGGTAGATTGTGACACCAGCCTGTAAATTTTGAGGTTTGTGAAATCTATTTTTAGGATTTTGCTCTAAATTTGAGATGGAAGGAACAGCCTGTTACTATTTGGGTTTAAAAAAAAAAAAAAGAAAAAAGAAAAAAGCTACTGATAATTTGGTGAAGAGGTGAGGACATCCCCAAACTGTAAAAGCTGAGTGAAAAATGAGGGGAGGCTTGTGGGGTGGCATCAAATGCCATGGCAGGGTCTTGAGGAAGAACTGGGGCAAACCAGTCCTGTACTGGAGCTGGATTCCAGAAAGTTACCCTAAGGATAACTTCAAGATGTGCTACAGCCTGGCAACATTTTACACACCCTCCTTTTTTTTTTAAATGTTTATTATTATTATTTTTTTATTATTATTATTATTATTATTATTATTTCTTGGATCACTTAACATTCAGGGATCATATCTCACCACCATTTTTCAAGCAGATCTCCTCACTGTAATGGATAGCCCTCAGCAGCGATTGCAAAATAAGGGAAAAGCTTGGAGGGGGGGAAGGGGAAGAAAAAATAATCTTGCCTACAACCAGATCTGTGTAAATTTAATTGTGGCAACAAGATTAGTTTCTGCTTCGACCCATACTATGCTTTTGTCCCAACAATGGTACCTTTCTGTTCAAAACCAGAAGAAGAAAGTTTGGGGGTGTCTTTTCAAGTGTTTTGTTCATTCATTGTGAATTCTCTGCATCCTTTAAATCCAGCTTAATTTAAAATGTTGGGATTAAAACCTCATTTTGGGGATTATATGATGTAATTAGTTTGTTATATGATGAGTATTTGATGCTCTTCATGTTCATCATCTAATCAGGCAAAAAAAGCCATAAAATTATAATCCCAAAAGATGTTTAATAACAATTTAAACTATTGAAGGCTTTATTTAAGCACATTAGGGGATTATAAACTACTTTTTTTTTTAATGATGCCAAGAGGTCGATTCAAGGACTTCAAACACCTTTTAAAAAACAAATTGCCATGATTTAAAAAAATGAATGGGCCAAGGATTTCTTTCATGTAAATCCCATAATTTAATCATTATTTTTAACTGCTTTTAAAACAATTTCCTGAAGAGGTTAAACCTTACTGAAATGGGAGACTGAGCAGAAGGTAAAAGACATAGCTGAAAGATGTTGACTTTACAGTAGAATGAAAGGGGTTTTTTTATTATGTATCTGGATTTTGAATCTTTATTGATTGCTTGATGCCATGCTATTAAACAAGAAAACTTACAATAAGCAATATGCAGTCTATTTAGCAAAGCTGTTATTTGTATAAAAGAATTTATTGGAAGCAGGTATTTGAAGGAGGCACTTTATATCCAAATCTAGTGGAGAAAAATAGTCCCCATTGCTTCAAGAATGTTATTCTGATAGAAAAATACTATTACACTGCTTAATTCTGTAAGTTTTGTTTATGTATGAATATTTTACAGGCTAGGGACTTTTTAAGCAGGTGGATTTCATGTCTTCTCTCGTCCCTCCATGCTTATGAGATTTTTGCCTTTGGAGGAGCGTGGGGTTAATATGTCTCTGTGCCCCTACTTCCATGCGGGATGCTGGTCTGGTTTTGGAAAGGAGTATAGCGAGAGGGCAGATGGATACAAAACTAGGCTGCTGAAAACATAAAAAGGAGAAATAATTGGCTAAAACCAGTGAGGATTTTCTTTGCTTTCCTCTTGAGAGGGTTTGGAAGCATTAAAACAAAACACAGACACCCTGGCCCCCGAAAGTACAACTTACAATGAGTCTCCATCCTGCATCAACTGATACTTGCTCTGCAAAATGCCAGAGGGCTCCTGGAGCTCATCTGTGTAACAGGGGTCATATTTCCATATATCGGACTCAGAACGGGGGGAGGTTTTCCCCCCCTTTATCCCAAATACATGTCTCCTCTTGCAGTTGATTTTATTGTGGGCAAAGCTGTAAAAATCTTTCTTCCACATCTGCAAGACTTCTTAGTGCCAGCTGTCCCAAATTCCTGGGAAAAGCCAGGCGTTTTTAGCTTGCCTTCGGTCACTCGTGCCCCACCATCCCCTCAGCTGGGAAGGTAGGAGCCAGGGCTCCTCGTGCTCCTGGCAGTGAGAAGACCTGCCAGAGTGGCGAGCAAAAGCATCCATTGCAGGTTGGTGCAAGTAACCCACAATGAGGGTCCTCAGCTCCCTTCTGCTGGTGGAGGTGCTGTGGCAGTCATCTTCAATGGGAGAAAATTGGAAATGTTATTACAAGGAGAAGATAATTATTCTGAGGCTCTGTCAGAATTGAATTGAGAGCTCCAGAAAGGAGGACAAACAGGATTTAGGTAACTTGGTTTGAATTAACTTCTTAACCCTTCAGCCCTCCCAGAATTTGATGGAGGACACTGACTGTCAAAACCTTCAGCATTTTCTTTAATCTTCCTCAAATTTGTTGCTCTGACCTGCTGTCCAGCCTCCACGTGTTGGTCCATTTTCTAGCGTGGGTGAATTTTGCCATTTTTCAAGAAAACTCTCATTTTGGGGGGGATACGCTTGGCAATGCTGCTGTTGCTCCAGTTTCATGATTTCTTGGAAAGCGCATGTCTCGTGTACTGAGATCTCACTCTGTCCTGTAGATTGTTTAAGTTGCCAGTGCTGAGCTGTGCTACAAACCTTTGGTTTTAGATCAGAAAGAAAAAATGTAGGGTGCTTTAGTCAGTTGGTTCAAGGAAACCAGATTCCTCACTTAGGCTCTTCTCACGTTCAGAAGTGTGGTGTAGTTACAACATCTGTTTTTTTCGTATCTATGATTCAGTCTTGTTTCCAATGAAGACAACCATCATGTTGTCTTAAATTACATGGTATGAGACATCTCATCCTGAGCTCCTTGCAGGGCTTGGGAAGAGCAATGGTCCAGGGAAGTATTTTGGTTGAAATCAGAAGGTAGCCAACAGCCCGGGCTAGATTTCAGAGACAGAGTGTCTGTTCCCAAAGGGCTATCTTATCGTCTTCCCAATTTCCCCCAGTTTCCACCTTGGAGGCACTGTTGTACCAATGTGGAAGCCACCAGCACGTTAAAGAATTTGAATTATTTGGAAGCTGCTGAAACACATTAGTATTTACACACCAGAAGAATTTCACATCTGAGTAGAAGCAAGGGAATACTGAAAAGTTGAAACATGATAAACATTAATTCAGATGTTAAATTACACTTGCTCTGGTTGTACTAGAACTCCTTTTGTTTGCATAAATATTCTGGGAAATGAGTTTACCAGCAAGAATGTTTGCAGTAATAAGAATTTTTAAGTCAACAGTAGATGCTTTGCTTTCTTCTCCACCCTCTCCTTTCTTTTTATATTTGCAGCTGTGATATTTTGCATGTGCAACTTCATTTTTGAAATTAGCCTCTTCCAGTCAAGGCACAGAAAAGCGTTACGTGACGTACTGTCTTTCTGCAGTCAAAGCAAATGTACGAAATTAAAGTATCACATTTTGAAGAGGGGGTGGGGGGAGGGAAGAAGTCTGACCACCAATTTGTAAATCTGGAAGCATCCACTGAAATATTTTGGCAAATAATTTGCAATATGAAGTACACCAAAGGCAACAAGAGTATCTTGGCAAGCAGTGGGTGAGCAGGAAATGAGGATAAATTCATGGGCTCGGTTGTTCATTATTAGTTGTTTGTTTAGCTTGTCCTCTAACACAGTTGCTACAAAAGAGCCTATGTTGATTCTCAGATATGCTTATGTATATAAGTGCCAGTGTTAATTTTTTATTGGCAGTCTTCTAACTCTTGAAGGAGTTTTGCAGCGGACCAGTGTAAGCTAGTGAGTGACTTAATCAGATCAGGTAAAGTGCCAAATACGAGGCACCAAATCAGTTGGGCACATATCTGATGAGATGTGTTAATCTGTGGTGTAAGACAAGCTGCCTTTGAAATAGGGTCGCATTTGGAAGTGTTACATGAAGTTGTGTGAGATGCATTCCCTTGCTCTGGCATAGAGTATCCTACATCTGTTTGCATGAATTTAGCCCTTGTCTGAATGAACCAAAACAGTGATATTGCAGTGAATATTGTCTGTTTGTTGCTCCAGGACAGGCATGAGAAGTGAGTTGGTTTTCTACCCATTTTAAAAGTTTTGTCTCCTATTTCCTGCATTTACTTTCAGCTACACAGAATCTGCAGTTAGAGCGTACGTGTTTTTTCTCATTGCATATATTCTGCCCATCAAAATTACCCACAGAAAATTTCTCTTGTGGAAGGGAATTTTTTGTTGTTGATGTAAAGTTAAAATTTTCCATGGATAATGCCATCCTTTCCCCCAAAATGCTCAGCTGAAAATCCAGTTTTCAATATATGAACAAATGTATTGATCAGACTCATCTTTGCACTTCCAGCTCCTCACCCTGTAAGCTACAGCAGTGCTAAATATATCTGTAGAGAGAAGGTAAGTAGGCAGAAAAGAGTTTAAGTTAATACGTAGTTACCTGATTTACCTCACCTTTTGCATCATTGCCTGACTTAGACCCATAGTATTTAGTAGAGCACTCGTTTCACTTCAGTGGTGGGCCATCATTTTAGTAAGGCAAAGTCTAGACTTACCACTGCATCTTCTGCATTATGAACCAGATACTTCTGCCCAGAAAATACTTCTCAGACTTTAGGTATAGCATGAATATTCCTTTCTTGGCTACTGGTTGACCTTTTCTAATCCAACCTGTACAGTGTAAAACATTTTTGTGCCACCAATGTATTCCTACTATGATGCTCTGTACCAGTGATGCAAACAGGGAGGTAGTCATGTTAGTGGCACTAAAGTGTCACTTGAGTCACACTGGTAAAACCCAAGTGTCTGCTCATGATATAAATATGTTTCCAAGGACTTTTTCTGAACTTAGAGGGGAAATGGTGGGACTCTGCCTTAGGTGGCTTGCTCTATTCATTACCTAAGTCAGCTTTGAAGTGAAACTCTTCTTCTTAGACAACCTGTATTCCTGTCAACCAGAGCTTTTGGGGTCCCTAGGTGGTATTTTTGGGAAAGTAAATGCCATATTAGGTGAATCTGGCTAATTAATAGATTCGTTGGCAGAACTCTACTTATTTGCCAGGAACTTTGTGCTGGTCCAGGAGTTGTACTGTGCTTGCATGGGAATGGCAAAGCGGATAAACCCTTGATTTCATTGTTGAAACCCAAGCATGGGTCCATCAATGCAGCAGGCTGTAAACCCTGGAGAGTCACAAGCTACAGTTGGGGGCAGAATAATTTTGAAGCTGGTAATAACCTGAATCGTAGGATTCTTATGAATAAAATGCAATTTTAGTAATGTTTTCATAAACAGCAGGAATGGCGACATTTTAGTAAACAGTGGCATTAGTTACATCAAAATTGCACCACATTGGCTTTTAAATTACTCCACCTGTCTGTATGAATAGGATTTTCAATGTTGAGGCACACAGACAGCTGCTGCTAATGTTTTTTTTTTCTCCCTGTGCAGATAATGCTGGCAAATCCACAACCATCAAGGCCTGGTTTCTGATGTAAAACGGTACCTGACCTACTGGTTCTGGTGCTACAAAAGAAACAGCTTTAATTACTAATGGCCATGTTTTAGTTTTGTACTTGTTGATGTAAAAAATGTCATCTTAGAGCAGGGTAACCTCTGGTTCACTTCCACCGGCGATGGTACACTGGTTGCAATTATTTTCAAAATAATTTGTGTTCCTCGGTGGCAGCTTGCAATCCTGCCTTGTTAGCACTCAGATAATTAGCAGGGGTCTAGCCCTCCAGGTCCCACTGCCCCCGAGTCCCACTGGCTCCCCCGCACCTCAGAGGGCTGTATCAACGTGAAATAGATATTGCACTTACAAATCCCACTCAATTTATTTGTAGGACCATCCTCCCCTTGTATTAGGCAGGTGTAATACCCAGGAATTCACGGGGCAAATTCTGCCCTGGGTCGTTCCCCATTAAACCCCTGGGAAGCCGGAGGGGTTACGTGGAGGCGACGTTGGGGCACGCTGGTGGTAGGTGCCTCGTCTTGCCAGTTACTATTAACTAAAGGATGCCATCTTGGCTAATAAGACTGATGCGCTGCCTCTTGCTGTTTCACCAGGTTGAGATTGGTCGGGATGATCCGGTTACCAGCCTCACGCCGGGCTTTAAAAGGGTTAAAGGCGATAATGGTGCCATTAAAAGTCCAGCTTGCCAATGAGCTATTTTGTGCGAATGGTATAAATATAAGATACACTTGTCTGGCTCATTTGCAAGCATTCTTTTTGACTTCTTTCACACAACTGGTGTTTTTGTGTTTAATTTAACAAGAAATGAGTAGTAAATGAAAGCTGCTGCCTGAAATCCCACTGTGAGCGTGTTTTGCACTTGGCTCCCCAGTGAAAAGGCAATTTGTGAAATTATGTGATAAAGTAATTAGATGAAGCCAGGGCTTCTGATTGTTGCCATGCTTATGTGGTAAAGGTTTGCTGGGGGAAAAAAAAAACCAAAACATGGATTATTACCCTGGCAAGTTGGCTCAAAGCTTCTTCATTTATTTGTAAACAGAATATTTAGTGACCGCATAGGAAGTAGCTGTAATCACCAGCTCGTAAAGAAACCACAGCAGAGCTTTTGGATTTTTACAGAGTGCTCATGTAAAATTTAAGCTGGGAGGCAGAATCCCTGTTAATGTAATTAGGATCTAATTTACCACCCTTTGCACACAGATGTAATAATGTCTAGATATTTATTCTATCTTTAAGCACATTACATATACCTCAGTGCAGCAGTTACTGAACAGAAACAGGTGTGAGCACTTTCTGGATTCATTTTTACACTGTAAACACACAGCGATTTAAGGGGAAATATTTACCAAAAAAAATGAGGGGAAAGAATGTCTGCAAATGAGGCAGTAATGGACAGTTGCCCTTTATGTACTGATGGATTTCTCAATGGTTAAGTAAATTAAAGCAAATGCTAGAAAAATCAATAGGCTTGCAGAGTCTTGGTTGTGCCTCATAGACTTCAGGACAGAATGACAGATGTGGTGCATATGACCCATTTAAGTATTAATGCTTGGGAAATTGCCTCTGCGTGCAAGGTTATAGGCCTAGAAATATTGTTATATTAAATTACAGACAATAATATTTTTAAGTATATATGGAATTTATACGTTTCAGTTTAGTTCTTCTTCAGCGTTACATTTGTCCTGGAAGATTAGTTGCGTACTTGTTTCTCTGGAGCAGTAAATCAGGTTTAAAAATGTTCAAGCAGTGAAATGTCTTTCCAGGGCTGCCGCAGACCGGCGAGCGTGTTGCACGCTTACTGGGGTACAGCAAACGTTTAAATAAAAGCATGTAAACAATGTGTTCACTACCAAATGTAGCATATAAGTGAGTCTAAATTAAATATCGTTAAAAGGCAGCTTTCTAAATGGTGAGAGGGCTTGCATGATACATAGAATCACTGTAAAATCGGGTTATTCTGTAGGACTAAACACAAAGTAAAATATGAAGTGCGTGGTTGAGATGAGCTAAGTAAGGTAACCACCAAGTCAAATCTTTCTCACCGTCTTCTGCACACACCATGATTGGAAGGGGCAAATTTGCATGGGCGGGATGAGTAAAAACTGACCCCACACAGAAATTCTCCCAAAATAGAGACATTATGATTAATCCAACCAGGCAGACAACCTCTAGATGAGATAGTGTTTGCCATCTCTGATTTCTGTCATTTCTTGCCATATGTCCACCAAGGCAGCAGGGAGGTAGACCAAGTTACTTGTCTCTTCATGGCATCTCTGGCAGGAGGACTGTGAAAATATCTGGGACCCCTGATTTCAGTGTAGACGTAAAGGCAGAGTAGCGTATTTGCTGTGTTTGCTGTCAGTGACAGCCTGGCGTACCTTGCCAGTTATCCTGATTTCACCCCAAACACCTGTTTCTGCAAAATGCGGATGCATTTTATATACGGCTACCATGTTTAATATTAAAAGGGAGCTTTAGACTTTCACAGTAAAGTTCCTATTCCTTGCTGAAGCCCTTGCATGGAAAGTGTCGTCGTATTCCTTTCAAACATTAATTCTCCTGTTTTACTGCCATTTGTGGAACAGATATTTTTTCCTTTCCTTTTTTTGTTTGTTTCTTGATTATCTCTGTTATTTGAAGTTAGGGTCTCTTTTCTGGCTCACCCCTTCCTCGCTTTTCCTTTTCCCTAAAGCACAAAAACTCACTGGGAAATAAAACAAAGCATCTCCACAGGGTGTAAGGGCTGCACACTGCTACTGGGAGCGCCGGCGAAACAATGACATTGCAGAAGGGCAGATTATTACTTTTGGGCCTGTTGAGGACGTATTTGCGTATTGAGGCTGGATGAGAGCGACTGGTGCTGAAGGCTGTCAGGCCAGGGCTGAGTGATGACAGACCCTTGTCATTTCCCCGCATCGAGCCTCATTGCTATGGTGACAATATGCAGTGATGAAAGTTGCTGCTGAGGGTCGGACAGCATCCACCATGGTTGCTGTAGCCGCCAGCATCTTTGTGACGGCGTGTTTGAGCTGCTGATGGCCCTCGGTGTCAGAGCAGCACCAAATCTCTAATGACAGAAACTTCGCACAGGTTTTCGGGTATGCGGGGAAATCGCTCCCGGCGCCATCGCCAGCCTCAGCAACTTCTTGCATTGGTGACAAAAATTGTCTTTACCTGTTTTAGTCATTTTTATCTGCCTTGGGGTGGATTGCCTTGATTTATTTTGTGTGACATACAGGCTAGGTAAGCTGGTGCTTACCTGCACAGCAGCATGGGATGGCCGTGGTCCTCGTCCCGCTGCACGTAAAGCAAACATATTAATCAGCATATAGGTGATGACCGCTTTCGTTAAATATATGTGCGAGGGGCCCCAGTGAACAGGCTCTTTTGTTCCCGGCCAAACCAGAAGGGATCAAAGGTCAGTGGGAACCCAGAAGCCATCAGTCAGGGCGGGTTTTGTGGGATCCTGGGGTTGTCAGCTCCATAGTGACTCCTGGCAACCTGGGCTGCAGCCTGCATGCCTTCCCCACCGCCTGGCGCAGAAGTGGAGCATCTGGTCTCCCAGTCGCTGTAAAAAGACGCTGACATAAAGTCAGCATTTGAAATACAGCGCGGATATCACCGTGCACCTCTTTGTTATCAAAGTCATTTAAGAGTGAAAAGAAAAGATACCTTCGCATTGTAGTGATCGTTTTGCAGCATTCATCTTTAGGATGCATTTTAAGGCTGCAAATTCATTTTTGGATTAGGGGCAAATGGCAACTCAGAAAGAAGCAGGAACATGCTGCTGAAACATGCTTCTACACTTTTGAATAAGAAAGTTCACTTTTAAAAAAACTTCTGGTATGGCATTTATTTCCTTTGAGCAGATCAATATATTCCCCCCGCTCTCCCGTGATGTTAAAGTATATTTGGCAGTAATCAGTTTATCCTTATTAGAAGCCATGGTAAAAGGCATAGTTGCTGAGTCAATTCACTCCGTTTACTTCCCCTATTGAGCCTTAATGTGTCCCAGTCCCCACCCCTTACAGTGAAAACATCATCAATTGTAGGGCTGACAGAAGCCAGGGACTCGGTGTAAGTTGCTCCTTGGGGTTATTCATCTTGCACCAAAAAAACTGGCACTCAGCAACATTCATCACATCCCCCTGTCTAAAATGATTGAGTAAACAGTGGGGTGAATTATCAGAGGGGAAAAGAAAAAGGGGGGAAACCCAAGTTTGAATACATCGGAGGCAACTTTGGACTCATAGGGCAGGAGAAATAGAGCCATCAGCTGACATGCAAGCTTCCCACCGTAGTTTAATATTGCCGCTGAAGCTGGAGGGATGCTCAGTTATCCTTCAGCCAGAGGCCTTTTGGTGCTACTTCTCAT
Source organism: Haliaeetus albicilla (assembly GCF_947461875.1). NCBI lineage: Eukaryota > Metazoa > Chordata > Aves > Accipitriformes > Accipitridae > Haliaeetus > Haliaeetus albicilla. Next base: position 28,036,172 of record NC_091489.1, read on the forward strand.
GGCCTGACCTGCAAGAACTTTTCTATTTTGGCACCTATACTGGCAAAACAGCTTCAGCGCTGGAAGAGCAGCTTCGGCGCTGTTGTGTGGAGGTGTGCTGGGCGCCCGACCCCCTGTCAGCTCTTTAGGGCGAAATACATTTAAAATGCTACTCAGTTTGCTCCACTTTGATCCCATGATATGTATACTTGTTCCAAACACCCTGAATCCCCTCTGGTGGGAAATATTTCAAAGCAGGATCTTCATTCTTAAAAGAGGTATGGCAAAAACTTTTTCTCCAAAACCTCCAGAAATACAAAAGCACAGAGTAAAGTGTGCTTTGTTACCGTCACCTCCCCTCCCAAAAAAACAAAGCAAAAAAGCCCAGCCAGCTGAGAGAATCCAAAAATCAAAACCTCAAACTTTGGGATTATTTACATTTTCAAAGTTATCTTGGGAAAAAAAAAAGAAAAGGCTGCACTTCTCTTTGCCCCCAAATATAATGCAGTCATGATAAGGCAGGAGAAATTTCCTTAGCTGTACACCTGGCTTGTTTTTACGCCCGGTGCTGTGGTTAGATGGTTGTCTAAATAAACAGAGATTACGTGGAGGGCTTTATCTCAAAGCTGGCACTGGTTATCACACTGCTTCCTCCCACTCCCTCCCTCCGATTGTGAGTTGTATAAGAAGACTTAGCAAGCATAACTTAGAGCCGATAACCTTTCAATGTTAGTTCAAGGAAGCTGTGCCATAGTAACAAACAAACAAAAAAATCATGCAGACTCTATCGCAGCCTATTCGAATGAACGGTAATTTGACCATAATGCGTATTTAAAAGAAGTAGTACTTGGTAAGCTTTTTGCTCCAGGAGTCCTATTTGAATTTTGCCTGATCGATAATTTTAATATTTGAACAGTAATAAAAGATGCCAGGAATGAACTTGCATTTGTTCTTCAAATCATCTCTCTATTGCGGGTCTTATTTTAAACTTGCTTTAACAAAGGGAAGCTGTAACGTTTCATCTGGACAAATTGCTCCAGCCCTGCAGTTAGGGGTTGAATTGATCTTGACGCAGCCCTGGAAGAAGCCACTGTTGACATTTGTGTTTGATGGTAAATGATAGATACATATGTATACCCGAGCACGGGACACGAGCTGCCAGGTAACGGGCAGCTTATGGACCTGTGTAAAAGCAAACAAGCAAACTCCTTGTGGTTCTGCATGGGCGTGAAATCAAAATACGTCTTTTCTGAGCGTATCTCAGCATGCTGATGGGTGACATACAACATGCAAAGAGGAGGAGAAGGGTCTTTGGGCTCCTTGCAACATGCCTTCCAAAAAAAAAACCCCCACAACCAGGGATAGGAAGGAAGGGGAAGACGTCCATGCGCTACCGCGAGGCAATGTCATCACGATGTTGGGAAGCCAACTCACAGCAAGTGGGTGAGCGTGGGCATCTCTGCCCTTGTCGTTTGGATTACCGCAGTGCCACGCGCCCAGTTACACAATGCGTAAAGGCGAGGGTTATTTCTAGGACAGATAATTGAACATTAATACTCGTTGACATTGTCGTAGGAATGATATGTCAAGCTGACAGGGCCTATGTGCTTACATCTGCTGATCGGCTGCAGATGAAGGAGATGTTTGGCAGATCAGACCCGGGGCCTCGCCGCTGCCGAGCCAGGGATGATACAGCCATTAATCATGAGCTGCCATCTTCGCTACCTTCCCTAAAACAGTGGTCAGGTCCCTGCTTTTGGGGGTGGAGGGAGTAGTTTGCAAAATGACATCAACCTCCATATGTGCATACACACCTCCGCGTGCATGAAGATGTATATTCATGTATGAAATGTATTAAACAAAAGCATCCTTGATGCTGCATATGCATGAGTGCCGCTGTTGTCTGAAACAACTGTTTTCAATCTACTAACATAAAAATAAAAGGAGGTGGAGTAGATGAGAAGTTCTTCGGAAGGATTGAGAGCATGATCAAGTTTGATGAGGTGTTTCTGATTATCTCTATATTAGGAATTAACTGACATAAAACCAGTAGCAGAATTAGCATCTGGGGTTTTTTAGCATCTTTTTTGTGTCCCTCTTCTTCTGGATGTCAACAGACCCTTCAAGGCAGCCTGCTATAGATAAAGTAGTTACGTTGTGATCACTTTTGTCCACTCCCAGCCAAAATCCCACAAATGGTGCCTTTCAATATAATTTTATAACAAGTCTTCAGAGAGCTAATGCCTTCGTCACAGTATTTCTACAGCCAGACTTTGCTGCACAAGTAAGTGTTCATAGGAATGAGAAGCAGACGGAAAACAATTACAGGGGCCTCTGACACCAGAGTCAATTCTGCTTTCTTAAAATAGGGCTAAACATTGTGTTTTTAATGTCTCATGTATAGTTTGGCACTGCATAAAATGCTATAAAATAGGGCCCTTGAGACCATCCATTATCACATTTTGGTTAACATCACAGATTTTAAAAATCCCAGTTGCACCAAAGCCATGAAATAAAGCTTTCATCTGTAAAGATCTAGTTTCTCTTTGTTATTAAAATAAATGAAGCCATTAAACAAAATATATGCATATAATAGTCAAGTTCATCATTTCGTATCATCAAAATGATAAATTCCACTTTTTTTTTTTTTTAATTAGAGCAGTCATCTTAGAAAGGTTCGTGTATGGAACAAGATCAAATGTGCCTGGTTGCTCTTTCTTACTTTGTAACTTGTTAGTGGTGACATTTTTTTGGTCTTCAGCTACTTTCATTTAGGTCTTTCTAAAAGAAATGTGGAGTTCTGTTCAGAGAGGAGCAGGATACAGAGAGGGGGATTTTGAGCTTGGTATTGAAAAAATTAATTGACTGTATGTTATTATCCTTGCGAATTATTAATGGCTATCACATCATAAATGTGCTGAAAGCAACATGCCATCTCATCGCTTTTGCTTCCAAGTACATTGATTGTCTCTTTTATGGTAGTATCTGTGGAGGCATCCGCATGTGCGTGGTGCTTGATGTATTCAGACCTTGAAGGAGACCAGGCAGGAGAGGATGGAGGGCATGCTCAGGCTGAGGATGAGGTGAGCACCGGCTTCTTGTAGCTGACTCTGGGTTTTTGAAGAGCCCCTTGCAAAAACCTCTGTCCTGGCCTCATCCATCCACCATCCTGTAGAAGACACCCACTGAGGATCTCACCTTACAATGATGAGGACATATCCTTTAGGCCCCCGAGGCTTTGGACGGGTTCGCTGCAGCTCATCACCGTATCTGAAGTTACACGGGGGCAGACAGGTTTGCCATTTCAGGGCTTGTTCCCCCCCAGCATCGGCCAATGCTGAGCCCCGGGAAATGCCTCGCTCCACGAATATTCCTACTGAAATGCAAAGTTCAGGCCTGCCAACCCTCTGTGAGGGAGGATAGTTTGGTCTTTAGAGGTTTCTGAAATCCGGGCAAAATCAGTGGAGAGCTGCATTGACTTTGGGCAGGAAAAGGTTATTTTTTATGGGGGAGCCCTCTCGGTTGCCAAGAGGGAAGAGTAACATCCTGGAGACTGTCCAAGCCTTTTTAATGAGGTTTTTATAAGGACAGGGATCAATACGTAGTGAACTTGTGGGCAAATGTGTGTTAATTTAGGGTTGAATCTGGAGATCTAGGGGAAAATCAAGATGTGCTTTTTCCCGGCTCTCAGGAGATCTAAATCACACCTTTTTTTGATGCACATCCTCATGCGTATAAATATCATCCTAGGAATGCATGTCTGTTTTATTCTTATATTCATTAGCCTTATCAGCCGGGTTTCTTTGCTAAGTAGGGTAAATAATTAATTAGAGCATTTGTTTTCTTCTGGAGACTTCTTAATTCATTTCTCAGAGTTAAATTTTAGCCCAGACTGGTCAGAAAGTCTGTATTTCTGCACAGGTTTGCACGCTGAAGCCAGTCAAAGGGATTTCACACACTAAATGGGTGTAGATAAATGAATTCTCTAGTCAGAAAGCAGAATTGCTTAGTTAAGTTTATCGAGTTAAAACTTGGCTTGGCTGTATTATTCATATATGCAATCTTACTGAACTTGGGCTATTTTAGCAGAAGGGAACTCATTAGAGCTAAGGAACGAAGGAGGTGATTTATGAGGGACTCTAGTTTTAAAGATAAAAATAAGGGAGAGTGAACTTACGGGGATGTAAAAGCTGGGATGGATAAAGCAAGAGCGCCTGAAATAGCTTGCTGGGTGTTGGGAAGTGAAGCTCAGCTCTAGCGCAGGTAAATTGCATTTGAATTTCAACCTCAGATCTGTATGCACTCCTCTTTGGCAGATGTTGAATTGATAATGCCTGTGTGTTAAAGAATTCTGATTGTTTCTTTTGCCACCTTCGCAGCTTATGAAAATGCAAGTAGACCTGCCTAATGAATATTAATAAGAGTGATGGCTGGATAACATATAAGCCTGTGGCTCTTTGGAGCTCAGATGGGGTTAGTTGGAGGATTGTTGTGGCTGGGAATTTACATGCTTTTTAAGAATAAACTTCCTGAATGCTTTTTATGTTCGCCTTTAAAAGCTGATGTTTGTTAACAGTGGCATGCTCACGCGTGCATCGGTTTTTTTTTCCCCTTTCCCTCTCTAGATATATAGTGAGATTAATACTGCAGACGAGATGTCCGTGTTTTTTTAAAACAAGGCAATTTATTAGATGAGGAGAGAAGGAAGCCCCATCTCTTAAATTTACCTTCAGTCTAGGGTTAATTGTATCGATAGCAATGGTTTATTTTATTTTCCTTGTTTATTTCTGCTTTTTCCCACACCCCATTCTCCCAGGCAGCTGCGGCAGTTGTTAGTGGGGCAGGGAAACAACACTGATGAATTCTGGATCTCCAAACATCCTGCAAGGCTTTAGAGTACGTTTCATGCAGTTAGTTAATAGGGCAGCTTGTTAGGCCCATCGGTGTGGACCTCACACATGGCAGTATAATAGCAGGGAGACAGCGTTGTGGAGTGGCTGGAGGAAGGGAGGGCTCCGAGGACCCAGCTCTTCGACTGGAGCCACACGGGCAGGCGCTGCCACCTCGTCGGAGCTCCCGGTGAAGCCAACATGGTGTCGGGGCTCGGCGGCGGCATTGGCAACTTCCCTCCATTTCACCAGCGCTGTTCTCCAGCTCTGCTGGAGCAAGTCCTCTCTGGACTTTTGTGTTGCTGTGCAGGGTGCAGTTGTTTTGCAGAGTGGTGGTTTGGGCATTTCCCGGTGCTTGCAAGTGCTGCAGCGGTGAGAGCGGGTTTGTATATGTTCAAGGTCTAGAGATACTCTTGGAGGGTTTCATGAAAACTTAGTGAGGAGGATTTAATGAAGATTCAGTGATTAAGATGCCTCTACATCATCATTGCTGCCAAATACGTAATAAGACTTACTCTGCATTCACTTTACAAGTAAACTTTTTCTTTCCAATACTTCAAAACTTGAGGAAAGCCCCCAACTTTCAAAAGAAAAACGCTCATGTCAATGCAGCGCGTTTCCCCTTTTGCAAAAGGCCTTTTCTTTCCCTTCACTTGTCATGACAAAAAGGCTTAATTTTTATTTTTTTTTTTAGCCAATATAAGGAGAGAGAGAAGAGGGGGAGGGTCATTAAAATGCAGTTCTTTCAATTACGTCCCGTTATTTGTCATCTTTATTGCTTTTCTATAGTTTTCATTGCACCTTTAATAGTATGCCTGGTCAGAAAAGGTGAGCTGGAATGTGAACACACTTGGCTGCTGCCACCGTCAGTGCCTATGAGCTGTGCTTGAATCACCGTCCCTGTAGATTTTAATGTCCCCGCAGACTGCTGGCAGCCTGCTTCCAGCTGTGGCAGGCATGATGCAGTGAATTGCTTTTGAATGTTCTTTACTCAAATAGGCAGTAATTACAAGCTTAAAGAGGTTTAGTGGTCCAGTAAACTACATAATCACCCCTGAATTAGCCTGGGCTCATCAGTTGCAGTCCAGCAACCTCAAGACTGCTGTTTGTATGCAGGCTTTATCACGTAGCAACCTGAGCAGCAGGTGTGGAACAGCAAGAATCCCCCATAAACACAACTGTCTACTGGGGACAATGATCTCTAATGAGATGAGGCTACAGCATCACTGTAATTTAAGTGGGAAAATTAACGCCAGAGAATGCGCGCTACTTCCAAGAGTCTCTGCTTCTTTGGAGAACGGCAGTGTTTTGCTGGGTTGGGTTTTTTTTTTCTTTTCCCTTCTCATTTTTTTTTCCTCCCAGATCTTTAAATGCATCTTTTTTTTATGAAGAACACATTGTGTTTTTGCTTATAAGTTGAGCGGGCTTTATTCTTTTACAAGGATATGTTGTGAATATTTAATGGTGGACGGGGCATCTGTTCAAGGACTTTCCATGCCAACAAAGCGGCATTGCAAAATAGCTGCTTTATCTTTTCATTTCCTTCCTCGGTGGTGGTTTGTTTTGGTTTGGTTTTTTTTTCCAATAGAAAATGTTCAAATGTAAAACCCCCTCTCGTCTTGGTGTTGAAGATTGGCACCTGGATGCAGTGGTTGCCTTGAACTCTCTTCGCGTGACTGCTTGGTCCCTCCATGAAAAAAGGTGGCCAAGCTCATGGCAGAAGGTTTCCCAAATTGTTTGGTGGCTGCTCCCAAGGGTGCTTTCACCCCAGGAAACTTGCCTAAAGTTCTTGCTCTGTCCCAAAGCCTGCAGTTGGTATTAGGGACCTGGCTGAATACACCAACCCTCCATCACCCTGGTCGCTCTGGTGTGTAGGGTAGGGGAGGTAGGTGTAGGGGAGCGGTTTTATCCCCCACTTACAGAGGGAGCTCCTGAGGTACTGAAAGCAGCCTGAGAAAGAGAGCAAAAATCACCAGTAAAAGCTTTCGGTTTAGCTTTGTGGGATTACAGTTGTCAGCGCTGGCATTTCCCACAGATTGCAGAGTTGTTTCCGAGCCCGCCTGTTTAGAAAGTCATTTGAGGTAGATAAGGACAGTGACTTATTGCTGAAAAAAGGCTTCTGGTTAGGAGATACTTACCTGAGCTAATCTGTCTTAGGCTGGCTCTAAAAACAACAGCAGCGCTTTTACAGAGTTATCAGATAGTCAGGATTTCCTTTAGCGTGCCAGGGATAGGGATATTTTTTCCTCCTTCCCAAAAGCCGCTCACCTAGGACAGGCTGGGGTTCACCTTCCTGCCTTTCCACAGCTGCCTGATAAAGATGCCGGCTTAACTGAAAAGCCGGGTTTCAAGGATGTGAATTTTAGCTCTAACGCAGTTTGAAGTCGGATGATGCATTTGCTTGGTTCCTACAGTGTCGCTTTGATGTAATATTTCATTGTTTTTGGCCATGTGCTGTGCTGAAGAGGGTTTTGCTGATCTTTTGGATGCAATTTTTCTTTTAATTACCCTGTCCTTTGTTATTTTTAGGCTGTGGCAGAGCATAATAATAATAAAGAAAAACGGGGCAGAAGATTGGAAAGCTCATGGCCCATGTCACATTAGCACAAATAATCTTGACGCTAGAGCAAAAAATCACTTTGTAAGTGTATTAAGAGGAGTTAACGTGTGTGCAAGCACTGTGTGTTTCTTTCTGCGTGCACGTACATACAGGCACTAAAGGAATGTTTAACATGGGAAAAGCTCCACTCAATTACCCGGGTATGGTGTGGGAGTGTCTGCACAGACTCAGCTTAAACTGAAAACTGGTAGGAGCCAGAGTAAGCTTCCAACACTGAGGTCTATCAGAGTGTCTCCAAAAGGAAATAGCAAAAGCACCATTACTTGGACTAGCTAAAGCTCAACTGGAAAAGGCAGTGGGTAATAATATATGGTATGGAAGGAATAATATTGTAGCAGCCAGGGGATGGATTAGATGAGTTAAAAGGTTTTTCCATTTTCTGACTTCTGTAATATCCTGTGAAAGGGATGATCTGAACTTTTTTTCCTTAATGAGTGCTCGCATTATGAATAATTTGATGGGGCCACCAGAGAAGTATTGGCAGTGCATCCCAAGCCATACCATGTCTCTCCATCAGCCTTGGAAAGGATATTTATGTTAGTGAGTGCCAAAACTTGTTCACAGACAACTCTTGCAAGAAAATTATTTACAAAAGGGCAAATGGGAAAAAAAGAGAAGCACAGAGCATTTTTTTTTCCCCGGCATAACTTCTTCATTAAAAAGGGTTGCTGTTGCCAGTACCTCTTCCCCCTGCCATAACCCCCCACAAATAAAACGTCTCTTCCATCCCCCTGCCTGCAAAACCAACCTAGCCCTTGTTTAATCAGGTTGCACTGTGAACACATGTTCAGATGTTAAAACTTCTGGGGTATTGGCTCTGTATTTTACACCCTGTGTTGGCCTTAGGATCCTGAGTCAGATTCTGCCTCCTTTCCACACCTTTTATTATTTGGCAGGGTTGCCAAAGCAGCCTGCAAAACCTTTTGTAAGGGCAGCGATGGGGCAGTGTCTCCGAGCCCCATCTCATAGGAATGGGCTGAAGCAGAAGTTGGGTGGCAACGTACGGCCTCACCGTAGTGATACAGGGATGCAGCATCTTGTCACATATTGTTGCATATTTTGATGCATTTTTAACTTTACAAGACTGAGCATGCCTGTTGATTTTGCATTCATAGTTTGCAGTTCAGTAACTCTGGCAGCACTAGGATTTATTAACAGTAATGCTATGAAAAAAATCTTACTGCAGGGATATTAAACTATTATAATAAGTTGAGGAAATATTTTCTTTTGAAAGAGGAAAAGGCTGGCTTTGTCTGCAGCATGAGCGTGTCATATGGGCTGCGTTTTCTTGCTGCGCTGAAAAAGCAACAAGGAGTTTTAAATGCCAAAGCCAGCTCACACTTCAACAGCATTATCAGGCTGACTCACCGCTCTCAGCCAAGGAAAAGACTGTGCAAAGTTTGCACAGGCTTTTTTCCTCCCAGCCTCATAGATGCATTTCTAATAAAACAACTTCCTTCTCGGTGTTTAGTATTTCCTCCAACGTGCAAGCCAGTCCCATGGGATAAACAGGATTGAGCCTGCAGCTTCCGAGTTGATTCCCGCCCCCCTGCCAGCAGGTCACCTCAACTTGGCAACTTTTTACAGCCTCGCCTGAATATAAAGCAGGTCGCAGGGACGGTCTATAAACCGATCCACACAGCCTGCAAAATAGGCAAGGGGACTCAACACATTCTCTTTATCGCTCCCCCTAAATGCGCCGGTGGCCAATGTAGGAAGCGGGTTGCAATCTTGTGACTTTACAGATAGCGATCCAACCATTTTTTGGCTACTTTGCAGATGCAAGGAACCCCCGTTATTCTTTTGGAAACAGCATGTGTGAGGGTCCAGGACTCGACCGCTATAAATTCAAGCTCTGTTCTTAGACTACACCGTGCACCGCTTTTGTAATGCAAATGGCAGGCACAAAGTGTCCCTTTGATAATGTGCAGTCAGGAGACAAAAAAAAGCATTCACTGCAACAGTAAAACTAATTCATAAAGCTGAGAGACAATAGGAAAGCATTATGGATATTTAAAGAAAATAATAATTTCTCGTAGATCAACTCGATCAGTAATGTAAACAGTTCAAATGCAAACCAGGAGGAGGTAGGGGAAGGGGAAAGACCCAAACAGCTGCACCACTGCCTTAGCTAACCCTGGACAAGTTTGGATAAAGCAAAGATTTAGAGTTAGGCTTAAAAGCGATATGCAGTTTGTCACTGGAGGGCTCAACCTTGGGCTTTATTCTGGTTACTGTGTTAGGTGTAGGCTGGGTTACTCTTCAGAAACAAGAAAATCACAGTGTTGAGGTTTTTTTATTTTGAGGTTAGAAAACAGTTAATAGCCATTCCTGAGGACATAAATTTTGGGGGTGTAGTTTCTCTCCATCACCTACCAGAGTTTAGCTCAAGGTCATCTTGCCTTGGTGCATTATGCTGAGCTCTGAAGGAGACAGAGGGCTGGAGGAAGGGGATAAAAGGACTTCCGAAATGGTTCTCCCGGCGCGGTTAGCCAAGCGACAGCGCTGCCATGATAAGGGCGACGTTGGACGGTTGCCACAGCATCCTTATAATGTAACGTGCAACCTTTTGCCTGGGGATTGCTTCTGCCTCTGTACCGTGATAGGGCTGGTTGGCAGTGTCGGTGTTGAGGCAGTTTGGTGCCACGAGGAATTAGTGATCTGGGGGTGAGAAGGGGTGGGTTTGCCTCCCATTATCTCAGCTGTAAACTCTGGGCAGGATTATTTTCATATTTCTCTGCCACCATTACGATGCGCTGCTACGGTGAGCGAGGCAGAGAGGGAGTGAGTGTTATTGGTACTGGGTTACAGATAAGATAAAGTCTATTGCTGTCCTGGCATCCAGCGTTTGCAGCCTGGGGTGGAAAATTTTAGGAAAGGAGTTCATTTGGACAGTGGGTATCATTAAGAGACAAACTTGGACACTTTCCGTCTCTATCTACTGGAGACTTTACCCACCGGCTGTAGTCAAGGGTGGTAAAAAAAAAAAGTCTTATTGTTTGTTTTGCTAAAAATGATCTCGGCTACATTAAAAGGTGGCTTTTATTAACACTGCTGCTCTCTAAATACCATTCATAAAACAGTGATGAGAGAATATGATGGAAAGTTACATTTTTCTCTCTGTCACTTTCATTTCTTTGTTACTGCTAAAATGACTGCTCTGACTCATATTTTGCAAGTTATTTTTACCTTTTCCAATGTTCTTTAACTGTTCATATTACCCTGGGCAAATCCCCCAGGGATAATTTTCATTTGCATGCAGACTTTGATGGTGTTATTAAGCAATCACTTTCTGTACTAAGTCATTATTAAAAGTAATACCACAGAGCCTCAAAAACACATTAATGGTGCCAAACAATCCGCATTTCAGTGCTAGATTTATGGGAAGGGAAAAGCACTAGGTCTCATACCGTTTGGTGGATGCTGCTCTGTAGTGCTGTAGCAGTAGCAGGCATGATCAGAAAATACCGGAGCCTGATTCAGAGTCCTTATCTGTTGTCAGCCTTATTCTTTTAAATGCGGGGGTTTTTTTTCAACCTGCCTGCTTCCTATATTTTTTCCCCCTTGGATTTGCCCTTTTCCTCTGGCCTTGGCAAGAAAGCCTGTCTGCAGTCTTCCAGCACACACAAGCTGAGCTGGTTCTGGGAAGGAGGGTCAGCCTTCCCATCTGTAATCGCGGTTTTATGGCTTTCACTCGAGGTGTTAATGCAGATCAAATGGAAAACACTCCAGCAAGAGCGTTAAAGCTTCTCGTGCTGCCCTGCATACGGTCCCAATCGTTAATTCTGATTATAAGACCTAAAGGTAATTCTGTTTGCTCTCCTAATGCATTGCAGCTCTCCCAGTGGTCCGGCGTCTCTTTTCTCCAATTCCCATCTTGATCAATTGTTTGCAAATAATTAAGCTTTTAAGAGATAATGGTAGGACCTAATGTACACAACAAAGTAAAGGTCTCAAGTCACTGTTTATTGAACAGTGGTGCAATTTGCTTTGATATCCCAAAGTGATCCAGAGTGATAGGTGGACTTGCCAACTGGAGTCCGTGCAGTGTTTTTAGACACACACTTCCATATATATTTATATATGTATATATTTATATATTTCATAGACGCATAGAATATCTCAAGTTGGAAGGGACCCATAAGAATCATCAAGTCCAACTCCCTGCTCCTCACAGGACTACCTAAAACTAAACCATATGACTACGATATATATATCTTTTTATATATTTATATATATATATTTTATACATATACATGCAAATATAATATACATATATACACAAATATATACACACATATCTCTGTGCATGTGTCTTTATCCCTTTAAACAACATTAGAAAGCTTTTGGAAGGCAACTGTCATTCTTGCACAGGTGAAATAAAGACAAACAGCAACAGTTTCTACTGAATTTCCTATTTCCTCATAAAATGGCAGTTCTCAGGGTTTCCCCGTTTCTCTGTTGCAATGTGATGTCTGCCTTTGCCTGTAGCACAGGCCTTCCTAGCCCTGTGGGTGGGAATGCAAGAAGGCTTTGAATGTTTTTATAGCAACCTAGCCTGTGGCATGCTGATTCTTTGTCAAGTCATTTTTTTTTTTTTTTAGCCTACAAAGGAACAACTCATATGATCCACAGAAAGCTTATATAATAAGGATGCCCAGCATTTAAGATTATTTTAAACCACACCGAATCATAGTTAAAAAGGCTGCTGCATTGTGAACCTTTAGCTAAGAGGGATTAGCTACATGAAGTCCCAGGCTGTCATGTGATAATGGCAATTATAGATTTATCATGAAATTAAAAGTTTATGCTGTGCTAAGATATGAAAAAAAAAATAATCAGACGACCTTAAACATACCACAATTTGAGGAATTTGGGATTTGGGACTTTTAAAGCAATTATTTTTACAGTGCCTGTATTATTCTGATGGCTAATTTTATCCAGTCTTGTCTATTTGGAAAAAAGTCCAGAACAATTGAAAATTGCTTAATGGCGACAAGAGTTCTCAATTCCAATAGCTAGAGGCTGTCTAGTAATTATTGCTTGCTGCATGAAATTAGACACAGTTTGTTCAATTACTTAAAATTAGATCACATGTAAGGTGGCAAAGGGAAATAAGAAAAGAAAAAGAATAATTTTGTCCTCGCTTGATAGCAAAGTAATGAAATAGTAAGTAAGCTGTAGAGATGAAAATGTTACAAATCATCACTGTAGGGGTTTTTTTTGAAGAGAAGCAAAATGTTATGTTCAGATAGATGGACATAAGTCAAGTATGACTGGTTTTTTGGATGAATGTGTATATAAGGCAGATGATAAAATTCATGCTATATTTTTGCATGTGTAAAATGCAAATTACCCATAAAAAAGAAGTAAAATTCCCTTCCCTGTGTCTTCCACTTTGCCATTCTGGAGCTGTTTCATGTGCCTGCAGAAAATATAGGGGGTAGTTTACAGCTGTGCAGGTTATCTGTGGGATTACTGTCAAGAAAACAGTGTTTTTAAAAGAATGGGAACTTCCCTGCCATTTTTGTGTGAAAAAAACCTGTATCTTTTGGAGCCAATGGCCATGGCAGTGGGCTTTGAAATGGACACACTGGGCAAAGGGAAGTTGCCAGAGTTACAACAAAAATTCCTGTTTAGTAAAGTGAAGTGATGCAGGCATGTAACATAGCCATTAGATGTCAGATTATGCTGTTTACAAGAATATATAAAATCTGCTAAATAGTTACAGTACCAATAAGATTGCAGAATTTTACGAGGTTTTAAATTCTTACGCTTTACAAGGTTTCAGTTTACATCTCATATAATATTATGCCAAAGAATACATCCAAAGAATATGGGAATGTTTTGGGGGAAAAAAAAAAAAAGAGATGTCTGCATAACAGCAAATACTTTGTGACAACCAGCTGCTATATGGGAAGTTGGGATAGGTCTAACCAGGTATATCAAATTATCTTTATTGAAATGTTATTAAGTACCTTGCAGCAGACCAGGTCTGAATCTGGTGTGTACTGAGACTTGGGTGTCCGGGTTAGGAGCCGGATCCACAAAATATGTTTTTTCCTGGGACTTGTTGCATTTGCAATATTTGGCCATTTCCTTTAGGGACAGTAACATTTTTACATGGAGGGAAAGGACAGAAATGATATTTCTAATTTTCAAACTTGGATGTGGTTTTTGCTGTAGATTTATTAAGCAATCTGTATTCATGCAGAAGCAAATTTTCTGAGAAAGCAATCAAGTTCTCACAAGAAACTTAACTTAGGATTGAATTTTAACATTATCTTCAATTAAACCATTATTTATTTTCTGTCTCTTAGGATTAGTGCAGCACAGCTATGTTAATGTCAGGCAAAAATGTGCTGATCATTGACCCTGCATTGGCTTGTGTTCAAAACCCAGGCGTTTGTTTATGTCCAGGATGCTGTTCTTATTTGCAAATTATTTTGGGGCACGGACAAGATTTGTTTTCACTATCTCAGAAAACATCATCGTGTTTTAATTTTACAGAGAAGTGCTTTATCACGTTCTTTATTGTTCTATGAAATACAGAAAAAAAAAGGTAATTGACTCAAATCGGTCATTTGAGACAAGTGCGAAAACTTTCAGCTAATGCAACAAATATCCTTCTTGAGTATCAAGGTACTGCCAGTATCCTAAGCAGTTATTTCTCCACTTCACTAATCTTTATAATTGGCTTGTCTTTTACTGCCATTAATTAAGTGATGTAGTAGCCCATTAATAATTATAAAAGAGTGACACACCTCAGCATTTTCACCTTTCAATAATAGATGTCACGCTTCTGGGGGTTTTTTTTGTTTGTTTTTTTTTTTAATTTAAAATAAAAACTAGGCAAAAAAAGCATTGTTTTAAATGTATATATTTATTTTGGTGTCTTATAGCACCCTTACCCTTCAGAAGAACAGAAAAAGCAGTTGGCACAAGACACAGGGCTCACTATACTTCAAGTGAACAATTGGTAAGTAATTTTCCTTAGTGTTTCTATACGGCCGCTGGCAGCCTCCGGCTAACGCTTTGCATTTTTGAGGACACACCTTGCCCTTGTCTGCTCCCCCCTGCCAACAGTTTATTGATGCAAAAGGGATATAACGAGGTGAGGTTGCAGTTATGGGAACTAGGAGGTTTGCTACTGCAGAAAACAAGCTCTGTTTATTTTCCCATTGCTTCGGCAGATTTCAGTGTATTCGCATTTGGGTACCAGTCGTCCTTCTGGCTGAGAATGTGTCTTCTTCAACAGGAAGCCACATCCATTTTGAGAACTTTTGTCTTGGAAGAGGTTGAGATATTGGTTGAAAAAAGTGGCAGTTGGCCCCACTTCTGCAGAGCTTATTGTTCTTTTGGGATGCTGTCATGCTTTTTGAAAAGTTGTTAGTGAGGTTTTTCTTTTTGACTGACATCCTTCTATCACTTTACCGGTTTGTTTTAAAAGTCCAGTTTTTGAAAGCTTGAATAAACTTTGAGGACAATCTGGCTCTTTGCTGCTGAAGTACGGTGTGGAGCAATTTTATTTATTTCTTCCAGCTCAGGGTTGCTGGAGTACCTGATCTGTTGTAGTAGCGATTTTTTTGAAAGAAATTGGGATCCATGCTGTTTCTGCAGTGGATTTTGGGTTGCTAACTGTCTGGGACGTGATGGAGACAACCAGTGAAAATTACATGTGATTTAAGTATAAAAACACAACAGCGAACCCTTAAAAAAAAAGTTTGATTTATTAGCCTTTGTTACTGCATCGAAATGCAGGTTTCTCCCACTATCCCAGAACAAGTGTCATATTTGAAGTGTGTTGCAATCTAATACCTTGTAAAACTAAGTGTATCTAATTAATTGTCCTAATATTTTTAGATTAGTGTTTATGATGGGAAACCTTATACTCTTTGAAGTAATACCCAGAAAATGGCCAAGGCAAACGGCGAGCCTGCTGGGGAAAAGGGAGGGAGGAATGCCAGTTTGCAGACAAAAGTATTTTTTTTCCGTTCAATAAGTGTCAGAGATTAATATTACTGAAGCTCTGATTACATGGCCTAATCCATTTTAGTGAATAAATTTGGTCTTGATGTCCATTGCACCTACATTAACAAACCCTCCTCTCTTAGAGGGAGTAGGAGCCTATGGGAGAGATTTCAGATATATTAAACCCCATTACAGAAAATGTAATTTCTGTCAATATAATCCCATGTATTCTTCAATTTAGTACTTTAGAGATAACAAGCTACTTACAATATATTTGCCTTTGGAGGATTAATTTACAAAGTGCACTATCTGGGAGACACAGGCGGGCTCACATAAGCATAGCTTGTAAGGGTTATCAATTTCTGTGACCCCGCAGCAGCTCTGGGAGATCAATTTTTTGAAGCCCTTTAAGACACTGAATAAAGGAAAATACCAAATACTTAGTGTACGTGAAGTATGCTTCACGTAGTTTAAAATGGAGGAATAAAAGGCACTAAACATTAAATACGTGTTATAAGGAAATGTAACCCACAGTATTTTGGCTCAGCCAGAAAAAATTAGTGTTTGCTTCGGCTTTACATCCTCCAACCTTCATCCAGGCGATACCCTAATTTATATGGTTGTCCTTCAGTTTAACAATAGGCGCTTTGGCCAGTTGAGAACCTGTGTATGTTTGTCAGGGGTCTTATTTAATGATGGGTGGAGCAAGCGTGTGCTGCTTTGGAGGGGTCCGGGAGCGTAGGATTCGACATGGGCAGCTATGTCAGTTTAGGATGGGCCATCAAAGAAATTTTTTGAGATGATGAACATGGGATGCTTTGAACTAAAGCTGGTGGAATTTATCCCAAGTGACTTTCCAGGGTGTTTTTCAGTACCCATCTCGCCTCAGATTTGAGGAGTTTTTACTTTGGCTTTGTTTCAGATGTGTTTTTATAAGTTCCTTATGTGCAAAGGAAAAAAAAAAAAAGTAGGTCAAAATACATTATAACTGAAGTCTTCTGGATGTAGGGCAGGCTTCCTCTGCTTGAGCTAGTTTGGTAATTCTGCCGTGGTGTTACAATTGTATAAATTATTGAGACAATTCCCCTTCCCTCCCCAGCCCCACAAAGATTTAACACTATAGGGACAGTCAGGGCTTTCTTAAATCACAGGTGGTGGGCATAGATGCCAAAATACGGTAATTTAGCCCCTGCTTTTTGCAATGGATCCTAAGGAACAAGGAGGCTGTGAGGCTGTGGCAGGGTGTGCACGTTTGCACATACACACACACGCATCCTCAGGTAACATCCATCCGTGGGATGACCAACAAGCTACTCATCCCCTCCCAAATCCTGGGGAGTATGGGGCAACCCTCTCCCAACCTTGTGCTGAATCCCTTTTCTTCTAAGGTGGTATGCAGGAGAAGAAACTCTTCTTGCCTAAATTGTTTGCTGCAGGGAAGAGTTAACATAGCGTTTCTGGTTAGCTTTGCCTTTCTTCACTGGGCTCATAAGTCATTCAGGCACGACTTGCAAAAAATTTTGCCTTCCTCCTTAGATTCTTCCAAACTTGTTAACACACATGTACATTTTTGTATTAATGATGAGTCATTGTAAATCACTGTTGCAGAGATTAAATAAAATGCTGAAGGGCAGGCTGGGTGCAGATCAGTCATAAATTATTGGCAGCAACACAGCATGTGGGAATACATGAAATGTGCATGAAAAACATAAACTCATGTCTGGTAGCATGGTCGTTAGCCCAGACTGGGAATGCTGGATTTTCTGGATGGAATTAGAAGTTTGCCACAGAGCAGTCAGTGAAGAGAGCATTTGTTTTCTGCAGATTGAAAGCATTTGAACAATTTTTTTTGTCATATTTTGAATGCCTTTACAGTATGTGCTAGCTGCATACTTCAGTTCTCTGCCGTAATGAAAAAAATGGTGCTTTTCACATATGGTCTGCCCGGTGTTCTGGCTCCCTGGGTTGATGCACACAACTCCTATTGATGGTGGAGGAGTCACAGGTGTGGGGTGGTGATGTGAGACGTGCCAGAAAATGTAACCCTGGTAGGGCACATGTCTTTAAAAATACCACAGTTTAAACTTGACCCTTTTCCTTGGGTTGTTTTATTTTTTTAAAGTAATGAAGTAATCCACGTGGAGGATTTTTCCCCTTTTTTTTTCCACACACAACAATTTTGCTTGCAAATCACCAGCATTGCCTTTTAGGACCATCTTTTTGCCACAGTCGGATGTCTCTGTTGTGGGAAGAGGGAGCCCTTACTCTGTTGCAAAAAAAAAAATATCTATGGCAGGTAGGAAGGTAGCAGAGTTCAAGATGTCATTAGTCTAAGTGAACCCTTCAGGTCTCCGTCTTGTTAGTCATTTAACCCCACAGCAGTTTAGGGTTCGAAGCATAGTAATGTGAACTAGAAGGGGCACTTCTGTGATCTTGACAGCATTGCATATAGGGACGTGGAAGGGACCTGACCAAGTACAGGTTAATAAAGTGCTTTTCCCCAGTGATAAAAACTGTGATTGAAATATCCAGGAGGTGTGATCCAATCACTTCTTACCTCAGTTGAGAGCCAGCCAGCCTATATTGAACAATCTATACAGTTTTCTTGTTTGCTACATCCCAGCTGAATCTCTTTCCATTAAGAACTAATGGTACATAATTACTGGTGGTACTCTATGGAGAAGAGAGAGCAATTCTCATCAACGGCTGCATTAGGTATCAGATGCTTGTTTATGTTTTAGGAAAGTCTAGGTACACACAGATAAATGTTGGTATATTTGTAGAATAATGTGCCTATATAACCTCTCTATATATGCATGTCTATATGTGACTATCTCTCTGAATAGTTGCGTACAACTACATTAAAATGATCTTAAAAAAAAAAAAAAGATTAAGTTTGAAAATTCAAATCCTTAAAGCTCCAGCCTTTTATTAGGTGTTTCCATTGTGGTTTTTCCAAAACACCCTTGTGGTATCTAGAGCACAGACCAGACAATGATGGAGCAGCTCGTCAACATTTTATCTTACCCTCATTCTTCAGTGCTTTGTTTGTTGAGCTCTATTCAAACCGTGCTTAAAGATGGAATTAATAATTACTGCTGGGTTTTCCTATTGCACTTACTGCTGTGAGACTCAAGTCCTCCCCTGACCTCCGCTTGCCTGTATATGCATACAGTGTGGTGGGTCTGCATGATAGTTTTACAGTTCCCCTGCAAAGAGAGAGAATAGTGTTGTCCTGGTTCACAGGTGAAGAAATGAGGCTCAAGGAGGTCCAGGTCTAGCAGAGCCACCAGTTTTGGGTTCATCTGGGACTGTGAGATGACTCAAAATGACAGCAAGTTATCCACAATTAAGTCCAACGACCACCGAAACTCCAAGTTTCAGTGGGAACTCCACGTTTTGAGTGCCTTGGCATCTTACATTGCCAACATCCAGTGTTGGGTGTGGGGGAGAGATGCGAGAAATCAGTAACTGCTCGTGAAAAGTTTGGGTTTGATGATTTACTGGGTACCTCCTGAGCAGTCCAAGGCAGCAGCAGAGCTGAATCCTCTTCTCCAGTGCAGTGTGCAGCTGCTTCAGCCAGGACTGCTTTGCTCTTCTTACCATTTGCTGCCTTATTCATTCAACTTTGGCTAAGTTTATTTCCAGTAGAAACCAATTTTTCTACATTATAGTGCCCTGGCTTGTTCTTACAACGAACATAATCATCATTGGGGTGGTTGAAGCATTGGGCTCTATCAAAAACTGTACCGTGAGCTGGTAACTGAACTGTTTGCATAAGTAGATTAAAGAATAGGGTGCAAGCAGCTCTAGTAGTATGGTTTCCTAACTCGACCTTGGCTTCTTTAAATGTCAATTTTGTGTATAATTTCCTAGGCTTAAAAAAACCCCCAACAACTCAAACCTGACCAAACACACTGGAAAAAATGATCAAATAATGTAAATTTCCCTAATCTCATTCTTGGAGACAGCTGAAGTTATTTTTGCTGAAACTTTATGAGGAAGAAATTTTAAAAAGTCTCCAAGACCAGCCTGAAGATGAGTGTGAAAAATCTAAGATGGGTTTGCGATAGGAAGACCAGACCACCTTACTGAATGTAGCACAGCCAGCTCAGGGCATAAACACCCAGAAATACTTCATTACTCTTTTAGCCCCATCACAACTCCCCTCTGGCAGGAAATTTTCTCCTGCCTCCGTTTCTTTGCTCGTGGGTAAGCATAGTGGTAGAGCCTTGCTGCAGTAGTTGCATGGGGCAGGGGATGAAGTGCTTTGCCATGGCACGGGCAGGCAGGGTGGCATGGTGGGGATGGGAGGATTTTGCACTTCTCATGGGGGATTGCTCCCCAACACCCAGCGATGAATGGGGAGCACCACTGCGAGGGGTGTCCTTCCCATCTGCTCCCTGGTCATGCCCGGCCTGGCTTGCAGATGGCGGGGTTACAGATGGAGCAGATGGGGGGATGCAGACGGCGCGGGTGGGGAGGATGCAGGTCGGGAGGTGCAGATGGGGGGCATGGGGGAAGATGCTGATGGGGCAGATGGGAGATGCAGATATGGGGATGCTGATGGGGTGGATGGGGGGATGCAGATGGGGGAAGATGCTGATGGGGCAGATGGGAGATGCAGATATGGGGATGCTGATGGGGTGGACGGGGGGATGCAGATGGGGACAGATGCAGATGGGGCAGATGCAGAAAGCCCCTGCCCACCCCTCCGCAGAGGTGCTGGGGAAGGAGGGGCGGCTGCATGGCTGTCCACCCTGTCACCTTTTGGAAAACCATCCCAAGCCCCTGTTCTCCTGCTGTGTTTTTTTTTATCATAGCATGCCTGCGGTTTGGTACATCTAAAGCATGCCTCAAACACCCCCAGATCCAAGTCATAATGTTGGCTGGTGATTCCCATGTGTTGAGCCCCACGTCAGCCCCTTGGAGGGGATGGAAAGGCTCCTTCATGGGGCCAGGCATTTAGCATAGACATCACCTTTGCTCGATTTGTTTGCTGAGGGTGATACTCACCCCAAGCAAAAGGCCAGCACATGACCAGTGCACCACTTTAGTCCCACTTAAGCACTATTTTTAGGGTGTAAGTGGGGGAGGAGGCCAGCAGGGAGGTAGCACAGCAAAATCAGGTGCTGTTCCTGTACGCAGGGGTGGATTTTCACCCCCTCTGTCTACCAAATCGCAGGCTACAATAAATAGGCAAGATATTTGGTTTGCCACTTTGCACAGCACATTGCATGCAGGAATTTTTAGTCCTAGGCGAGTAAAATATCTGCTTGTTTTCAGATGTGTCTATTACTGCTTTTGTTGCAGTAAACAGATTAAACGAGAAAAGGTCAAGATGCAATTTGAATCTGTGTAAGAACATAACAAATACTTTTCTCAGTAATCAGATACGGTAAATACAAGTACTTATTTACTTGTAAATGTTAAAACATTCACAAATTATCCTCTCAGCTTCAGCAATACAAACTTAACCATCAGATTTTGGATACTATTTACTTTTCTTCTCCATGTGATTCAAGAATCCGTATACAGATGTTATTTAAACACTTTTTTGTTAATGGGAATACATGTGAAAGCAGGAAAAAATAGAAATAAGAAAGAATATGTTTCAGGTTTAAGAAATATGTATTGTTTGTTATTCCAGAGTAAAATAAGACAGTAGGTGTTTGCAACATGAAAATCCGCCCCCCCCCAGCCCTCCCAAAACCCCAAGAAAACTATTAAAAAAGGATCTCTCTGGGTGAATTGTTATACCGTTTGAGCAATTCAGAATATGTGCAGTAAATTAGCTGTTCTAAAAGTACCATGTGCCGGTCTTCTCAAGCAGATTTTTACATTTATGTTTTCACTAAGTCTTAGCTAATTGTTATGCCTTTCACCTTGAATGCCAATTGTAATAATAATATTACATCTGTAGTCTATTTCTCTGTTCTTAAATTACAGCAATCAGGATACTCACTAGGTAAAATCCTGTATAGTTACTCATAAGAAAATATTGAAATCAGATGAAAAAATGTTTAGCTTGCATATTGCCTTAGACAGCCCTGGAGAGCTGCCAGACAGCCAAGGTATTATTAGAAAAGCTGAGCAAATAGCTTACAGGGGGAAGAGCTGTGAATTTAGAGCTATCGGGTACCGTCGTATCACCAAATTTTAGGCAGGTTTGGTTTTTTTTTTAGTTCAGTAAAGCCATTTAAAAATACAGCGTGGTGATTTAAATGTGTGGGGTTTGCTTTTGGCACACATGTTTGAGGAGTAGTGATACAGTTCTGGCACAAAACACAGGTGTTTTTCCAAAGGGGGCAGATGCTTGGAGGAGGCAGATAAAGAGGTTTTTGGGGGGAAATGCTCCCCTCAGCCTCTGGGACTTCAGGTGGAGCAGAGGAAGGGCTTTCACCCTGGAGAGCTGATAGACCCTGGGTTTCTTGCTCAGTCCAGCCTTGGCAGTCTCCATGCACCCCAAAGAGGGGGTCACCCTGTCCGGGAGCACCAGGGGAGGATGTTTCCCCTAACCATTGCTCTGACAGCCCCTGGATTCAGGCTGGGGAAAACCAGCAGGGCAAACACCATTTATTTCAAGAGAAATGTGGAATCATTTTGCACAAACTAACAGACTAATTAGTGGCACCCTGAGCACTGAGCAAATAAAATAAGTGGTGTTATTTTTTCACACAGATGCTTTTTCGAGAGGGAGAAAGGTCGGTTCCCACTGCAGAGCATCACACGGTACAAACAGGGTTTACCTGCCAATAGTCTTGACTAACAAAAGATGCTCGGCACTTGAGGAGTTAATACGCAGCCAAAAAAACCCCCTGTTTTCCCTTGGGCCTTCCATCCTCTTCTGGGGTGGTTTGTACCTGACGAACTTTTTTTAGTTGGTGCATTAATATTCTGTAATGAATGCGCTGTCAGGTGTCAGTGAAATAAGATGAAACAGTGCCATGCAAACATTCGCCACTTGCTCTTTTCTCCGCTCCTGCCCTAGGTTTGCTCTGCAGGATCGGGTAGGGGTCAGAAGGCTTTGTTTGCTACTTTTTATTTAAAAAGACTGAGATTCAGGTGTGCACAGTTTGGCTTTAAAAAAAAACCATCCAGGACACTATTGTATTGTGGAAATGCTGCTTTGCAAGCAAGGGGAGGGCTCTGCACCGTCTTCTGTAAATGCAGTTCTCAGGGCTTGGTTTCCTTTTAGTGAGAGAGATGCTTCTGTCTGGAAAAATACCCTCGATATATTAAAAAAAATATATATATATAACCTCAATATATTAAAAAAAAGAGAGAAGGGGGAGTAATGGTTTGTCATTGCTTTGCAAGTCAGGTTTTGGTCTGTTCTTGTCATAGCTATCTGAAGTGTGTTTACATATAGTTTGCTTTTCTGGTATTTTGTGCTTGCACAGACCTGATCTCCACCTATTTTGTGTCAACAGTTGCTGAGATTGGTGTAGAACGATTAACCGTTGCAAACTGAAACACCAACATGCGGAGAAAGGTGACCTCAGAGACCCTCTCTCACACTTACATCAGGCACTCGCTCCAGGCTGCACCTGCATAAAACAAACTGCGTGGTTAAAAAGTCAGCCTGAAATATTAAAAATGGGGCAAATGTTGCCTCCTTCTTGGCTAAACCAATTTTCTCTTCTCAAAAATGAAACACAGCCAGAGGCACAGGGCGAGGACGTGCTTTTGAGGGCGTGTGTTTTGCCCTGCCTGCCCTGAAATGATTTCAGTGTAAATGATGTATGGCTGGCTTTACCAGCATTAGCACTAACGAGGCTTCTGCATTTTATTTTACTTTTAAAAAAGAAAAGAAAAGGCAGCAGATGCTGCTGAAAAATATTACTTCTGCAGTTCTTCTGCGGAAATCTAGGTCATGTAACAGTTTCATGGGGCTTTTTTTTTTCCCCTGCCCAGGCACTGTAGTCCTTGTGGCTTTTTTGGCTAATGATAAAGAACAATAACAATTGCTCCTTTTTAATTCAGATTTATCCCAGAGATGTTAAACTTCTCACCTGGTTTATGAAGGTGGTTTATACCATCTGGGGGGCTGATCCCTAAGATTTCTGTGTCCCATGGTCTCACAAATTCTTCTTATCTTTGACATTCCTCTGACCTCCCTATGTGTGTTTTGTTTGCATTGTTTTCTGAGGATGTCTTTTCTCCCGCCCTGAATAAAAAACCGTCAGGAGTAGGATTATAAGAAAAATGAATTACTTCACTTAATGGGAAATTATGTTTAGATAAAGTAGATTACAAAGTAGGTTATTAGTTGTGGTTAGAAAACAATGTTTTGACTTAGGATATCTTGGGGGGGATTTTGTCCAGAAGTGTGGGGTTGTTTTTCAGGTTGGTTGTGACTCAGAGTTGTATCTTTTGTGGTTTCTGGAAAAAAAAGGGAAAAAAAAATTTCAAAGCAGTTTTGCAGGTGCCCACATCACACAGAATACACTAACATGCTCATGTTTGTTGTCTCAGTAGTGGTGGGGAGGACCCAACCACAGGAATCACAGCTTCCCTCCTCTGCCCCAAGCCAATGTCTCGGGTTATAGACCAGAGAGATGTCAAAGCCTATTTCATGTACTAATCACAGGCCCTGCATAGAGGTTCATTATGTTTTGTCTTTGGGGGTTCTGGGGGTGTCTTTCCCCAAAGACACTTCTTGGGGCTTTTGGTTTGGCCACCCTGCATTCACTTCTCCTTGTCCTGCAGGCTGGAGGAGCTGGTGTAGGGTGACAGGGTACAGAGTTACTCCATGCTGCTTAAATGGCCTTCTGGTGACAAGGAGGGTGAGGAAACCCATCCAGGAGCACGGAGAGAGCATTTCTCGTATCTTCAGTGAGCAGGAATGCACTTAAACCAGCAGTCAGATGTGGAAGCAGCCTCTCTGCTTTAGCTTGGGCTGGGGGACTGGGCACGGCTTCCAGCTCCCATGCCGTATGTGTTACAGGTAGGAGTGAATGGGGAAAAAG
Source organism: Haliaeetus albicilla (assembly GCF_947461875.1). Classification (NCBI taxonomy): domain Eukaryota; kingdom Metazoa; phylum Chordata; class Aves; order Accipitriformes; family Accipitridae; genus Haliaeetus; species Haliaeetus albicilla. The sequence continues at coordinate 28,060,603 of NC_091489.1, forward strand.
CTGTTTGGACAGGACTCCCCACTTGATGTATGGAAAAAGCCTTGGACCTCAAAGGAGGAACCTCTGTGTTTAGACCACTTGTGTGGCAGGAGAAAGCTCTGAGATCACGCAGGCACCTCTCACAAACACTACACTCCCTTAAATAAGAGGTTATGCTGAATCAATAGAGGACAAGGAAATTGCTGAGAGAGAGTAGTGTTTTCAAAGAAATAGCTAGTATTTTGCTGTCAGTTCTTGCCCATTCCCAGCATAATCCCTGCCATCGAGCGGGACGTGGGTTGTTGGTTTGAAGTGCTCTGCTGAAGAAAAGCTGCTGGGTTGCACTGATGGTGTGCACCAGATCAGGACCCGAGTTACAGAGTCCAGATGTGCTCCTCTGAAGGTTCAGATGGGAAGTTGAGGTTCAGACCTCCCTCAGAGCTGGGAGAAAACCCCGAGCTGGGAGATGTGCATCACGTCTGGGCTGCTCTTGGAGCTTGCGGAGAGCCTGCGCATCCTCTGCCACGAGCGTTTGGGAGGTCCTGGGGTTTGTGGCATGGCCTGCACATTGAAGCACATACGTCTCTATCCCAGGAAAGACAGTGCACTGTACGGCGCTGAGGTGAATCGCTCTCCAGATCTAGAGTGGAACAGCAACCAGGCAGCATCAGTCCTTGGGCAGCGAGAGCATTTTTGTGGGAGGCAAGATTTTGGCTGGCAGTGTGTTGTGTACCCAACCGCAGTGCTCTATGGGGTCTAGTGCTGTCCCGGGCAGGAGTCAGAGCAGCTTTAGTACTGATCTACTAGATGAATCCTTGCCATATTCCTTAAAGGCTAATTGTGGCACACAGAGATCAGCGGACTACAGCTGCGCTGGGATTTGGGAGCAGGGAAGAGACGGGAGGTCAGCTCCACTGGCGCTTTGCCATGTAAAGATTTCCCCTTACATCATCTGGCTGCCGAGGGCGAGTTTACATCTGCTTTGCACCCCGAGGGAATTGCGGTGTCAGGGAATGAGGTTGCTGCGAGCCCTCCCCGGTGCAGCCGGGACATGCAGCCCGGCCTCTGCTCTGGCTCCCTGGCATGCCAGACCTGGATTTTCACCAGAAACTTTCCATGTCAGCTGAGTTTTTTTGAGTGGGATTTGTGGATGGGAGGAGAGGAGGAGGAGGAGGAGAGCATACCAGAAAGGCCAACAGCAGCTCGCCTGTGCTGCGGGAGGGCACTGGAGATGGGCAGAGCAGGGAGGTGTATCTCCAGAGAGCCCTTCCCCAGGCATGCTGGCTCTTCACTCCTCTCTAGCGAGTCCCTCCCTTGTTTTTCATTCAGAACTAGCTAAATAAATACAAATAGGCTTTAGCTCCATCCTACTGGGGAACAGGGAAAATTTTGCAAGATGGGAAAAGTGTTTCCTGCCCAGCTTGCTTCTAGAAAGACCCATCGAGCAGCCACCAGCCGTGAGGTCTGTGCAGATTTGGGGCTAGGGGAGCGTTTGGGCCAAGGGAATAGCAGGGCCAGGAGCTTGTGGGTCCTACCTTGATGGGAAGTCATCAGCCGTCCCTTCTGCGCCGAGAGCATGAGCCATTGCTGGGCTTGCTGCCACCCCGAGGCGGTCACCGTGGCTGCGTGATGTCCCATGGGGCTGGTGGCAGGGTGCTCCCCCAAATCCTGTCGATGTTTATTTGGAGGCAGAATGCGTCCCACGGTGCTTTGAGAAGAAAGCATGGTAATGGAGCAGGAGGGGAAGTGGGGTTTAAGGGCTTGGGGGAAGGGCAAGCACAGAGGTGGCCAAAGGTAGAGCTGGTACATGTTGGGCCAGTCAAAATGTAGGGCATAGCCGGCTCTCTTACAAGGAGCGCATACCTGATCCCATCTCTGCTTTCTATTTTTGCACTCGATATGCTCACTACATTAGCAGGGTTGGCTTGCGAGAGATTCAATAGCACTCTCCTGCTTTAAAGCAACTTTTCTGAATGCACAACATGAATCCATCGGTGGGGTCACATAGTAATGCTTGAAGTCAGAAGCTATTTTTAAAACTAAATTGCAGAACCACACATGGCTTTCATTAGTGCTTTACATCAAATTTGTCAGCTAATTAGTGGTTTTTCATCACTAGTTTTTGCATAGTATTTTATTTGTTCGCTCTTCAATATTGTCTTGTGATGCCCCCAGCCCTATATACAGTCCCTGGTGCTGGTGCTGCTAGCGGAGGAGGGAGGGAGGGAGAGGAGCGCAGAGCTTTCAGGAGACCTTCCCAATCCTCCTGATGGATGGACTCGCTGTGTTTGGAGTATATTACAATATTACGTGTCTGGAGTGGGCGGTTAGCAGCCCGTGTTCTCTCTTCCTACCTCCATTTAGTGTTGTAAATGATGTATTGCAGTCCTGTCTTCGGTTTGGAGGAGGAGGAGAAACCAAGAAAAGTTGCCAAACATGACTTCATAAGGTTTGACTTTAAATTCAACAAAGTTTCTTGAGTGTTTTGGATTTTTTTTTTCTTTACAAATAAAGGGAGTACAGAGAGCATGGATTGCTAATGACTGGTAGTTACGGGTCATTAAGCTCACTAACTGACTTCAGGATCAGAACTTTCTAATAATCGCAGTAAGCACTCTTAACATTTATTTCTCATTTTAGGGAAGGGGAGATATGATTACCATTCAGAAGTCTGCAGTTATTTTTTCTGTTCATAATTACAGAGGGAGCTTGCAATTTTTAAGGCTGTTTCTAAAACATTTGAAAGTATTTGATGAAATAATTTCTAGGGTTTTTTTCATTTCTTTAACCAACTCCTTTAAAAAGCTCTGGAAAACAAATACACAGGAAAAAATGAAAATATGTTAAAATAAGGAATAAAGCAGTTACTGAAGTGTAATAATCCCAGTTTATAGCACACTTTCCATTTAAATTGTTTTTATTAGAGATAAACCTGTTAAGCGTTGAGGAATTAAGTGCCAAATAGAGAAGGTTGTTTTCGCTGCTGTATAAATGAAGGATCCCAGTATGCAGAAAAGAGTATGGCTGATTTTACAAGTGAATTATTTGCCAGTTTGAAGGGCTCCGGTTCCTTTGGCATCTGTTATAAAAATGATTTGTTTGTTGTCAAGAGGGATACTATTTTTCCAGAGCAAGAGACATTTTAGCACTGGGGTTTGTAGGTACTGTGGGCTTTCTCATTGTCCTTACGCATGGTTTGCTAGAAGGAGCTCAAGGAGAAAATGAGGCAGAGAGATTTTCGGGAATTTCTTGGCACTGCTAGTGATACACAGACTTCTGGCATGTGGTGCTTTGGGACAATATTGAGAGGGAGCAGCCTGCAACTCCACGTATCAAAAGTTAGTAATGGTGTGAAACTCTTCTCATTTGGGAGGGCTGAGGGGAGAGAAAAATTCAATATACCGCTAAGTCTCAGCATCTCCTTTCAGACAGCTGGTCCTGGGAAATTTCAGTCAAAGACTGCAAATTGGAAGTCCCCACAACCTCTCTGTCAATTCTTGAGCAAAGGTGACTTTGGAAATTTGTGACAGCAGAGGAAGGTCTTGTTTTATTCACTCAACAGAAGTGAAATACAAGGGGAAGGGAGAAAGACCAGATCTGTGCGGAAAATGTCACTCGGGCTGTAACCTGAGCCTTAGCGAGCTGTGCCTTTCGGAGGGTTTGGTGACCCTCCGAAAAATCCTTGCTCTCTGGCTGCCAATTGTAGCCAATTTCCAACTAAAATAAGTCTTTTGTCATCACCAGCCATGCCACCTCTTGCTGAGAAGAAACAAAACTTGTGCGTGGCAGCGAGGGCGGCCAAGCTGAAGGTCAGAGTGCAGAGGCGGATTGCTGCATCCCCGGGGCTGGATCTTGCCCGTGGGACCGGCGATGCACCAACCAGGGAGATTGCCAATGACCTCTAGAGACAGAACCCAGGCGAGGAGCCTAAGAGAAAGCATCCTAGTAAAATGCAAATTGGAGAAAAGAGGGTTTCCTACTCCTCTTTGGGGTTACGCAGGTGGAATAGCTGGTTTTTTCTTGCTTTTTGGGACACAGCGGAAAGCACAATCTCATGTATCCAAAAAGGCAAGGAAAAGTTAACTTGAAAAAAAATAATAAATACTTTAAACTTCTGTGTTTGCCCAACTGTTCAAATGTTTCCTCCATGCCAGATCCTTCCCTTGGAAAAAAAAAAAAGAAGAAAAAAAGAAAAAACAAACAAAAAAAGCAACCCAAAGCATTGTTTTGCAGAGTACTCTCCTTGAGCAGGGAGATGGGTACAACTTGTACACTGAGGGATCTCGTTTTTTGTGCTGCTATTGATTCTGCTCTTTGGGGGAAAAAAAACCCAAACCAAAAAAACCCTTCCACATTGGAGCAAAGGTACCAATGCATAGAGTGCTGGTGTGGGGAAAAACACTTTATGCAAGTCCTTGAGCCTGTGCGGGTCTTTACTCACATGAGTAAGGTTATGCCACTGTCTTAATCATTAACTTAAGTTTTATGCTGAGTCATATTTTGATAATACTCCATTTGAGTAGCACCTAATAGGCAAATGTCTTTTTTAGGTCCTGATTCCTCTGAACTTTTAAAAATTAGAGTGATTTAGGGTTTCTTTCTCTTAAGATAGGTGAATGTGAATACACAGGAAGAGGGGCAGTGAGATTTTTCCTGTTAGCTTTTCTGTTCCATCATTATTGCTGGTGTTACATCAGCCTGGCACTTTGGAAATTCAAAGAGTGTTCAAAAGATCTTGGCCCTTCTATCAAATTAAAAAACAGAGAGTACAAAGAAATTATCCCCACACCCATATATTTCTACAGCAACAGCTAATTCGCAATTTTACTTGCAAAGAGTTCTCAAATGTGATTTGTAAATGTAACAGCGCTGCATTGTGCTCTCTCAAAGCAAGCCACATTAATAGTTTTAATCTGATGGGGTCTTATGAATTCCAGGTTTGGGATGCAGGAAGAAACTTGAAAGTGAATACTTTCTTCTTTTTTTTTAATGCATAGTGGTTTGGAGTCTACTATAATGCAAAGTAAAGCATTCTGTTACAAAGGCAGGGAGGATGGGACAGAAGGTTAAAGGGCATCCTGGAAACAAACAGCTGGACCAGTTTATTTAAACAGATACAAGGATGGGGAGCTGACCTCCATTTGACTTCTAGTGGGAGGAGCGAGAATGTCATTTTATTACTTTGCCCAGAAGGAAAATGTTCTTGTGTCTGAATTCCCCCCGAAGACATCCAAACACTGGGCTGTTTGGCAGAATTGCTACTTATAGAAAATACTTATACGAATGCGTAGGAAGAAGATAACTGTTAAGTACCTGTGTGTAAAATGTTCTTAAAGCAGATATCCCGAGCGATAGCATGGGGCAAACAGGTGGGAATATGTTTTACTGTAGGCACATCTTGGGGATAATTATTGGTAAATTCTAGCTATATAGTTTATTATGCTAGCTATGTAGTTTATTATCGAGCCCCCTTTCTTATTAAAAATGCTTGTAATTTGGAGGAGAAGGAAGAGAAGGCTGTGAAGTTGGGGGGTGTGTGCTTAATGTTGCTCAGGGTTTCTTTGGGGTAGAAGCTTTTGGCAAATGAAGGTTTCTTTGACTAGAAAATCTCACAGCTAGCAGAAACCCTCCCCTCCTGCCACAGTAACAGGTCCTGGCAGTTGGGCACAAGGATGGAGTAAACACAGCAAGAGCCTGCTGGGCTTGCAGAAAGAAATGGCTGGGGCACTGGGATTTTGTGTTGTTGTTTTATGTAGGAGAGTTGCTGTGAAAATTGCTTTCTGCAAATGCAGATTACAGATATTAAACAATTTTCTAATTGGTCATGGAGCTAAGGCAGCTAATGGGGAAAAAAAGCAGGGTTTTTTTAATTGCTTATTTCACATGGTGTTTGTGCTACACCTGTGCATATAATGAGAAAGGAGAATTAGTCTAACCTTCTGCTCACATGATTCTAATTTTCATGGTTTGTACAAGATAATGATAAACTGATTTGCAACACTGTTTGCTGGAGTTGGGGAGGGGGAGTGGTTTATTGGAAATGTGTAGAAAAATTGATCCAATACTGTTGCTGACAAAACATGACCTAGTTCAGGTGTAAGGTTTCCAGAGTGGCACCCGGAATTGGTGCCTTTGAGCCCATATTGTCGAGACAGGTTCGATTAGGGCTCAACATCTTGATTAATTTTTGCGGGAGTTTGGGTAACGGGAGTCAGTCGGGAATGGGAGATAGGAGGAGACCGAAATTGCTATGCTCTCTGGTCTTTGATGAGGGCAAAACAAACAGCACGGGGTGGTGGTTTGCGATTCTTCTCCCTGCCGGTATAGGGGAGTGGGTGGGCAGAGCTGATTGCCACAGGGAGGTCCTGGTGGCTTTATCTCTGCAGTAGGAGAGCTCCTGCTAAGCCACCCCAAGCAAAGGCAATGGAAACAAGCACCAAGTAGCCCTTTGTGGACTTTCCCTTTGCATTTTGCAAGCGTAGTTTGGTTTTACCCACTCTCACGCTTCTTCCTTTACTGGTAAATATTGTGGCATACACGTTTTTATTATTCTTCTTCTCTCGTAAAGAATGTAAAGTCTGGTTATGAGGCTTTGCCATGATTAAATCTCAATGGAGATTTTTTCCAAATGTTTTTTCACTAAGCTTTCTGATGAGCGAAACTGCAAGAGTTCTTCTAACGCTCTTCAGACAGGTCCCCAGCCATGGTTTCAAGCCTCCTGATTTCAGTGGCACAAAGACTGCCCACAGAGGAGACCGGGGCACTTGTGATCTTTCTCCTTCTTCTGTTTTGCTGCAAATTATTTTGAATATTCCTTTGCCAAATAAGCATTGCAAAACTAACTGAGGCGAAGAGCTACAAAAATGCAAAGAGTACGGTTGCAGATGGCTATTTTTAAAAACGATTGTACCTTTTTTTTATTTCCAAAGATCTGCTTTTCATTGTTCAGGGAGAATTTTCAGTAGTCCAGTAATTACAGTTTAACAAGATGTTTGCTGTAAATGGTCAGGCCTAGCTGGAGAAAACAGGATTATAAATTCAATTACTGTAAAGCTATGACCTCGCCTTGACCCCTCAGACTTTGCATAAAGAGAGAGGGGGGGAAAAAGCCCACCAAGAAATGGCTAGGAGGAATGCATGGCTCTGAAGTCCCCAGCAGTGTGACTTAGCGGTGATAAAACTCCAGACGTTCCCTCATTTGATGGGGTTCTGCCATCACAGTTCATTATCTTAATAGTGGGCATTAAAAGGGAATTAGGTTTGCAAGAGGTAGGGGCAGGTTTTGATAAAAAAAATTGGAAAAAGAAGTCAGAGGACATAAGGCAGAAATGGCACTAATGAGGGGGAGGTAGCAGATGCCCTCACGAGCATCTTGCTGCCTTCACCCGGTTTTTTTGTGGCCCGTTCTGAATTGAGAAGAGCGTTGCTGGTATTGTTTCCTGAAAACTCGGCTAATTCCCCCATGAAAAGATGAAATGGAAGTGTCCGACTGTGGTAAAAAGCAGGCAAACATAAATCAGCTCGGAAACCCCAAGCTCGTGCTCTCAGAGGTCATCGGGATTAGAGGTTTTGCCGTATTTGCATCCTCACACAGCCCAATGGAGAGCACCGCGGCAGGGCAGGAGGGCTTGGGGATGGGTGGAAGTCGTCCCCTTCGATAACCGTTTGCTTTCCTCTTTTTTCTTGCAGGTTTATTAATGCTAGAAGAAGAATAGTTCAGCCCATGATAGACCAGTCCAATCGAGCAGGCAAGTCCCCAATAGTAACTGTATTCAAGTCACGCAGGCAAAAACCATCCTTAAGCCATTCACCGGGAGGTCCATTACCTGGTAAATAAATGAGAAATGAATGCTGGGAGTGATTGACAATTAAAATACAACCAGCTTTGTTTCATTACAACCCTAATCATTTTAACATGATTAAAACATTTGGGGAAAAAATAAATTGAAAATTCAAAAAAAAGAAACTAAAATGATCCACTCTGTGACCAGATTTTTGGAATTGAAGTTATTTTTATTTTTTTTAGTAGTTGTTTTGAGTTTTCCTTCCCAGCTCTTTCTGCTCCTGTGACCACTCCCTGGTGCATGGCTTGGTGTGGAATTGCTGTAAACTTTATTACCTGTCAAAAGGGCAAAGGGGTCAGAATCGCTTGTGGGACTCAGTAAAGTTCAAAGACATTCAATGAGGTAGAGCTTTATGTGCTTTAATAACCCAAGGCAGCTTACTTCTGAAGCCGGCATTTAATGTACAGTTAAAACCTCGAGTTCAGGTAGTGGTACTTGTATAGAGTCCTTTTGTCCCTTGTCTCTTATTTTTAGTAGGTGTCTTTTGGGATCACTGAGCGTTCGGGGTTTACTTTGGGGCGATTTTTTTTTTTTTTTTTTAAATCTTGAGTTTTCACATGCTGGTTCTGTCTGGGGTCTTGGCTCACAGTTCTGTGTGGGTATTTACCATCGAGGAATAACCCATTACTCTCAGTTGGTTTTGTTTTTCCGAGTCTTGCTGCCAAACTATCCAAATCTGTCGTTGCCCAAGATGCCTTTGGGCGACGCTTCCTCTTTGAGTACATTCGATTATTTTGTCATTAGAGGTAAATATCTGGCATGGACGTGTTCAGGTCCTGCTCTTACAAAGGCACACGGGCGTAATTTAACACACTGTGATTTCAGTGTGACTATTCCAGCCATAAAATCCAGCTCCTATACAGGTCTTTGCATTGACGTCAGCAGTGGCAGCAGCTGGAGCCAGGGTTCCTTGTGTCTCGAGATTTCAGATCGCTAACTTCATTTCCAAACTCACAGTAGGAAATTAAGCCAAAACTAAGCAAGCTTGTTAGCCCAGCACTAAATTCAAACAGTAAATGTTTTTCCCTATTTTTAGAGCTGGCATCGATAGCCATCTCACGCAGTCTGGGGGGCGGGGGGTTGTGAGAAGAGGCGACCCTTTTGGCCGTCGCTAAAGAGCAATGTTCTGCGCTTTTCCAGTAAGTCAAGGAACGCCCTATAACCCCGACGGGCAGCCGATGGGAGGTTTCGTGATGGACGGCCAGCAGCACATGGGCATCCGAGCGCCAGGTAAGCCCCCGGGGGAGCGTCACCCACCGATGGGTGACCTCGGTCGTGCCACCGCAGGGAACTGCACCTCCACCCTCTGCTGTTGTCTCAGCTGCCTGCCTTGCCTCGCCTGTCTTCTGCCTGCCTTCAACACCACTGAGGGAAACCAGGCATCTTCTCGCTCGAGCGGTCCTGGACCCTCTGCCATGCTGTGTTTTGGAAAGGGGCTTTTGGCACTATCTGTTGACTTTGCTCATTCTCTGGCATCTTCTTGGATTTTTATCTCCCTCTAGGACCTATGAGTGGAATGGGCATGAATATGGGCATGGAGGGGCAGTGGCACTACATGTAACCTTCACCTAGGTAACCAATGGCAAAGCCAGGGGGAAGTAAGTACAAACGGGGTCTTTGTTCTCACTTTGTCCGAGGGATATTTGTCTCCTTGCATTTCCCTATGTTCTCCCTGCCCATAGCCTCATGCTTGTTCCTTCCTTTCCATCCATCCATCCATCCTATGCCTGGGCTCCTTCGGGTTTCTCTCCCTCCAGTTCAGCTCAAGCTTTCCAAGCTCCCAAACCCCCCGTGTGTGCGCGCGCCGTACATTGACGCCGCCGTACATCGACGCCGCCATACATTGATGCTGTTATCCATCCCCGAGCACATGACAAAACAAGAAGCAGCCGGGGAGGTGGGGGAGCCTGTCGTCTTGGCAACAGACTGATTTGCAAAATGTAAGCGGTCTGCAGCAGCGCAGGGAGAGGAAAGAGCATGTCCCCAAAGTGTCATAAATCTGTCTAACCGCAGTTGATGCATGAGTTACATTTCTCCCGCTAACCTGCAAGACACCAAAAAAGCCAAACAGAGACTTCTCATAGGTAAAAAAAAAAATTAAAAAAAAATGGCGGCTTCACTTAGTTGCCTTTTGGAAGGCGATGGACGAAACTTTGATTATTTTTTTTTTTAATTTTTTTTCAAGTTTATTTCTCTTTGTCCGTCATAATGGGATTACGTGTGGCAAAGGAAAAAGAGAGAATACAAAATAGAGGTGTGCGCAGCAGGCTATGGAGCTTAGCCCAGGCTAATTGACTATATCCAAATTAAGTATGCCATCACTTGCAGTGTGACAAATGGATTTGACTTATTCAGTATACAAAAATAGAGATCATTAATGCAATCTTCAGTGGCAGGCCTTGCGAAGAAAGCCTAGAAAAACTGTCCCAGTTTTTTTTTTTCCCCTCTTGTCTTTTTGTAGGGGAAAATACATTATACAAATTTTGGTGGTTGTTTTTTTTTAAAAAAAATGAGTAAAGCTGTTTGAAGCACCAAGGCACCAGTACCATGTTTAAATGGTGCCCAATTCTGTTCCTTTCGCTCTTTTTCTGGAGTTAAGAGCAGTTATTTTGGCATCTTTGTTCTGCCCCCAGCCTATATTAACGTAGGGTTTGAAGTTACCCAGGCCAAGTGTATTTCGTAGTCGTCTTCTCTGGGCGCGAGTCAAAACTAAGTTTTAACAATTAGCTGTGAAAACATTCCTCTGAGCTTGGGAATGCAACAGCCTTATTACCTCATCATGGAAATTTCTAGCTTAGTTAATTTAAATATTGTTTCTTAGTTTCTGGGTCAATTAAATTTAAATGATGTATTTTATGCTTCGTGACCAATTAAATTAATAGGTTATTACAAAAAATATTATCATCTTTTTTGATTAAAGAGCTGTGAGTACAGTATATTTTATAAGCAATTTTCATTAGTTCAAAACTGTTCCTTTAGGCTAGATTAAGCAGCTATTCATTGCTAGAGCCTTGAGACCTGATTCCAAGGTGTTCGGCACATTCACAGCGCGCTCTTACTTAGAACTAAAGCCAATTGAACCTACTTAGCAATAGCGTATGCCTTTCACCCTTGATGATTATGGAGCTTATAGCTCTCCGAAACAATACACCTGTCAGTTCCCATCAGCTACAGCAATCCAAGCAGAAGGCAGAGGCCCACAGAAAGCAGGAGGTTTTATTGTTTTAGGGCCAATTTTTTTCTTATTGTTCTCCCAAACCCACTGAAAGGTTGACTGAGTTGCACATCTGATTTTTTCGGAGAAAAGTGAGCAGGGGGAAAGAATTAATTGATAACTGTTATTGATTATATATATTTTTTTAATGTGTTTAAAAATACAGGTTTGATTTAACAATCGTCCTTAGTAATCCTATCAATTTCAGCTTCATATGAGGCCTTTGTTCAGCGACGTATGTGCTTGCTGTATAGCGTCTGTTTGAATGGCACGAATACTTGGGACAGATTCCAAGTGATCGGGCTTGAGAGCTAAATAAATGACTGTTGGTAAACCTCGACACTAATTTAACCTATCTCTCCTCCCAAGCCCCTCATTAGCTACTACGGATTCCCCACCTTGTATTCCCAGCACACTTTTATAAGCGGGGAGATGAAGGCGGGTAGCTGGAGCAAGGCCATGGGGGCTGGAGCCCACCTGAAAGCCGTCGCAGGGCTTCCCCAGCTTGGTGCCACCACCCCATGTGACGTTAGTCATCATCAGCCTGGCTCTGCCTCCGGCGTGCTTCCAGATCGGAAGCATCTCCATCGCATACGTTCCTAACCATGAAAGCAGAAAGCGGTTTTATCTCCTAAAACTCTGTATTTGGAGGGAGGAGGGTGTTCTCGGGGGGGTTTTGACCTGGGAATCATTCCCGTTGCCATCATTGTGAGGCCATACATAGGCTTGGATCCCACAAGGGCAACTGCACTCACGTGGCCATGACTCCGCATCCCAGCTTTGGCTCGATGCCGGCCTTGCCGTGCCCGAGCGGAGGAGCTTCACAGCCCGATGTCAGTAGCTGGTCCCCACCACTCACCGCCACCTCTTTCTCTCCGCAGGGCTGCAAAGTATGCCAGGGGATTATGTGTCTCGGGGTAGTCCAATGGGTATGAATATGGGACAGCCAAGCTACACCCCAACCCAGATGCCCCCCCATCCCGCTCAGCTGCGTCATGGCCCCCCCATGCATACCTACATTCCTGGACACCCTCACCACCCAGCGATGATGATGCATGGAGGACCACCCCACCCTGGAATGCCTATGTCAGCATCAAGCCCCACAATGCTTCATACCGGCGAGCCGGCAGTGAGCGGACAAGTGATGGACATTCATGCTCAGTAGGTTAAGGGAAATAAGCGTTGTCTGCAGCGACGGTAGATTTCAAACATTGTCTTTCTGCAATGACTATGGAGTTCTTGGTGTCAACTTTGGACCAAGGGACGTTCTGATTCTTCACAGGGACCCTGAAAAGCAGGAAAACACCAACTGAAGTCAAATTCTGGGGACATGCTAAATACCTATATAAGACATTAAGAGAACAAAGAGTGAAATATTGTAAAATGCTATTATACTGTTATCCATATTACGTTGTTTCTTATAGATTTTTTAAAAAAAATGTGAATTTTTTCCACACTATGTGTGTTGTTTCCATAGCTCTTCACTTCCTCCAGAAGCCTCCTTACATTAAAAAAGAAGCCTTACACTTATCCTGCAAATGACAGAAAGGGCTTATTTGCAGGATTTTTAGAGCATTAAAATAACTATGTCAGGCAGAAGAATCTTTCTTCTATCCTAGGATTTCAGCCATGCACACTCTCTCTCTCTTTCTCTCTCCCCTGTCCTCTCTCTCTCTCTGTGTCTTTCTTCCCTTTCTCTCCCTTTCTCCCCGTCTCTCTCCCTCTCCCTCTCTCTCTTTCTAGCCTGGGGCGTGAATTTGCATGTCTAATTCATTTACTCACCATATTTGAATTGGCCTGAACAGATGTAAATCGGGAAGGATGGGAAAAACTGCAGTCATCAACAATGATTAATCAGCTGTTGCAGGCAGTGTCTTAAGGAGACTGGTAGGAGGAAGCATGGAAACGGAAAGGCAGTGTATTTGAAGCCTAATTGTCACATCAGAGCATCCTTGTCCCCATGCAGCAACCACCACCTTGTACATCACTTCCTGTTTTATGCAGCTCGAAACATGGACTGAAGATTTATTTTTAATATGTTGACTTTCTTTCTGGGCAAGACATTGGTCATGTGTGCTTTTTTTTTTTCCATAGTCCCATCATGGAGCATTTATGTATACATTGTAAATAAATTTTGTGCAAAAAGGACTGGAAAAATGATCTGTATTATTGAAATTTTTTGTAAAAGTAGCAGTTTGGTATGAGTTGGCATGCATACAGATTTACTAAGTGGGATAAGCTAATTACACTTTTGTTGTGGTTAAACAAATGCTTGTTGATAGCCTTTTTCTATCAAGAAACCAAGGAGCTAATTATTATTAATAATAATCATTGCACACTGAGTCTTAGAGTTTCTGATTGAAACAGTTTGGATTGTATAATAACTCAAAGCCCAGTTGTAGTAGTTTGAGTGCAGTAATGAAATCTGAATCTAAAAATAAAAACAAATTATTTTTTGTCATGGTGACTCCACTGCTTGCAAAATTTGTTTCCTGCCCCCCTTCAGTATTTGTAGCCATTCTATCCCAAATTTGGAGCTGAGCAGCTATGAAATTCAGCTAGCTCCGGAGGTGTACCTACCATTTGCTATTTAAATACCGGCTTCGTATTTAAAGAATGTAAAAGTAATGCTACGCTGCGTAAAGAAACTTTCTTGGAACTTGCACTGTAAATTGTCAGGATGGGAACTGTTGCCTGTTAATAAATGTGATATTGTAGGGCATTGTTGGAAAGAAACTTGTAAATAGTATTACCCCCCCGCCCCAAATTACAGTTCTGATACGCAGTTTAAATTATCTGAGCCGCTGAAATACTACATTTCTTCTGGAACTGAACATACTAAGGAAGGAGGAAAATAAAACTTGGAAAACATTGCCTGGGCAATGCATATTTTTAAGTAAATGACGTGCTGGTGCGAGGGGCTGCTGGACCTCTGCGAGCGGAGGCTGGTGCAGGCCGTCCTCTCCTCATTAACCAATTTCCTCGCACAGCTGTACTTCTGCACCGAAGCCAGCGAGTTAAATAGCACCAAGCAGCTTGGGTAGGCTGCGATACCTTCTCATTTTCTTTAAATAAAATCGCAGCTATGTATATTAAAAAAAAAAAAAAGTTTCCCGGGGGTAGGAAAATTACATAAATATTTTAATTAAGGCAAAATCACGCACTAGCCTCCCACCCCCCCTCCCTCCCGCGCCAGCCGGCACCCCGCGGCGGGCCCGTGTCCCGGCGGTGCTGTGGGGGCAGCCGCTCCCCCCCTCCCCGGCCCGGGCTCCACCGCCCCCCCCGGGGGTCCCCCCCGGTGTCCCCCGCGGCCGGGGCTGGGCAGGGCTGGGCAGGAGTGCGGGCAGGGCTAAGACAGGGTGCAGGCAGGATGCAGGCAGGGGTGCAGGCAGGGCTGGGGGCAGGCAGTGCAGACCTTGCTGAATTAAGCAAGCCACCAAAGTGGGGTCCTCTCCCCCCGCAGCTGGGATCGCTTCCCCTTCCTTTTTTTCTTTTTTTTGTAACTCCGAGTTTTCTTTTTTCTTTTCCTTTCCCCCCTTGTTTTTTAAAGGACCGCTGTCCGCCGAGGAGGCTGCACATCCCGGCTCCCGCTTTGTGAGCCCGGAATAACGACACTTCTCTGCCAAAACGTGAATGAACGGGGCTCGCTTTTTGCCTTTTTATTTTTTTGGTGGGGGGGTGGGGTGGTGCTGGTAGTGTTTTGTTTTGTTGTGTTGTTTGGTTTTTTTTTAATGTTTCTTGAAAGACAAAACAAACGCCCTCTTGCATGCGAGGGTACACGCGTCCCTTCCTCCTCGCAGCCGCAGAGAAGTGGGGCACAGACCTTCCTCCATCGGGCCTTTTTTGGTTGGGTTTTTTTGGGGGGGGGGGGCAGATTTCAAATTAAACCCACTATTATATGCCAAGACATTTAATCAGCTGTAATTATAACACATTCAAAATGAAGAATATGCCTTGACAGTATTTTTATTGTTATTGTTCATCGCATGATGTTAGACAGCTTCAGAGGCACAGGAAAGAGAAGTAAACGGGTTACAAATAGGGAATTATCCCTCGTTTAGCATTAAAATTCATTTAGATAAAATTGCCACAAACATTTAAATGGGGAGATTAGTTCCCCCTCACGCCTTATTGCACTCTCTCAATGGCTCCGTTAAGAACATTTTACACGTTGGAAATTCCGCCTTCTCGGGCCGCTCGCTGTTTCCTAGCTACCCTCCTTTCACCGCACCGGGGGAGGCCGCCGGGGGGGGGGGGAGCCGGGGGGGGGGCCGCCCGGCTGCGCCTCACCGCCTCGCCCCAGCCCCGGGGGCTGCGCGCCCCGCCGCAGATGCGCGCTGCGCTGCGCGGTTCTGCGCGGGGGGCGGGCGGCCGACTTGGAGAGAGGGCGGGGGCGGGGCGGGGGGGGTCGGCTGGCCGCCCCGCTGTCCTGCCGCTGCCCGCCGCGGAGGAGCAGGAGGAGGAAAGCCGGCTTCGACTGCCATCTCTTGGGGGCTCGGGAGAGTGCCGCGGGGGGGGTGTGGGGGAGCTCCGCGGCTGTCCGCGCAGCGCCGCGGGCATTGCGCGCCGCCGGCCCCAAGTTTGTGCAACCCCCGGCGAGGCTTTATTCTCCCCGCCCTCACCCTCTTTTTTTGAGCAGCCCCAATTTTCCGCTTCCCCCTTCGCTTTTTGTGCCGCCCCCGCCCTCCCCGGGCGCAGCGTCCCGCGGGACCGGCTGCGCGCAGTGCCGCGCAAGGCGGGCGCAACGCTTTACTCCCCCTCCCCCGAGAGGCGGAGGGGGGGACAGGCCCATCAGCGCGGTATTTGCGCGCATCGCTGCGCGGGGCCTGCCCTGCGCCTGCAGTGGGCACCCGCACCCCACAAGGTTTTTTTGGGGGAGGGGGGGGCAGCAAACCCCGGCCAAGCTGAGCGGGGCGGACCAACGCCCCCCCGGCGGGCAGAGGGGCTCGCGTGGGGGGGCCTGTCCCGCCGGCCTGGCCGTGCCTCCCGCAGCCACAGGTACTTTTGGACTCAGAAGCGGCACTTTTCGGACACGCGCTGAATATTTCCACCCTCGGCGCTGTTGCGCAGAAGGTCCCCGCTAACAGAGCCTCACTCCGCGCGTCTTGAACCTGCGTGTAAAACTGCAGAGTATTTACCCCTTCCCCGACCTTGCTATGCCGCCCAGGATGCTAATATATATATATAAAAGCAAAGCAACGTTTCTCGAGCGCCGGGAGGAGGTGGCTGCCCGCGGGCGGGGGCGGGCGGTGCGCGGCACGGCGCGGAGGCGGTCACGCGTGGGGCGGAGCGCTGCTGCCGCCGCCGCCGCCGCCGCCGAGGTGCCGCCTGGAGGTGGCTGCTCAACTCCGGGCCGGGCTGCTGCTTTGTGTGTGACAGCCAGCAAACCTTCCCCGTCCCTTTAATGCGTGTGGAAATAACTGCATGCCTGTGTGGCAGCTGCTTCTAAAGACCCAACTAACTCTTTTGGAAGAGCAGGGGGGAAAGAGTGAAAGGCGAAAGAAAGGCTGTTCATTTTTTTTCCTTTGGTGCCATTTTGGATGTCATCTGTTACCTTGGTGATTGTGCTCAGCCCCCAAAGCCCCTGGATTGTTAGGAAAAAAAAAAAAAGCATGCTATTTCTGCACCGTCATTTATCACTGTCACCGCATAATGATTCCCCTCGCAGCTCCTTATTGATGTTTGTAATTGCATTATCTCATAAAGGGAGGGGGTGGCGGGCCGGGATGATCAATGGAGCCGCGCCGTGCATGCCGAGGTCAGGGGCTGCGGGAGGCGGCGGGGCCCCCCCGGTCGTCCCCCCCCGGTCCCCGCCTGGCAGACAACAAGTCCCGGGCACCGCCCGGAGCGCGGCCCCGGCAGCCGGCGTGCAGGGCCAGGGCAGCTCTCGGGCGGGGCCGTCCTCCTGGGACACCCCAATTTGGGGGGGGGGGGCGGAAGAAAAAGAAAAAAAAAAAGACCCACCGAGGGAAAAATTGAAGTGGGTCTAATATGATTTGGGTGGGAATAAAAACCACTCGGTAAATTCTCCCCCCCCCCATCCCGAAGCCTTTGGCCGGGTACTTGCCTGGAGGGCCGCGATGCTGGGGCGGGGGGGGGTGTCTCTGCGGCCGCTCCACGGGGGCCCCTTCCCCGGCAGCACCCCCGGTGCCCCGCGGAGCTCGGCCGCGGGGGATGCGCGGGGCCCCGCGGCGCGGAGGGGCTGCCACCCCGCGGAAAGGCCCGGCGGCGGGGAGCGCTGCCGGGGGACGTGGTGGGACCCGGGAGGAGGTGGCAGGACGGGGACGGGCCCCCTCGGCGGGGAGGAGGAGGGGGTAGATACGCGGCTCGTTTCCCGCATTTAGTTGTTTTTTACCGTTTTTTTTTCCACCGCGGCGAAGCGGCGCCGAGCGCGCTATAGAGAGGGCAGCGCTGCTAAAAAGCCCCAAACGTGAGCGGCCAGAGGGTTTTTTTTTCCCCCCTCCCTTCTCTCCTCCCGCTGCTCCGTCAAGGTTACCAACGGAGGAAAGATTAACTCCTTTCCCCCCCTCATCCCCGCACAAAAAGAACTCCATCTGCTGCGCCCAGAAGTTAAAAGAATTCTTTTGCAGCCGCTTGTCCAGAGGATGAGCTAGTGCCCCCCCCCTCCCCCCCAAACCCGGGACGTGGGGGACCCAAAGCCGAGCCTGTGTGAGCCAGGGCAGAAAGACGCCGAGTTTGCCCCAGCCACCCCAGGCAGCCCCGGAGCCTCCCTTTAACGCGCAGCGCTGAGCCGTGGGGAAAGCAAATCCTCTCCGGCTCGTCCTTCCCTGCATTGATCAGCTTTCTACCGAGGTTTCCCCCTCCTCAACCTTCCCTTGGAAATTTAGCAACGCTTTAGTTTGGAAGTAATACACTTACAGCCTAAGTGATATTGTTCTTTCCCCTATATATATGTATATATTTTTATCTTTATTTCCTCCGGGAATGAGGGTTGGCGCTACCGTTAGCCTTGTAAAGAAACGCCGGTTGTCTGCTTTTACATAAACATTCACGTTTCCAAATAAACTTTATAAGGATTTCAATTGGAAAGTGAAGCAGTCGGCACTGCGAAGCAGTGGGGCGAAGACGCTGCACTTGAAATTTTAAATGTGAACTAATCCAACTTAGCTATTTTTTTTCTCCCTTTTCTGGTCTGATAGTTTGCAATCTGGAGTTCCATACTTTAAAAAAAATAATATTTAGTGCCATAGCCCACGGTTAAAATAGTGAAAAATTAGTCTCGTTTCAGAAATTATTTATTTATAGAACGAACATGATTAAAACATAAAAAACACACAAACTGCAGCTGCAACAAAAAAACCTCACCGTGATTTACGATTATTAAATCTTTGATTGCCATGTTAATGTTTCTTTTTCTACCTTTCATTTGCATTTTAATCTATCGAATCTTTACAATTTTGCTGCCTCCTACTCGAATGATTGATTACACATCTGAAAGAGAAAAAAAAAAATACTAAGCTTTCTAGGCGAGCTTCTATTTTTCCTCCCCCCTTCCCTTTGCTGGTTAGCTTTCTGAAACCTTCCTCAACAATGTTAATGCAAGCAGGACAATTTAATTATGCTCTTTTAAATGTCAAAGGTATAAATAAAAATGCCCCCCCCTCCTCTCCTTTACCCCTCGCCCCAAATGGGAATATTTTTCCAAGCCGCTTGTTTTAAAAGCAAGAAGGAATCATCCTGGTAAAATACAATTAAAAGAAACATACGTGCAGCATCCTGACTGTTAATAAATATTATTGCGTGGATATTTACCTATGGAAAAGGGAAAAATAAAAACCAAAACAGAGAGGCAGGGAGCGGAGGTGAGGGAGGGTTCCCTGGCGCAGCGGCAGCGCTTCCCTTCGTTGCTGAGCCTCAGCTTTGGGGCAGTTCCCCCCCCCCCCCCAAAAAGGGGGGGGCTGTCAGGGTGCAGCCCTCGAGAACAGAGGAGCACCCCCGTGGGTTTCCCCTTCCCCCTCACCCAACGGGCTGGGGTGAGGGGTAGAAAGGGGGGGGGGGGGGAGCGGTGTATTAGCGGGGGGGGGGGGTGATCCCCAAAAGGGGTTGGGTACCACCCGCCGGGGATGCGCCCACGGGGCCGGAGGTGCTCAGACGGGGATGCCCGTGGGGGGACACCCACCTGGGGGCTGCCCACCTGGGGGAAAGACCACGGGGGGACACTGACCTGAGGGATGCCCGTAAGGGGACAACCATCCCGGGGATACCCCCCGGAAGGGGTGCTCACGGAAGGACACCCATCCAGGGGATGCGGGCCCCCGAGGCTGTCCACCCGCAGCACGGGGCTGAAGGCAGCCCGCGAGCAGGGCTGGCACCTGTGGGGGCCGAGGGGCAGGTTTTGGGGGGGGAATCAGCGGGAAAAGAGGAAAGGAGCGGGCAGGGTGGGAGGGGCGGAGGGAGCGGCGCGGAGGCTCCGCACCTGCGGACGGGGAGCGACCCTGCGGACGGGCGGGCAGACAGGGAAGATTTAGAGGTGAAGAGAAGGCAGATTGTTAAGAAAGTAATAGTAAGGTGTCCCATATACTACAGTTTTATTGTGGGGTAGTAACTACTAGATTTATTTATTGCCGAGGCTATATAATAAAGATAATGACCGCAAACTCAAGATAAATGCTTACGCCCATAGCTGGTCAATTCTTTTTTATTTAAGAGAGTGATCCGGAGAGGTGAAAGTCATCTTCTCCCGACTACAAATATCAGTCTTGGTTTCCACCAGGTTATAAACATGACATGCAAATAAAGGAGCTGTTGCTGGGCGCGGAGGGTTTGGGGTCGGGGGGGGGGGGGTGCCCCGTCCCTTTGCTTTCTCCCTCGCCGGAGCACCCGCAGAGGAGAGCACCGAGATGAAACAACGGGGGAAAGAGCCACCCCACGGGGCGCGGGGGAAGGATAAAAAAAAAAAAAAGACCCCCTCCCAAGCCCTTGGGGAAATGCCCCTTGCGAGGGGAAACGCCCGGGGGAGCGGCCCCGGGGTGCCCCCGCACACGCTGCCCCCCTTTCGCCCCCGCCCAGTGCGATCGTGTGTCAGCCCCACAATAAGCGCTTCTACTCCGGGAGCTTTGATCCCGGCACGGCCGGGAAAGAAAACCACCTGACAGCGAGCTGCGGCGGGGGAAAATACAGAGAAAGAAGGGGGGGGGGGGGGGAAGAGGGAGAATAGAGTCATACAATTTCGTGGTTTGCGCGCAGGGTAAAATTATAAGGTTGAAAAGTGCGAACAATCCTCCTCAGTCTGTTACAGCATCAGCGCTGCTCCCAGCCTGAACCAGACTGTCTCTTTCCAGCCGAACGTGAGTTATAATTTCCCCAGCCTTCAGCCGCTCTCCCCCGCAGGACGGGCATCTCTCGGGCAGCTCCCGGCTCTGCCAGCCGCGGCCGAGCGCATCCCCCCCCGCGCCCCGGCCCCGGCCCCGACCCCGGCCCCCCCGCGCCCGGCGGCTGCGCTGGCCCCTGCGCGCCGCGCAAGCAGCGGGCAACGCCGCGCCTTCTCCTCCCAGCACGGGAACTTGTCTGTCGCACTTCAAAGGGTGATAACCTAATTGTTTCCAGAGTTTAAAAGTAATTAAGCTATATTAAAGGAACTGAAATAAAACCGGTTTGCCGCGCACTGGCTCCCCTTCTCCTTCAGAGGGTAAAGAGGAGCCCCGTCTCTCGAAAAACCGCGTTAAAAATCGTGCGTTTAGATAATGTATGTGAAAAATGCCCACAGATTTCGTTTTTGAAAGGGTATGGGTAAAGTGGTGGTAATTATGTATAATTAATGCTGAAGGGAAAATGAACACATAATAGGTTCCAAAGATTAAACCATCTGTAACTATCAGGGGAACTTTTAAAGTTTTTATCTTTTTTTTTTTTCTTTTTAAATACATGTATTTCCTTTCGCAAAGGATTTTTAGATGCAAAAATTCAAGCTAATGTTTGCTTCTCTGAAGTATTCTGATTGGAGAAACAAATCCCTAAAAGGTTTCAGCAATTCTCAATCTACAACTTTGAAGATCATCCAATATAAAAATAAATTGAATGGTAATTTTAACCATTATTAATGTTTGCGGCACTTAATTTAGTTAGGTGCTGGCTTTCCATTTTTGATTACACCATAAGGAAGTTATTTTACTAAGAAATGTTAAGATAAAGTATAGGCATTCCCACACATTCTTTATATTTTTTTCTGGCATGTATTTATTAGAGTCTACTCAATCTATTTCAATTTCTAGGTAATGCATAATCACTGAAGCCAATTTTTTTTTCCAGCAACATGTTTGCAAGGCTAGAACCAGACTGTGAAGCTGTAGGTCCTGCTTATCTGTACGTGACATTCAACACAAGCGACTACACATTAAATATATTTTTCCTACTGTCTCAGATCGAGTTCACAGAAGTAAACCCAGTGTATTTAACATTTGCAAAGGTAGGGATGGATCTAGCTTTAGCAATGCTAATAGATGTTGCGATGTTGTGAGCTGTAACTTCTGTCAGAGACTGTGCCTTTTTGATAACGGTAGCTCTTAAGGTGTGAAGGTAGAGTTGTTAAACCTCAAGTGTCAACGGACCGGTCACGTGCATGGTGGTTTGCAGGAATGGTGCCTAGAGAAAATAAATGCATTTGTGTAGAAAGAACAATTCAAGTTAGCAGGAACGGAGGCTTAAACTGCCGTGTTAACTCTTGCATCCACTTGAGAGGTAGGAATGAATTTACTCCTCTCAGTCCTAACTTCAGGTCTGGTTCTGCTGCGGTTCTGGCTGTTCGGGTTTGTGGGGGATGTTTTCTTCTCCAGGAGGGAAGGACAGATACCTCCTATGGGGAAGTCACCAGCTGGCAGTTCACAAGGAGGTTTAGGTTGTCACTTCCACTCCCCATTATTGTGTCTAGTTTAGAGAAGCAAATTTTTAAGCAAAGGGACTGCTTTTTGAAATCCACCATACTGCAGAGGTTTACATACAGCTTAACCCTTTAAATTAATTCCTAGACTCTTTCTTTAATGCCGAGGCCAAGCAGCTGAGTTTCAGCTTGGCATTTCTGGCAAACCCCACTGAAGATGCTGAAAACCCTGGAGCAATAAGGGGGTTTGCTCTTCAGAGGCTAGTCTCATTTAATCCCTGGAGCAGCTTTTGTGCTGCTTGCTCCTCAGCCTACCTGGAGGAGGACGCGCTGACGGCGGATCCCAGCCCAATGACTCACCCAATAACTTTTCCTGAACGACATCCATGTTTCGCAGAGATCAAAGTGAGTGCATGGGCAAACGTACATATGGGAAGGGGGTGGAGGAGACCAAGGCTCAGATGGGGATTGCAATCTCAGAAGCTTACTTTTGGGGGATGAAAATGGTTGTAAGGCCCAATGTGAGTCAAGTACCCCTAGAAGCTATAGTGTTTTTTAGAGCTATAAAAATAGGTTTGCTGCCAACATGCTCAGCTATTTGCTGACAGTGGCACGAGGGCAGCGTGTGCAGACAGGTGCGGTGATCCCTGGCATTGGCCAGCATCTAGCCATGGTGGATTTAGCTGGCTCGGTTCCTGCTAACTCACACAACACCAGAAACATAAACTTCAGCCAGAGGCTTTTTCCCAAGCCTGGGAAATCCCCTGCAAAGCCTCCTGTGTTCAAAAAGCCCCTTAACCCTCCCCATTGATGTCTTGGGTGGAAATAAAGGACAAAAATCCCCACAGCTTGTCACTGTCTTTTATCAGAGTAAATTAACAGCATACTTCCCTTTTCAATGCCTTTTGATGTGCTAATTATCACTCAGCCCGATGTAGCCACCTTACTCTTGCAGGGTACCTAATGTGTCCGAGCACAAGTTGAACCCAAAGTCAATGGGATTTCAGTTTCCAAGGGCACCTTGGGGTGACACAGAGCCAGGGGTGGGCCATACTGCCTGATGGGAGCGCAAACCATCTTCAGGTGCCTCAGTTTCCCCACTGATGGAAGATGCTTGGTGGCTTGCTTTCTTATCCCCTGACTTGTTGAGGTGAGTTGCTGCTCAGGGTTTGAGTGGCCACCATTGACTGCTGGGAGCATCAAGCTGGTGATGAAAAAGCAGGCCTGGTTTCTTCTAAAATGCTGCTCTCATGGTCCCTGTGAGTGGGATTTCCACCTCCCTTCTCAGCCTTTTCCCACCGGGGTTTTTTTGGTGATGCATGGCAATGAAGCTGGCCTGGTGGAGCTCCCATACGCCCTTGGGTCCCAGCACAGGAGTGAGACTCAGCATTTATTTGCTGTGAACCCTACCCAGACTACAGCAGAAATGGAAACCGTCACCTAAATTCTCTTTTCTGGCTGGATTGCTTGGGTTTTTTTGCCTTATCTTAAAATCCCTTTGCCCAGAGCAGAATTAACAACAGGCCTTGTTAATGAAGGGATCAGCAACATCTTCCCTGATGGCATTAAAACCTCCTACCTGGCAAATTAGTCCTCCTGCTAATCTCCTTCTCCTCTTACAAAATGTTTTCTTTATTGGAACTTGTTAGCAGTTTGTTACTTGCCCTGATGCTCTTTGGCAGTAATTAGAGAGATGCTGAGGAGGCAGAGCCCAGGTTTGGACCCAGATTTAGCTTTCTGCTGGGTTTGAGGGGTTGCCTGGCCACTGAATCAGAGCCAGGACTTGCGTTTCAATAGGATGATGCTGAAAGGCAGTGAGTGCTTGCTGTGGGATTTTTGCCAAAATGTGACCAGCTCTTCTCGAATCGGTGTCCTCACCTGTACCAGAATGGGGTATGAGCCAAAATTGAAAGGTAAGGGGTCTGCTCCACTTAGCATCTGTCCCTGCATCTTTGTTGAACCTGGTAGCCGTGGCTTGAGAGGGGATTGACTTTTCCTTTGGTGCCACCATGCTCATCTAGTGGAGGGCACCATCCCACAGCAGCTGGAGGATGTAAGGGATCTCCCCTCCTCAGCTGGCCAGTACCGAGCCACCAGCTCAGGCAGCTGGTGGTGGTGGTCTTTAGCTCAGCTTTGGGATGGTGGACAGGGAGTGACCAAAATGTACAGTTCAGGCTTATAGTAGGAGAACCCCCTTTTTCTACCATTGCCATATATCTCCTACTTGATGCCCGCCCAGGGACAGAGCTATGGTGCTTTACCAAATCTCTCTGCCAAGCAGAGCTGCACGGCTGGTGTAGGCATCCATCAGTACAGGAGCCACCAGGTGCTGAGCCTGCTGAGATGGAGGGTGTTCAGCAAGAAGTGTGTTGTTTACACCAGGAAACAGCAAATAGAGATGGCTCATTCTGGAGCAGAGGAAGGTCCCTCCAGACCCATGGAAGTGGCAGCTCGAGGCTCCGCAATGTGCTCTTTGCAGAAAGCCATTGTCTGAACGAGTTGCTGGACATGGT
Source organism: Haliaeetus albicilla (assembly GCF_947461875.1). NCBI lineage: Eukaryota > Metazoa > Chordata > Aves > Accipitriformes > Accipitridae > Haliaeetus > Haliaeetus albicilla. Next base: position 28,084,990 of record NC_091489.1, read on the forward strand.
GGGAACAGCTGAGGTGGAGATCTTTGTCCTGGGGAGGAAGAAGGAGCCCTTTTAACCTCCCTGTTCCCAAGCCCAGCAGGGACCACTGTGCTGTGGTTCGCCTCCCAGCTTCCTTCCCCCTGCCCCAGCCACAAGCCCTGGGGGCTGGGCTGGAAGGCCATCTTATCTTGTTTATATAACGCGAGTGCTGGAGGGTTGGCTCTTTTCCTTGGCAATATCTTCTCATGCCAGGGGCACACCTCCTCTGCGAGAGGCAGAGCAGTTACAGCTCAGGCTGGTCTCTTTTTTGGGGGGGGGACCAGAAAACTGGCACAGAATAAAACAGGGAGTTGTAACTCTTGGACGCTTGGCTATAACTGGGGAGCATGGCTGGGATGGCTTGGCAGCACCCTGCAGCTGGGGGTTCTGCCTTCCCTTGGGAGAGGCACCCCCGGTTTTTCCCAGCGTGAGGGCTGGGAAACTCTTGCAATGAAGAAACTGAGGACAGAGAGACTGAGAAATGACTGGGGTTTTTTATTTTTAGCAGGCGTCTCTTGGTATCCAAGCGAGGACACATGTAGTCAGCCAAAGGACCTTCTGTATGAGAGCGGAGCAAGGTCCTTGGCCCTCGTCACTGGCCAAGCGATGCATCTGCTCACCTCTGACCAAAGAGGACTAGACACAACCCCATCAGCGCTAACGAGCGTCTCCTTCAGAAATGCCCTGGCCAGGCGGGTGAGATGGAGGAACGTGCCATAAAACCACCTCCTCGGCAGTGCAGGCTGCAGCCTTGCGATGGATGTGACCCCAATCTGCTTCAAATGGACTTTTTATGGCCTTACATCACTGCAGCTTGCCCCACCTGCCTCCCTTCTCTCAGCCACGCTAGCCCCTACGTAGGCAAATGGTGAGGCTGACCATCAATGATTTTTAGTGCATTTCTTAAAACCACCGTGGTTTCTGCTTTATAAAATCCCAACCGGTCGGCTGATGCACAGTGTAAATATATATACATATATTTTAGCCCATCTAATTGTGGGAATTCTCATTATGCATCTAAATATCTGCTCCATTTTGGAGGTCTCCAAAGCTCTTCAAGTTCATGTCACTGAACTCTGTTATCATCTGAGAAAAGGAAGTGCAAGCTTTTAGCACTCAGATGTTTAGGAGTTGTTGCTTGAGCAGTTTGTCATTCTTTGCCAGCCTTTAGGATTAAATAGCATTTGGTTGTTATAATTAGAAAAACCCTTCAACAATAATAATAAAAATAATATTTAATAAATAATAATACGACAATTCCTTGCTTTTTACTTCTCGAAACTATCTTTAAGAGCTAAGTTTTATGCAGAGAGTAACCAAATGTTATTCAGTGTCAATAAGCAATATTTTCTCCCCTATTCTCCAGGTGGAGAAGCCCTTGAGTTAGCTCAAGTCCCAGTTTCAGAAGCAATGAATATGTAGCCTAAGGTTTTTCAACATGCGTATCCAGGTTGAAATACCATGCTTCAAATTTTGGCTTGGGGAGTTCCTCTTAGATCAGAGCAAAGAGGAACTTGGTGAAAGATTTGCTTTCTAAAACAGGTTGACCTTACAAGTGTATGGGAGGGTGAACTGTGCAATTCAGAGTACAGAAATCTCTGATTTATTAAAGCTCTCCAAGGCCTACAATCCTTAATAAAAGGGGACTCAATCAAGGCTGCACTTTCCACAGCTAAAAATCAGGGAATTTGTATGTTGATTGCTATCCAGAGTCTATGGATGGCTGTTTATGGCTGTTCAAAGACAAATTCAGCAGGAAATTTAAAGTGGTCCCCTGAAATAAAGGGGTAACCTTAAATTACCCCCAGTCCAGAGGAGAGCTGGACTTGCTTTGTTTTTTCTATTTTCACATAGGCATGGTGGCTGCGTGACGGATATGTGCAAGTACAAATGGCACACAGTTGCTTTACAAAAATTACTTTCTTAATACTTATCTTCCCTTTCTTTCTCATCCTTGGCTGCTCTGTTGGGCTCAGTTATGGAAGTTTCTCTACTGGGAGTGTAAAAATCCCCAGAAGATGAGGAGATGTGTAAGAAACAACATATAACTGAAACTTCTCACTCTTACAGTACACATAATCAAAGGAGGTTGGTATTAACTTTATGGTTAGATGAAAAAAGGCCTTTGAAGGAGTTGAATGGAGCTGTTTGTTTGTTTTTCCTTTTGGAGCCCTGTTCCTCCAAGGCATGCTGTCATGCTCACCGGACCTGAGTTTTATAGGTTGGACTGGAGCCTTTGACAAAACTGAATTTACTTTAAATGACAGAAATTAGATACTTATAATCCGAGGTAACAGCCTAGGGGCTCTCTTGTGCATTATCCTTCACTCTCAGTCCTTTGCTTTGTAGTTTCAATGGAATAATTTGTTAAGAAAGTAGAAATATAAAGCAATAATTCTGAAACCGAGAAGGAGCATGGACTGTATTTTGCCAATACTTGTTATCTTCTTACCTAATATGACAATGCCTCTCCCAGAGGTAGCCACTTCAGAGCATGGTTTTGTCAAATTTCTGCTTTTGAAATGATGATTAAAATATTATTTTGTTCTTTGAGTTATTTAAGTGACACCACCTCTTTCCTTCTTTCCCAATGAGGCAAGACATCCATGGCATGGATGGGCATTCAGGTTGCAGAGCAGAAGAGAAGTTTTTTTGTACTCATGGTGAGTGCTTGGATACCCACCTTCCAACCAATTTTTCAATGAAATTGGGGTATCTAGATCTCCCATCAGTGCTCAACAATCTTTCCTAGCAATCTAATCACATGCAGCACTCTTCCAAATCTCTGGGTCAGATATTTCAACTGGTCCAAATCAGGGCAGTTTTATTGGTCTCAGAGCCAGTTTATATAAATGAGGATGTGGCCCTCTGTACTTCTAACTTGGCAAGGTAAATAGCCTCCACATCACCCAACTTTTCATTCTCTTGCTTATAGCGTTGTCCTGGTTTCAGCTGGGATAGAGTTATTTTTCTTTCTAGTAGCTGGTATAGTGTTATGTTTTGGATTTAGTATGAGAATAATGTTGATAACACACTGATGTTTTCAGTTGTTGCTAAGTAGTGTTTATACTAAAGCAAGGATTTTTCAGCTTCTCATGCTCAGCCAGCAAGAAGGCTGGAGGAGCACAAGAAGTTGGGAGGGGACACGGCCAGGACAGCTGACCCAAACTTGCCAAAGGGATATTCCACACCATGTGACATCATGCCCAGTATATAAACAGGGGGGAGCTGGCTGGAGGGGACAAATCACTGCTTGGGAACTCTCTGGGCATCAGCCAGCAAGTGGTGAGCAATTGCGTTGTGCATCACTTGTTTTGGATATTCTAGTTCTTTTATTTTTATTATTGTATTATTATTATTATAATTATTATTATTTTCTTCCCTTCTGTCCTATTAAACTGTCTTTACATTCAACCCACAAGTTTTACCTTTTTTCGATTCTCTCCCCCATCCCACTGGGCGGGGGGATGAGTGAGTGAGCAGCTGCGTGGTGCTTAGTTGCTGGCTGGGGTTAAACCACAGACAAGCATTAAGTTGTGTATGTCTACAGATGAGGCAGAGTTCATGTTTTTTTTTCCCTACATACCCACATGCACGCATGCACATACACACACACACAGAGACTAAACTGAACATGAAATGCATTGGGTTGATTGGATGCTGTAAAAATGGCAAGAAAAATCTTTAAACATATGGAAAATACCAGGACTGGCTTTCCAGCTAAGCCGTTCTACTATTAATGGAGCATTTACGTGAGCGGCAGTGTATACCTTGCGCCTGTTTCCCATCGATCGAAAGTAGGAAGTCCCAGTAAGGTGTTCACTAAAACCACCAATGCTGTTCACGTGATTCAACAGAAACCCATGTAATTTATACCATGATTGGGTTTTGATGGATTTAGACTACTTAACAGCAATTCTCTGTCATCCTACACTTGAGCGATCCAGCCCTATTTATCACGTTTCCTGATGTGCTGCTTCAGGAAGCCCTACATGCATTTCTGTCTGTATCTCTACACAAGCACTTAAGGAATTTCATGAGGATTATTATTAACAGATTACCCAAGAGTGACTTTCACATGAGGGCAAAGAAGTACCCTTACGTTGGTTTACACACAGGTGATGCTCCAGCCTGTAATCCGGGCTACGCACTTCACGCTGTTAAACAAATGGATTTGCTACAGGATGCAGAAACAATGAACTGCACAGTTTGAAAGGGAAGTGCTGCCTTGAAACCTCTTCTTTAGGGTGTTGTCTGGCCTGTTGGTGTCTTGGCATGAGATGGCGTTGCAGCTTTTTTATCAGTTTTATGAGAGTAATGACCTTTGGCTTGTGAGACTTGCTTTAGGCATGTAAAGGAGTTGTAAATGTTTTTTGAAGTGATAGAGCTGAACTGATCAGATGTCTCCTTAGTACCTACACCCTCTGCAGTAGGACTTGTAATCTACTTTTACAAAGAGAAAAACCAACATATTAATTTACTGCCATTGCTGCATAGTGGGATTTATGCATGCCTTCCTGTTAATTGGAGATTATCACATCAGGGCTCTCATATCGCTAATAGAACAACCCTCTAAATCATGAAACATGTGATTGTTGTCAGTTGAAAGGCCTCCTTCTCTTCGTGCTTGCATTATGGAGCTCTGTAAAATGTAAAACCCCAGGGCTGTCCCTGGGAACAGGCTCAGGCACTGACACTGAGATGGGATGGAGACGGGCACGGGAGATGTGGCGGGAGGTGGACGTTATCAACACGTTGGAGCAAGGAAGGTGGAAAAAAGTAAGTCCTGGTGGAATCCATCCTGTACCTTTTTCACATAATTCCCCTTGTGAGAAAGTGTGTGCTAGCTCTGCATCCCACCAGTGCTGGGGCAGCGGCTGCATTTCCTCCAGAGTAGCAGCTTGCTGCTTTCTGCCTCTCAGGGAGCAGAGGGAAGTGTTGCATGTGGCTCTGCTCTCCCCCTCCTCATCCCATGCCTTCCCGTGTGGCACGTTGCAGCCCTGTTCGCAGCCTCCCCAAAGGTGAGGAGGTACAGGTGCATCCCAGCTCCAGCTGCAGAAATGCGGGGAGCATCTCTCACCCCGGGTGCTATATGGCTGGGTTTCGTGGTAGTGGCTGTCCATCGAGGGGCTGCACTCTTTATTTGCCCCAGAAAGGGACTCTGTAGGCTGCTACAGAACCCCAAGTTTCTTTACCTGCCCTTCCTGAGCTAGCTCAAATATTTAGTGACTAAGAAACTTTCCCCAAGTCCAGTTTTAAAACTTATCTTTTTGTCAAAACACAGCTCCGTAGGCCAAATTTAGCACTGAAGAGGCATCATATGGATCATGTGGAAGGCTGGGAATAAAATTAATTAATGTGTGGATTACAATGACCTATAAATGTCATTGTTTCATCTCAAAGATATATTGGTACTGTAATTTTTACTTAACTCTTTCAAAGGACCACATGTGAGCACCACTGAATGGATACGGAAATTATTTATACAGCATGTTAAGGGGACATTAAAGCATTTCATAGCATGTGGTAGGCCTCTCAGCGAGGCGAAAGACACAGATCAGCTATCCAGCTGTGGTGTGCTGCTTTGGCTGTGCCAAAGCCACCACATGATGTAGCTTTCCTGCCTGCCTGCCTCTAAAATAAATGTGAGCCGCATTCCCCGGAAAGGGGCTGGATGCAGTCCTAGGTGGGAGATCCCCATCTTTAAATCCACAGAGGGGACAAGGGCAGAGGTTTCATTTTACAGCTTTTCTACTGCCTGTTTTGTGCCCTGGCTGTATTTTCTACCTCAGGGTTGTTTGCTCCACGTCAGGTAAGCACCAGCCTTCGCACGGCCGCTTTGTACAGGAAATCCAGCATCTCCCAGAGATCAATGACTTGTGGCTGCTGCCAGCTTCACTGATTGTAGTGATTAGGAAATCCTCTATAGCTGTGCCTCCTCTGCAAAATAATAATATAATAATAATAATGATGATGATGATGATAATAATAATAATATAACAATAAAGAGTGAGCATCCATCCTGTATGGGCTGCAGCTCCCCAGGGAGGTGGCCAGGTCCTCTGCCCTCCTGCTGTGCTTCTTCCAGCCTGGGGTACTGGCCCCGCCTCCCCAGCTCACATTGGCAGTGAGCACTGGCTGAGAATAGGTTATCTGTCTATCTATCTATCTATCTACACAAATTATATGTATATATGAAATATAGATGCAATTTTTATTTATATATATGTGCAAAATACATACACTACATATATGCAAAATAAAATATCTATATACACATGAAAAGAAGGCTAATGTGGATCAGAGCCCTGCCATGATGTAGGTGCATATGTGCCTCCTGTTACAGAAAATAATGACCATGAACTATGGCAGGATCCCAGAGATGCCTTCTGGTGACATCATAAACTAGCTGAGCTTTGCCCTCTGGGTTTATGATGATGTCATCAGAACCCCCTGATAGAGAGTTTCTTTAACCTCGCAATTCACACTCGACCATCATTTATTTGATAATCTATATGCTGGGTGACACCACTAACTGGTTTATAGGCTGAATCCAGAGTGGTGTATGCGGTGCAGCGCTGCCTTCCCCTCCATGAAGCCTCAGCAGGGGCTGGGGGGCAGAGCCTTTCTTTTCGGTACTAACTTGAGTGCGAGTTTGATTAATGGTTTGGGCCGACACGTAACTTCACATGTATCTAAATGGCTCGGGAGATGTTTTTCTGAGGGAAAGCAGAGTGATTTTTTTGATGATACTGAGGTATTGATGGCCTGAGTGATGCACGCAGGATGGACAGAGGTGCTTGTAGTCCAGTTTCGGTCCTGGCCCTAAAACCCAGTGAGGTCTTAAAACCTAAGTGCAATTTCAAGTGCCTAAAAAATACTCCAAGAAATACAGCAGTAAGGCTATAGGGCCCAAAGTGGCTTTTGAAAACTTGGCTGTGGCTCCGTTGGACCCTGGGACCCCAATCACATCGGCCTTTTGGAAAATCATATGCAATGCATATTCCAGCCAGGCTGTGCTGACGTTAAACTGCATGCTCAGCATATAGATGATCATGACCACAGATAGAGGAAAAAAACTTGCATAACATTTACCAGAACAGCCATGAAGTGAGGCTGGGTAACATGTTCAGTAGGATTAAAAAAAAAAAAAAAAAAAAAAAAAAAGACAGCAGCACAGTTTATATTCAATTTTAACTGTATTTGACATTGTGATTTTCTTCTTTCGGATTTACATGCTGGAGAAGATTGTAATGCAGCAGCATTGCTGCCATGAGTACCCTTTGGCTGGCACCTTTGCTTTCAAAACAATGTGGTCAGATTGATTTTTGTTGAAGATTGCAAAAATTATAAACAAGGCAGGGACACGTGCAAAGTGATCTGACTCTCCCGATGGCAGCAGTAAACCAAAACTTGGAGTCAGTGCAGGGATTTCAAAACAAAGAAAGTTTTGGGTCATCTACATATTTGCACAGCAAAAAAAAAAGGAAAAGAAAAAGAATTTAAAAAATTAAAAAAAAAACCCAAAACCAAACAAAATACTGTATAGGTAGCTGGGAACTATAGGTTCCTCTCTCAAATTCCTATATATTAGTAGGGTGTAAAAAGGTATCGGTTTCCAAAGTAACCATAGCAACATGTTTTCATGAGTTCCCGTTGAGAAGCCAAAAACCTTTGTGAGCAATAAACCAACCAGTTTATATCTCTGAACTTAAATCTTTTATTGGTTACTGATTAACTTAACTGTGCTGCCTGACAAATCTTCATAACAAATAAGCTAACCAGCAAGCCCTTAAAAAAATCCGGCTAACTTTGTTTAAAGGACTATCACTGAAACACGCTCTACATTACAATGAATTTGGCAGTCAGCATGTGGTCATGTGCATGTTTCAACATGGATCTAAACCCCAGAAATCACAAGACGTGGAGTTATAAAAAAAGATCCCCCTGCAACTACTTTAAGTAAATATATGTGTTGATATTTATCAGTGGTGTTGCTATGGGCAAAATAATTAGTAACTACTAATTAGCACCGTCCTTCTGAAGAAATATAGTGGGAAAATGTCTATTGACTGTCAGTACTGGGGTTGTCTGTGCTAAAGATGATGGGATAACAGCAAAAAGTTATACAGGTAAATTGTGGGATTTTAGATATTTGCTTTGTGTGCATCCCGTAAATGTATAGCCTTCCTGAGGTCAGGATGTTGCTGGCTACGTTTTGGGAGGCTTTTCTTTTTTTTTCATGTTTTTTTGTGGAAGGCTTATGTGAGTTGTTGGCTTCCGCAGTAAGTCTACATTTAAATTAATTAAACTGTTGACAGTTAAATTGTACTAAGTAGCTTCGATATAAAAGATGATTCCCAGATTTTTTTCCATGCAACTTAAAAAAAAAAAAAGAAAAAAAAAAAGAAGAAAGAATCTGAGGAACTTCGTTCTAAACATCTGTCTGGGCAGATGTCAAAATGCAGAATGTTACTGCATTGTACTGTGTGAGTATATGACACCATGTTATTACCCTTGGCTTAAATATTCACAATGGATTTTATGATCTATTTAAAGAAACCTTTGATGGGAGTGTAAACTCTTATCTTTTGTCATACAATAAGCACCTTTGTTGAACTAATTCTAGAGTAAATATTGAAAAATAACACAATGTTTTCTACATCTTATTCATAGTGTATGAATATTTATACAGAAAGAATTACGGGTATGTGACGGTGGAAAAGATTTGGCAGATTTTCTTTGAAAATGAATTTTGGTGAATAAACTCCTTTTGAAGTAAGATTGTGTTATTCTGAATTGCTCTGGATAAAATCATAAGCTTCGAGCTGTACATTAGCCAGTTGATTATAATCTAGTACAATAATCTGCATTTCTTCAAGAAATGAGAGAGAGACAGTGTCAAGGACATTACAAATCCAATAGTAATTTAGGGAATTGAGCTAGAAAGAGGCAACACTTATAATGCTAATATTCCAGAAACATGTTGTTTAATTTTTGTTTCCAGATTGCATATATTAACCCATTTTATTAACCTGTCTATAGCCTTGATTCAATAAACCATTCCTATTCAGCAGAGCTCTAAAGCATATGTTTGCCTTTAAACACATGCTTAAATCCCATTGACTTTTTAATGCTTAAAGTTAAGCATGTGCTTAGATTTTTTTTGCCTGGCTCTGCACAATAAAATAAAATAAAATAAAATAAAGTATCCTGGGAAAAAAAACCCCACAATAAAGAATGAAATTTTTAAAAGCTTAAAATAAGATAACAAACTCCCAAACTGTTCATTTTCCCCATACTCTCAAGAACTCTCAAACTATTTTTAACTAAATACCTGAAACAAACAGAAACAATTTTCATGCCTTATTTTGGAGCATACTTGGACCTGAAATCGCAGAGACTCTCTGCCAAAGAGACGAACAATAGTGGGAATATGTTGCTGTTTGCTTAATGAGCAATGAATGGAAGTGTGAAGGTGAAAAGACAGATTCTGGGTTCGAGAGTGACAAGGTGAGACTGCTTCTTTATCACACCTTTCTTTTTTTAAACCCAAGCATCATTTTCAAAGCCATAAAAAAAAAAAAAAAAAAAAAAAAATCTGTGGCTGGGAATTGCTCCATAGCTTGCAGCCAACTGATTTGCGCTTACTCCCATTGCTTGCTTCATGGGAAATGTCAACTTGCTACAGAAAGTTTTAATTGGTTTATGAGTGATATATTCAAGCTGCTTATTTCCTAAAACATCTGTTTTTGTTTTAGTTCCCCAATGTCAAATGGTTGGTGATATCCCAAGGTAGCACACTGTTTCCAAGTCATATTTCCTGGGGTATCTATCAGTAAAAAGTCCCTTAAATTGAGCATAATGAAATTAGTACAAGGTAGTCAAGAAGTCTCCAGAATCAAGATATCAAAATGTCCCTATTCCCGTTATTTTTTTCCATATTGCTTGTGATTGACTACTTTTGGGGCTTGGAGGAAGAAAGCCATGAGAGTTACTGCTTATTTCATATTCCCCCCCCCGATGGCCTTGAGCAAGTCTAATTTATATTGTTATGGAAATTGGAATTAAGCCAGGGGAAGCACAAGCCTCGTGCTGCACCCGATGGCAAAATCCAGTCATTTTTCTACTTGGTGGACAGGGAGACTACAATTTGTTTGAAGATCTGTCTGCTCCGTGTGACAACAGGAGTCCTAATGTAAACAGGCAATTGTGAGAGCTAAAAATGAGCAAAACATTCATAAGAGGTTTTCATCTGCATGCACACACAAAAAATCCTCAGTTTCCCACCACCCTGTGGCTTGGGCCAGAAAGGGAAAAAAAGAATTTTATAAAGTAGTTATAGGTCCCAATTCCTGAATATATGCAGGGGTCTTCTGTTATGATCACAAAAGAGAGTAGATTTGCAATATTTATCTTGTAGGTGGCCCAAAACCCAATTGGCTCTACTTTCATCCATCATTTATTGTGAATTTTGTTTTTAAGCTTTTGGGGAATGGAACACCTGAGTTTTTTCTTGGCTTAAAGAAAGCCAATTTGAGGTGGAGGCAGTCCAACTGAAATTTGTCAAAACAAAGCTCACCTCAAGACTAAATCAAGCAAGTGTTACTTATCAAAACAAGACTACAAGCAGAAGATGGGAGAAAAAAAAAAGTTTGCAGATTAACTTTCTTACCAAACTCATTTGCCACCGAACAAAATGAAGTTACAAGGATAAAATTCTGAGCAGATTTGCACAGCACAGTAATAGCCTTTATGCTTGGAAATTTATGGGCCATGGACAGTTTATAAGAAACGATGTAGTTCATCAGAGAAGCAGACTGATGGAGCACATGGGAGCATTCTGTGCAGGAAGTTGGGTTTTGGAATAATACTTACTTTGATAGAGTTGTTTTGTTAGCTAAGTAAAACAGTAGGGAAGCCAATGGCCACTTAGGCTTCAAACATAAATATATATTTATAAGTCACCCAGCTGCTTAACCGAGATCTCTAGTGTTTTCCCTAAGTATATCTTATCCCAAAAAACAGTAACACAGAAAATAACAACAGCAGCAAAGACCTGCTGTATGCTGAGGTTCATTTAATCAGTCAGTAGTAGTTAGGGGGAAAATGGAGCACTACTTTAGGGGCAGATTCATTGAGGTTCCCGGAATCTTCAGCCTGAGTAGTGGCTCAGATTGCTCTCTAGCCATTTCTTCCTGAAGAAGCAGCAGGATAGATGCCCTTGCTGTACTTCTGCCCTCTCTTGGTGGCTTTTCCTCTAGAAGAAAAGTCCAGCGTAAGTTGTGTCTGAACAGCGTTACCAAGTACTTGCAACCCAGTTTGGAAAGATAAACACTGGGGTTCTTGCCAGATGCTGGCTGTGTTGGCTGTGGAGGGGGAGGGAAGTACATGGGGCTTCAAAATGTTCTCCAAGGGAGGTTACACAGGGGATGGCTCATTAAATTTGAGCAAAGAACTGGAAAATAAGATTTCACACTCCTAGGCTTGAACAGCCTGGGTGAATTTGGGATCCCTGGAAAATCTTGAGGAAATTTGGCAAGTTCTCGGGAGCTTCAGGAAATACTCTGGAGGTTCTTGCAAAGGTGTTTTATTCTTGGAGCACACCTCCAAGGTGAGGTAGAGGGTAGGCCCTCCTACGCTGAGCACCCTGGGGGGCTGGCCAGCTCTCAAAAGCCATGTCTGGCTTTACTTGTGGAGTCCAAGGCGGGTGGACGTTGGGTTCTTGGGCTTGGCTCAGCCGTCCCATGCTCAGAGCTCTTCTCAGACCTCTGTTGATTGAGAGCAACAGTTTTAATCCATGTCTCCTACTGCCCAGGTGAATATCCTAACTTGGAGGCTGCTGAATATTTAGAGATGTGGCTTTTGGTCTTCTCTGAAGCAATTGTTTCTCCTTGTACAGGCAGTTTAATATCAGTTGCAACAGAGACCTGAAACCAATTCTTTGACATCTCCTAGATTTGAGCTTGAGGCTTGACCTGAGTGATACTTGAGGGTTGAGTTTTCTCTCCCTCCCTCTCTCTCATCAGAAGGTAGGCCTGAACTGGCTTTAGTGTGAATCCTAGCTCTTATGCATCTCTCTCTTCCCCTAACAGGGGTACCTATATCCTCTGAAAAAGTCTAATTTTAGGATGAGGTCTGTGCTCAACCAGGGCTTTAAGCAGAGGCTAAGATTTAAATACATACTACAATAATTTACTTAATTGGGACTCCAGAAGCATTAGAAGGCCTTAGTAGGAAAAATTGGACAGATTTGTGAAGAAACACGATGGCTGAGTACTGCTAAGAACTGCTTGCTAAGCACTGAAATATCACAGACATGTCCAGCCTGGCCATCTTCTGGGGGACCAGGGTCTGCTCCTGCTGCTAGTGGTCCTGCGACCATCCTGCATGTTCACTGCAATGCCTGATGGCTGGAAAGATGCTCTCAGTTGATCGTCTTTAATTCTCCCCCCCCCCCCCAGCTCTCAAGTATATTTGTGTTCAAACCAGGTTTTGCTCCTTATCATGCTTGCAGCCCGTTTCCTCCTCCTGTTTTATAGGCAGTGAAGTCTAAATGGTAAATTAGTGACATCTTCATTATTATGGCAGTAGAGTGCAGTGCCATCCTAATGCTATTCCCCATAGGAGTGAGCAGAAGGAGAAGCTACAATGGAAGTGATAACGATCGTATTCCAGTATAAATATCTGAAACAGAGAGCTGTGCCGCTCTCTGGCTTTTCCTGCAGCTTTGTTTCGCCAGCTGAAAACCTCTTGGAGAACGTTCATTCACTTCAGAACTGTCCTTCTTTCTTGAGGTGCAGCTGAGTTTATCCATAGCTGCTGAGCCACGTGGCTGGAAATAGAAACTGATATTTCAGAGAGCTCAGCTCGTTGAGGGGGTGGACTGGGGGGGAGTGGCTCTCCACATTTATAAAGAGCTCTTCCAACACTATTCACACCTTTCGTGGGAGAAATGCTGTCAGTAAAACCGCCCCAGAGCTTACCAGAGAGTAGGAGCCAGATGCTGGAGTGATTTGCTGCTCTTTCTTTCTCCTGTAAAGCAGGGGAAACCTTTCAATGTTAGGTTGTTTATTTTGTTTGGTGGCACTTGCCCACAAAGGACAGGGTGGGAGGGTTCTTAAATAATATCGTGGGTTAGGCAGCTCAAAGGTGTTGAAGAGAGCTGCATGAAATCAGTTTATAGCATTTTAAAATGTGGTTTTGGCAAAGCCAAACTGGCAGGTTTATTTCCCATTCGACAGATGTTGTCTTTCAGCTCTGGGTTTGCCTGAACCTCTCTGTGGACATCAGAAAAACCTTGTCATTTCTGGAGTGAAACTAGGGGACTCGACAGCTGTCCCTTCACTTCACCCACATTCCTGACTTCCACAGGCACACCAGTGTCACTCCTGAAAAGTGTGCTGAAGCCTGCCTCTGTACTTGTGCTAGAAAGGGATGTCCATGCCATGCTTAACCCTATTGGCAATGTGGTCCTTCCAGTGAGGAACGGTGGTTTTAGCTCTTGCTTCTTGATGCACCATCAGCTGCAAAAAATCCTGTGCCTGAAATCAGGGGAGTTTGCCCTCTGCAAAATTTGCGTCTCAGTTTGCTCTGGGACAGAGGATGCATCCTATAAGCTGTCCATCTGAAGGAATGAACAAATAAATTAAGCACTTCTGGTCACAAATGGCTTGGTAAATTGGAGGGGTATTGGCAGCTGGGAATAAGGTGGCATTGCTGAAGCGCATCCCAGGGACCAGCACTGCTGTCTCCACACTCAGAGCACATACATCCATGCAGACCTGACCCTTGGACATGGTGTACACAGACATCCACACCTGTGTCCCTGTCCCTTGACACCACATCACTGAGCAAAGCTGCCTCCTGCCTAATTTTATAAATTTACCCTTTTGCAGTTGCTTGTTCACTTACGGATTGAAGTCTACTATTTTGACCATACGCAAGTTTACTTTTTAAATTCAGGGGTGGAAGAATTTGCTTTACTCTTTGCTTACTTAGAATTTTAATGGCTGATTTTTTTTCTTTTTTTTTCCTCTGAATTAGAGGTCTTATTTTAATTAAGACTTTAATATTGTGCAACTTGAACAAAGCTTTAGTTTGCATGCAGAACCACAGACCTTTAGATAAGGTAGAAAGAAAACAACCGGTCATTTATAAAGAGGAAGACCTTTGTGCCTAAAGTGCATCACAGTGCTGGAGTTTGTGTGCCTCTGACTGCAGTGCTGCTGTGCCAGTCATTCAAAACCAGGAAGCAAAACTACCTATATTTAAGCAAATCAGATGATATCACTACTGGTTGTTAGTGATATCATCTACCCTTTTGCTTTCCTGTCCCAGGATCTTATTTTTAGGGGTGCTGCTCATTGCTAGGTGGGAGTTGCAAAGGCACTTGGAGGTGCTGGCAGTCTCCCTCTGCAGTCCAGCTCCTGTAGTCAGCCCTCACCCTGAATTTCCCAAATCTTGCTCATATTCCCCAGGAATCAGTGACATGACAGAGGGTCTGGTGGTGGGACAGCTGGCACAGCTCAGAGGTGCTGGAGCTGTTGTGGTAACCACCTGACCCAAGGACATGTTGCCTGGCTCTCTCTGCCACCACTGTGGCCTCCTGCTTTCCTCTCTCCTCATGTGGCATGTCCTCTTCAGTGTATTCATCCTGCCTTTGGTGTGTCATGGCAACTGGGTCAGATGTTTTATTAGTACTTTTTTTCTTTTACCCTGCCACTGAATCTGGTCTCCTGGGAAATATGGGCTGAGCCCAAAAGACATTATTGTGTCTGCCAAAATGTCATTTTTTGAACCTATGGAGGAAAGGAAAAAAAGAAAGGCAAAAAGAAGGGTCATTCTGTCCTAGGCACAGCCATGTTTTGTGTCTTTCATCATGTCTATAAGGTGGATATTTCTCAAATGATAGGAGCTACTTCAGAAGCAGTATTGCAGAAGTCATGGCAAGTAGTGCTGGAGGAGACCTTGGGAGGGGACCAGGTCCAGTTCTTCACCTACACAGAAATAGCCATTATTCCTGGACTAGACAAAAAACCCAGAAGGAACTGAAGGCTGGTTTGCATGGTCCTGTTTGGACTCCATCCCTCTAAATTCCGTCAGACCCAAGCACTGAAAGAAGACATTTTTTGATGTCTTCCCACTGTGTATTAATCTCTTGTATTATCATCACCAGGCCCAGTAAAAGAAAAAATACCTAACACTCCTTTGTCATGGTCTTTCTCAGTTTCACAAATTGACACTGCTGCCATGACACCACCGCTGCTTCAGCATTCAAGAAGACCATGTTTGTTTTCTGGGTCGTTTTAAGCCATCCTGGCTGATTTTCCTATGGACCTGTTGGTTTCTGCGGGAGCTACTCAGCATGTACCAATGACCTCCCACCAGTGAGCAGCCATTCATTGGAGGTGGCCAGAGCTTTGCAGGGGGTAGGGGGGATATTTTTTGGGTTTTTTTTTGTCTTTTAGACATGGCAACCTTAGGGGAAGCCCAGAGCTTGCTAACACCTCAGATCCCACAGTGGCCTTCCAGGTGTCCTTACTGCAGGTGGGGCATATGGCAATCAGTAGTGGAGAAATATCAGAAGAGTTAATAAATATGTAGCAGGCAACATGGCTTCCCAGTGAATTTGCCAGTAGGCACTCCTGGCCCATCAGGCACAGGAAACTGCAGCCCTCAGGGTGGTATCAGGCAAGTTTTGCTCCTCTGCCAGGAGAGCTTGTTAAATGCCAGGTCAGCACCGACCCAGGTTTTCAGCAAGTGGGAGAACAGCAGGAAATGAAGCTTGTGGAGGTGGTTGTGGTTGACTGCTCCAGCAACAGCGTCATATGCTGGGGAGGAGGGGGGAGAAAAAAATGCATTTTCCAGGGAACCTAATTGCACTCAGTGGTGGCTGGAGGGTCCTGCAATGCATTTTGCGAGAGTTTACATAGTTCTGGATCCTCTACCACTTAGAATGGAAAAAAGAAAGCCAATCTGTTTGATCAGGCCTCTCCCACTCGATATGTGTATTGGATTCTACATTAAAGCTTTTAACAGTTACGTACACATCTGAGCTGGAGCTATTGTTAGCCCATGTGATGGATTAAGATCAAGAATGTTAATGTTATCCAAAGGAACGCTTTTTAATGTATATTGCGATTGTATAAACAGGGTCACCAGAGCTAAATGGGATGTCAATGACCTATGAAGATCATAAAGTAAACAAAAGATCTTAAAATAAGCATGTAACCTGAACACATCGGGGATTGTTGTATATCAAAGGCATTTGCTTATATAAAGTAAGGGAAAATTACTTACGGGTAATGTTGTTTGCCACAAGTCTACCTCTTGTCTGCTCTACAAAGGAAACCTACCCGGAGGGACTGGGGTATGTCTCCATCTACCAGGAAGCACCGAGCCCGCGGGCCCCAAATGAGCAGAGCCTAGCTTTTGTACATGC
This sequence comes from Haliaeetus albicilla, assembly GCF_947461875.1. Lineage (NCBI taxonomy): Eukaryota > Metazoa > Chordata > Aves > Accipitriformes > Accipitridae > Haliaeetus > Haliaeetus albicilla. Next base: position 28,101,452 of record NC_091489.1, read on the forward strand.
ATAATAAACATACGCTTAAATCCCAGGGACCAGAGATAAGCCATTGTTGCTGGTGAACAGCCCTCATTGGACCACCAAACACTGCTTCCAGGTGGGTTTCGGAGCCCTGGTGATACAGTGAGACCATGGCAGGTCCATGAGGCCAGCCAACTGAGTTGGAATTAGCATACACCAGATGGTCAAAAACACTGGGAAGAGACTAGGATCTTATTTTTTTTTTCTTAAAGTACATTAGTGTTTGCCTTCTTGCTTCCACATCATTGGGATTGAAGAGTAGGGGCTTTCTTGTTTTGGTTGTGCTTACTGGATAGCCCCTAAATTATTGCTGTGGGAAGGTGAGCCCCTTGTCCAAGATGCCCCAACACACAGGGGCTTAAGGGATTTCTTGTGAGATAGCAGGGTTAAAATCAGAGATTTTCCCTGGAAGATGGGGATCCTGGGGTCTTCCTATCCTGTCCTTAATTCAGTTGGCCATCCTGCCAAAGTGCAGAGCCTTTCATTTGTCCTCACTGAATTTAATCTTATCTTCTGCAAGCTGCTTCTCCAGTTTTGAGTTCTAATCCTGTCCTTACAGTCCCTCCTAGCCTGGTCCTCTCTGCAAATTTAATAAATATATTCTATTCCATTAGTTGCAGCTCTCACAGAAAAAGTGGCCAGGATCAGGACTGACCCTGAAGAACGCTTTTGCCATTGCAACCGGGAATCGCAGAGAACACCTTTCTGGGAATGGCTTTAAGAAATCATTTTACACTTAGCCCAAAATAGTTCTATCAAGACCATGTTTTCCTGATTTGCTTATGAGAATGTCATAAGAAACAGTTTACTGAAGCTGTGGTATGCGATACTTATTGCTATTTCTGTACAGGCTGTTATGCTATCATAGGATGAAATTATATTAGTCTGATAATATTTGTTCTTGGAAAAAGTCTATGCTGGCCAGTCCACGTTTCTTTGTTGTCTTCTAGGTTGCTTTCAGATTATTTACTTGTTCCAGATTTTTTTTCTAGCAGGTTAAATTACTGGTTTAGAGTACCCCAGCTCTTTAAAAAATAGGAAAGAAAAAAAAAAAAGATTCAGAAACAAACCCCCAAAAGACCTTCACCTGTCCTCCATAAGGTCTGAGATTAACCTTTGAGAGATGGCCACAGCTAGTTCCTTAATTACCATCAGGTGATGTTCATCAAGCCCAGCTGAGATGGAAGCATCTAGTTTATTTAAGCTCTCTGTGAGCCTGTTCTACTGTGACTTTGGGGTTTATCTCTTTGTTTCTGGAATTATTTGTATGGGGTCCTGAGTTATGGTTGATCTCAACAAGGACTGATGAAAGCAGAGGTGAAAGCAAAGCAAACTGGAGAAAACAGGGGATTAATAATTTTTTTTTTTTTCTTTCCTTCCTGTGTGCTGCTATTTTGCTGGCTCTGTGGAAATCCTGCTGGATGGGAAAGCTCCAAGTAAGAAGGTATGGCTGTGACTTTATTTTGTCCTTTAATTTTGGTCACCCTTTGCTAGAGGCTATGATCTTAGCTATCTAAATGTCATTGTAGATAGCAGTGCAAGTGAAATGAAACTTGGTGCCTCTGGTAGGGCAGGTTTAAGTCCTCCTCCCTGAATAGCTGGGCACTGGGACCAAGGGAGATAGCTACTCCCAGTTGCTGGCAATGAATGATCTTTTTTGCCTGCAGCCCTGACCCTGATCCTTACCATATGTATCCTATCTTGTAGTCCTGCCAGGGCTAAGCTTGCAAATGCAACCCCAAGACAGAGCAATGCTGCTGTGAAGGAGTAGGGACTGGGGAGATTCTGTCCCCTGTGGCTTGTTGCTTCTTTTCACATCTAGTAGGTAATTTCTATGGCCTTTCCCTTCACCTTCATCATGGTAGGAATTTGGGGTCTTGGTGCCCTAAGCTGCTCAGGGAGGCCAATGTCCAAGAGCTATTCCCACCACCTCTGGGATTTTGCTGCCCCAAACCCCTACATGGCCTATGCCTCGCGTGTCTCATGACTGCTCTCCCAATTGCTCTCCCTTTCCCAGGGGTAGGAAAGAGTGTCCAAGGCAGAGGAGACCTGAGAACCAGGTTCTCCCCTATGTTGTGAGCATAAACCTTCTTCTGGCTCTTGGTAGAGAGTTATTGATGTTTAAAGTGGTTGCTTGGGTTGACAGCTGCCCAGCAGCATCCCCCCTCATTGTTCCGATGTTACCTCTGGGAGTTTCTTTGTTTTAGTGTAATTTTGAGGTTTTGTTTGTTTTGGAGAAAGTTAGTTTCCATTTACCTTTGGGAATTTTCAGTTAAGTTAATGTGAACTGGAATATAATTTTCAGTTAAGTTAATGTGAACTGGAATATCAGTGTTTCAGAAAGATGATATAGAGAAATATGGGCTTATCTCTTGGCTACTGGAAAAAAAAAAGTTCACAACATTGTTAGACCTTTGCTTTTATGTTTCCCATTAGGTGCGGGCATATAGTTTTGATTTCTTCCTGAGATATATGTACAAATGCATCACAAAGGAATGCAAATCACCCATATACAAAATGGTCCTTGCTACTTGAGCAAGCTCTTCATAGCATGTGAAAATTCAGCTGTTCTCCATTACAGATATTATGATAGTAATCAGCAATTTGAAACTCTTTCAATAATTGTTAGCCCAAAAGGTTTTGTTTATTTGTTTACTGGCATTGAATGATGGTTATTATCAGCTTTGAATGACATTCAGCATTCATTTTGCAGCTCTATCTGTTTTCAAATATTTGGGGATGTCCTTGTTAGGATGTTTTCGATGCAATTTCATTCACAGCAATTCCAAAGCACTCACGCTGTATGTGATCAATTAATTACTGCTTGTAATCAAAATTTTTCTTAATATGCGGAAACACAGACAGCAAATATGCCTTAAAATGTCTTTGTTTTGTCAGGAAACGACCTCCCAATGTGCTTTAAAATATGTAAATAGGTTTGTGCTCTATGATGAAGCATTGCTGTGTGGTTTATCTGAAGAAAGACTCCTCTGTGGAAGGGATGTAGAGACTAGCACTTTGCATTACTTAATAGTGGGCCTGACGACTGTGTGCTATAGCTTTGGTCCTCCTGATCTCAGGGACTCTGATAGTGGATTTGATAGCTACTGTCTTGAGTTTTCTGGTGGGTACTTAGGGCTGGAAACACAGCAGGTGCTCAGGAGGAATTACAGGGTTACTAAAGGACACCAAAGAAAGCTCTCACCTGATTAAATTACTTCCCTTGCTGGTAGACATAAAACATGTTTTCTAAACTGGTCCAAGTGACTTTGGAACAATGTTCACATGTCAGTGGAAGTTAAGCATCAAACCTCTTCAGTTGTTTCTGTCCCAGATGGCTACTAGGTGCTACTTCTGCTATGTTTTGCATGATGTCTACACAGTCATTTTTCCTCAGAAAGTAACCACTGAACTGCAATAAACCAGCTTAAAGTGGGAGATGAGTTTGGGGGTTAAGGTGAAGAGCTGTTTGGGAGAGATTAGATTATCCCCTATCTGCCCATCATAGGGCTTTCCCTGTTTGTTTGTCTGCATCATCTTCCAAAACCTCTGGTGCTGGCTTTGGTCAAGATAGCATGATCTGCAGGTTAGATCCTGTGTGGTCTTGTCTGTCAGGAAGAAAGGGCATTTGGATAAGTAAAGTAGCTGGGAGTTGCAGAAAGGGCTGCTCTTGAAGGGAGTTTTCAGCTGAAGATGGATGAGCTCTTCTGCTTTGTGGACCCATTCCCCCTGTTACCTGATTTCTTTATGACATGCTGGCAGTCGCCTTAGCTGGGCTCTTGCTGTGAGACAGTCAGCACTGCACTCACAGCACTGCAGGAAAAATAAACCTGTTCAGACCAAGAAAAACACTTGGAAAAACACATGGGTGTCTTTTGGTAGTTGATTTTTTTTTTGTGGGTCCTGAGTTGTGCTGCTTAAAGCTTTGCATACAAAGACCTTTTTGTGAAGGTTGTCAGCCTTTGCACTAGACTTGGCAATTTTCTTCTGATTCAATTATAGAGGAGGAGAAAGGAAAGGGCTGATGACAGAAGCCCATTAATTAGATAATGTTTTAATTTTGGTCACTGTCTTGAAACCATAGCAATAGCAAAATGCCTTGGTCTTTTTTTCTTCTCCACCTGATTAAAACAAGAGAGGTCAAGTTCTTCCCTCTTCAGCACCACCATCCAAAGCATTGAAATGGGGATCCTGAGGTCTGGTTAGGCTTTCTGGGTTGTCCAGGCAGATTGATACTATCTGGAAGTCTGGCTGGAGAGAGGATTTGAAATCTGGACCCTGATACTGGCTTTTTAGTCTTCCATTTTTCTAAAGTAGCTTTTCAGTGGGAGTAAATGACTCTAATTGTATCGAAGGAGCTTGACTAATTCACACCAGCTGAGGGACTGGCCCCTGAGGTCTGGGCTGGCCTGTTCTTTCTGTCATTAAAAAAAAAAAATAAATCCAACTTTTTGGATAGTAGTGTAGAAATGGATGTCCTTGGCTGCTTTGCAGTCAGTTTGAGATGCAGTAGCCCCTTCTGGGAAGAGTGTGTATTTCCATGGTGGCTCTGGCCAAAAAGACATTTCCACTTACAGAAATGGGCATCATTTGCCGCCTTCCACCTCCATCTAGGAGAGGGATGATGAGGTGGTGGGTTGAGACTCTGGCAGTGCATGTCTGATGATCCTTGCTGAGGTGGGCCAAAACAGCTTACATCTTTGTAGCAACAGAATGAGCAGGAGGCAAAATACAGCTCTCCCTCCACCACTTTTGCCGTGGTTTTAAGATGCCGGGCTGGCAGGGTGCTATGCACCTATTTGATTGCACAGGCTCTACTTGGTGGGCATAAAACCCCAAGCTGGGGGTGCTGAGGTTGGGAAGCACCCCTGCCTCTTTGATGTCCCAGCATGGTATGAGTGCAGCCTGTGTGTTTCATTCCAGTTGAAACCTCTTGGAAATGGGCTTCTCTGCTGTGAAGTCCTGGGCTTCTGAGCCTGTGTAGAGTAACCTTAAGCTTTCTGTGATTCAGCTGAACAAAGTACGGAAATTTTTGTGTAATTTCTTGTGTAGCTGGATATACAGCACATCCTTTTTGTTTTCTAAGGTAACCAGAGGAAAGAATACTACAGGTGTTAATATCAAACTGCATGTTTACTTTTTACTTTATTCTGTGTTAGCTGTAGAGCCCTTTAAAGGAGGGGGGGAAGAAAAATTCCTGCTTGTCACTCTCTCAGGTGGTATTAAATGACCTTGCTGTGAAAGAAGCAGCTAGTTCTAGGTAGCCTCTCCAAAGCTTTATTGTTAAAGTCCCATCCTGCTTGTTCTTAAGGCCAAAGAAATGAAAAATACAAAAGTACACAAATAGGGAAGTAAGAGAAGAGAGAAAACAAAAATGGCAAAAGATAAGAAAATGCAGCTTCTGATGCTTACAACTCATTTGCTGGAAAATCAGTTTGCAATATTTTTGCTTGTTGTGGCCTTTAAAGGAATCGGACCAGGTGCTAAGCACCTGTAAATCTTGCTTCATTTTACCACTCTATACCTGGCCTGTTGTCTTAGCTTGCATCCAATAAGAACTTGCAAGAGAGGATTCTTCCATGTGTCAGCAAGCCTGACCTTTGTTAGGCAGGAGGTTAAGAGGAAAGAAAAGGGAAGATAGAAGAGACAGACCTACAGTGACTATTAATAGGAATTGAGGTTCACATCTCAGGTATTGCTGAGGGATTCAGCTGAACCTGATAATCCCTATATCCTTATCTGGAGCAGAGCTGTACTGACAGGCATGCTTCTTGTTTTCCTCCACTCAGGTGGCTGGGTTGGCACATCTTTGAATACCTGTGGGCAATGTAACAAGGAATGGCTGAGCACCAGCAGCATAGATGGCCAGGATGCTCTGCAAAATTATTTGCCACCCACTGAAGCCTTTGAGTTGTAAAGGGCCTCTTGGCAAAGCAATCTCCCAAAAGCTTGGAAACCTTGTTCCAGCAGAGCTAGTCACCAAAAGCAAATATCTGTTCATCCTAGATGTGGGCTCGTTTGTGATTATCTTTGTGCCAGCTTGGGCTGGGAGGCCATGCACTTGTCTGGTGGTGAAGGTGAGACACTCCTCTGTGCTTCTCATTGCTGCACAATGGAGCAATGGCAACCTCCTTGTGAACTCCACCTTGGTGTGGCTAAGATGGTCCTCTGACCTCACTATGGATTTCTCAACAACGCTGTTTCCTGCAGTTGAAGCCCATCAAGTTGTCATTATTAACCTGGGTTTATTTTTGCAAACCATTTTTACATAGGATGTATATGTGCTGAGGTGTCTGCCTGGTGCCTTTCACCTGCTTAGGACAAGGAAATTGTGAACTTCAGTACAGTGGTTCTTCTACATAAATATTTTATAAAGCTTGCAAGACTCCTTTGGGGTTAGGAATGATTTGTCCTGTCAGTTCAAAACATTACCTAATACCAATAAATGCTAATAAAGAGCTTGTAGCTGGCATCATATACCAAAGCACTATGCATTCATTAGGAATCACCTATGCAAGTGCAAGGCCAGCCAAAATAATCTCCTAATCAGTTATAAAAAGTCCACAGTACTTGTCAGGAGCTCAGTGTGGACCAATAGCATTGAGAGTTGTGGTTTCTGGAAGAGGCACTAAATCTGTTGCACATGGAGACAAGCCAGAGTAAGAAGGTCCTCACTGGGACCCAATCTTTCCTATGTTTGGGGTAAGGGAGGGGGATTTGAATTAAGAACAGTAAGTCTTCAGATAGCTGTTATTTTGGGTTTATCACCATTATAAAGGGAAGAGCGTATGTCAGAGGGCTACTGTTTTGTGGGGACACATCTGTGAGTGTTTTCCAAAATACCCCTCTTCTCCAGTATGCCAGAAGTCTCCCTGCATGTCACTACTTATGTGAGTTCAATGGCATGTGTGACTTGGCATGCATGAGGCTGCATAAGGGATATCTCAGGGTGGTATGTGTTTTTTTTAAAGGCAGTCTTCATACTGTGCATGAGGTCTTCCCATGTGAGAAAAATCCTGACCTTGCCTGTTGAAGTTGCTTTATGGCTCCTGGCTGGTAGTGCAAAGCTTTTGTAGAGAGGAACAAGCCACTCTATCTTCCATGTTCCACCTAAGTTAGTATTAAAACTTTATTTGATATGTCCGGTGATTTAGAACTTTAAAGACCCCTTTGGCCTACCATCATTCATGAGTAAGTATGTCATCTTTCTGTGCACTTAAATGGAAGAAGAGTTGAAGTGTCTCCAAAGAATATATTTTTGACTGGGGCTGGAAAGCTTAAATGGTTGCTTTTCAGGCAGCTTTTAATAGGAGCTGAAATCAGGAAATATCAGAATATGGCTCCTGAAGTGCATTCTGTAATCAAAGGAGAACATACATTTTTTTCTAAATGCCCAACTACTGAGCTTGCTATGATGATTAATTGAGAAATCTGTTTCCTGAGGTTGTTCCATCTTGGAGTGATAGATGGTTATAGGGGTCAGATCTGTACTGTATGGCTATGTTTGCTCCTGTCGCAAGGGAGCACAGAAGTCCATGAGATGTGGTGGGACTGCTATTGCCTTACTGCAGAGAGCATGCCAGGCAGCAGAAAGACAGTGGCTTGTGCTGCAATGCTTCTTAGGGTCAGCAGCAGCTGCCTTGACCTTTTGAACGTGGGGTGCCCATGTTGTGGTTCAGACCCAGAAGGTCTGTCTTGCAGGCCCTTTCTGCTATTTTTTTCCCTAGGGCTCCTCAGATCTGTGCTTGGGAGCTCATGGACTGGTAGGATTTGTCTAGCTCTCTTCAGCCTTCTGCCCAGTGCCCTGTTTGCAAAGGTGCCATCAGATGCATGTTGGGAGCCCTGTCTTGGTGATGCTTCAGGTGTAAGCCAGTTGCGTTAAGGGCAGTTTGAACATGCCATGTGGCAAGAATGGTTGCACTCATCTGCTACCAGCTTTCATGGTGGCTTCGGCCAACAGCACAGCTCTATCTCTTAGAGAGACACAGGAGCTTGACTTGTATGCTATGCTGTGTGGTCCTGAAACTAAGCATTTGGGCAGGCAGATTCTGTTGGTTTGGCATTTTTAAGCTGTGTACATGCCTACCCAGCAGCTGAGGCTGCCTGGATGTTCAAGTTGTAGCTGCTTTGGCTTTGCCCTTCTATAAATATTCAATCATTGTGCTTTTTTTTTCTTGGACCATCAAGCAGAAAACTAAAAAATAATATTTTTAAAATTATTGTCTTTAGGAGGACAGTGCAATACTTATGCTATAGGAATTCCCACAAACTAGGATGGGTTGAAGAATGCTTAGTCCCCAGTCTGAGACTGAGGTCAAATGTGACATGTTTCCAGATGACAGATTGTCAGGGTTGCTTTGCCAAACCACATTACCAAAATTCTAGTTCTTTGTGCATCAGCACTGTATTTATTTGGGTTTCTGTTTGAAAGTGCTAGGATGAAACCTGCTGCATGTGCCATTTTGCATGGTGAGTGTAACAAAGCATGTGGTTGGTATGACTGGATACTGGCTTTTGTGGAATTGCTCATGTTTTGTTTTTGTTTTCTTGAGTTTTATACACTTTCTCAAAGAGGCCTGGGATATTTGTGTAGGTGTCTCTGAGTGCCTTGTGGGAAAGGCACCTTGATCCTGGTTCTGTATCTGATGGTGCGTGGGTGGGATCACTGCTCAGAAGTCAACAGTTAAGTCACAGATGCTGTGAATCTTTAATATCCCCAGGCTAGAACACACGTGTAAAGTTGGGAGTAGCTGTGTTGAGCAAACTCTTCTGCAGTTAAAATACAGACAGAAATACTTATTCAGCAGCTTCTACAATGTGCTGTGGAAGTGGCAGTAGGCCCCTAACAGGGCTGCATACATAGAGGTCCTGGGCTGGATCTAGAACATGCACCAATGTTGTTTGGACTTCCCCAAGCCACCAGGCAGAGGATGTCTCCCACCTTCTTAACACTGACTCCACAATTCTTACCTTCCCCCTATGCTGGACTGGGCAGACTGGAGCCAACCTATGGCTTCTTTGGGAAAATTGGCCAAGTTGTATGATGGAAAAATAAGAATGGCCAGAATGGTGCTGTGTTAACATGTGAGCAACCCATCAGTGTGAAATGAAGGGCATGCAACAGTGGAGGGGAAGAGGTTTTTCTTGTAACTTGCCATGGGCTTGGTCATGATGTGCACATGGTCAGGTCTCACTCCCACCACATTAGTGATGTACATGTTTTTTGACTAATCCTGCAATGACAGCACATGAATTGATGGTCACTGAGGTATGGTTTCCCATGCTCTGCTAACATTTCACTTCCAATGAGTGTAAAGCTTCAACTCTGACCAGGTATCTGAGTACCACAGGACTTCTCAATTTAATTGAAATCGCTTTGCAAGACCATCCAGAGTAAATACTCTAGACAACAGAACATGGCTGGTAATATGGAACATGTGATTTATTTTATTTTTTTAACAAACTGATCCGGGAAAATGTTTCCACACTGACAAAAACAGAACAAATGTAGGTCGGTGTCTGAAGGAGATGAAAGAAGCCAAATGTAATGAGAGCCTATTGTTTCATGCTGACATATGCAGGAAGCTTGTGGAGAATGAACATCAAACTAAAATGTGAGGAAAAAAGAATAGAAGGCATGAAAATCATCATACTCAAGAAAACAAAGAGATCAGAAAGTTAAGGGGCATGCTAAGAAAACTGCACTAGGAGGCTAAATAAATGAGTTTCACATTTCCCCTTCTCCCTTCTCTTCAATTCTGGGTTTTTCTTTCCCATTTGTCTACTAGGTAGCAGCCTCTTCTTCCTTCCAGGAATACTTTGATTTTTTTTTTTCCTTGCTATCCTGCAGATGCCAGGGCCTAGAGAGATCCAGATGGTAAGCAGACCAGCAAAAAAATGCTTCTTTACTAATTCACTTCTCATCTTCCTCTCAAGTTAAAAACACATGAAAGATCTATTGAAAAGAACAGACAAGTCTTATTTACTTTTTAATAAGTAAATTTAGTTTACTTATTTAACAGAAGTTAATCCACTGTTCAAACAGCTGGAATAAATATGAAGAAGCAATTTAGAGTCTAATTCTTTACGTGCGTTCACCAGTCTTACACTAATGTATTTTCTCAGACTTTAGAGACGTTTTCCTGACTTAGGCAATGGGCATGAAGAATTGGCCCTTCGTGCTTATTATTTCTGCCACCCATTGTCATCTGGAAACATCTTCCATGGCTCTGGTCAGCCAGTGCCTTCCCTGAAGTTTCAGAGTGGGTCTAGGAGACCTAAATCTCTCCTCAGCTCAGTGTAGAGAAAAAGTGATACCTTAACCAATGGGTCTGCACTGGAATAAAGCTGCTGTGAGAAGAGAGAGTTGTCCTGGATTTTTACAGATGAGGCACTGGTACACTTTTTCCTACCAACTATTTCCTTTTCATATAGCTTTTTCCACCTCTGGTAATAGAAAAATATCTTGATGGGAAAGCTGTCTGCCTAAATCCTGTTAATACCCCATTGGCTTGAATTGTGTCATCCAGGGCCTGACCCAAGGGGCACAACCCTGGTGACTGTGCACGTGTTCCCAGGATTGTTCCTTCCCATTCCCTTAAACAGCTGGGATACCAAATTTCCACTCTGTCAGTATAACAAAGGACTCCTGTGACAGCCTGATGGATGCTCTGGGTCTGTGCCTTGTGAGCTCTGAATTCACAGCACCATGAAATACACCGTCTGATGAGACGTGTTACCAGGCCATTGCTATTCCTTAAAAGTTCAATAGTTTCTGACAGTAAAATTGTGAGCCCTAGCAAAGAATGAAAAAATCTCCTATCTGTCATCCTTACAATGTATAAAAATGAAGCCCAGATTTTTGGGTTATTTCAGGGCACAGGGTGATGATGACTGTTTCAATGCACTTAGTGATACATTTAAATATGTGATTTATGCAGCCTGACATTGACTTTAATTTAGCTCATGTTACCAGTAAAGTAATTCAGTCCCTAATGAAGTGTATTCCATATGACATATTGAACATGGGATCTGACAATTGGTGGTTGAAAACAAGCCTAGGTTACATTTTCTTTTGTCATTGAAAGTGGGCTGTCAGTTCATAAACTTAAACTGAGGCATGTTGATCTATCACTCTCTCTGAAGTATGGTGCCAAAGACTGAGAGACCTGCATTAAAATAGACTTTTCTCATCCTTTGAAAGGAAAAGAAGGGGAAAAACTTACACATGAACTGTGTTATACAGATGAGAACATTATAACATGCATGTGTGTGTATACACATTTAGTTTTCTGCTATGTGAGCATGCAGAAAAAAAGGTTGTTAAAGATTCATGCCCTGACCTATGCAAACCTTTGGATTGGGTAGTATGAGAGTGAAAGAATTTGATATATGTGTTCCTGAACAAATGGATCCAGCTCTAAAGTAGTAGAAATTATGATTACATGAGCTCTTATGGGGGTTCAGAATAATGCTGTAGGGTAAGCAATGGGAAGCACAGCCTGGCTGGGTTTGGGAGCAGTTTAGGGGGCTTTATGCACCTGCATTTCAAAGGAATTAACAGAGCATCTCTGAACTGTAAATATGCAAGTCTTTTTAACATTTATGTTAAGGGATTCATCCTTGTTTGCATATGGAGAAGGAAGAAAAAGTTTTGAGTGATTCCAGGACGCAATGCTTAAAAATGAGAGTCTGCTGCAGCCTGGGTTGTCACAGCTGTGTTGTTTCTCAGTGCAAAAAGTTGACTTAAAGTAGCATGGCAAGGGATTTTTTTGTGTGTAAGGCTGGTTCAGACATCTACATAATCTGCTTCTTTCCTTCTTTGTTTTACAAAGCTGTAAAAGGAAGCTTTTAGTATTTGAGTGTGGGACCTGGGGGAGAGAATGGAGGCAAGTGAGGGGCATCAGCTTCTGGGCCAGTTGAAAATTATACGGGCCAGTTGAAAATTATACATTTTCCCTTTTTTAAAAAAATAATAAAATAAAAGGGGGGAAAGGACAGATGTTATGTCCCAGAGTGTTTTCTGGGAAGAGGAGGACAAATGAAAGGACAGGAATAAAAGTTGTAGTGAGGGAGAGCTTGTCAGTCGAAAGCATGTCTGTGCTACAAGGGAGGAGTGTGGGAAAGATGTTAGCTTGGGTTAAAATAGCACTGCAACTGGACAGCCTGGGTTTAACTCTGCCTAACATGAAATTATCCCAGACTCCCCCACCAGCTTGAACTTGAGATGCTAATCTAAGAAAACTGCTCCCCTTGCCAAAGCTACCTTGATTTTATTGGTGTTTTACCCCCAGACGAGGTACCCATGATAGCCTGCCTGGCTTACAAATTAAATAGTTTGCAGCGTAGAATATCTTGTGCTAGTGAAAGATGGGATTGCGGGCACAGTGGTGAGAAGCAGCTTGCTTTAAACAAAGGGAGAGCAGTGGAATAAAGCTGGCTTTTCACCAGCAAGGAACCACTGCCAGTAGCCCGAGCAGTAAACTTCAGGTCTGAGCTTGCCTGGTGCCCTGAGATGGTGGGTTCAGGTTTAGGGGCAAGGTTGCTGGGTGGAAAAAACAAAGGTGCTTTAATTTAAAATAGGAAACATGCTGCTCATTTTTGTGCTTAGCCCAAGTAGCTCTTGATTTCATATATTTATTTTTACAGGGTACTGAGCAGCCTCAGTGCTTATTGGCTAGGAAGGGAATAGGATTGACATTAAGGAAAATGGGCAAAAGTTATCAGCTTGAAAATGTTAAAGCAAAAAGTAATTCTTTACCAAAAACCAAAACCCAGAAAAATAGTGAAGGATCCTCAACTTTTGGGGTTATATAAATGCTTGTTGAACATCCATTTGATCTTTTGCCTTAGGATGTACTTAATGCAGTGTATCTGACATCTTGCTGTTTTCATGACTCTGCCTTAAGAAATTGCAAAGAATAGCAGGGGGCAGGGAGGGGGGACCCAAGAGTATGACATTTTATTTTAACATTGGGCATGACATGGATTTAGTTTTCCAAGAAGCAAATGCAGTATCATACATTGGTACTAAACTGGAGAATGGTCTAATCACTAATATTTGAAGTATTTGTGCACTTCTAACCAGATATCTGATTGATCAAGGGAGGAATGTTTGACTTTTTGGTGGAGGACATGGTAATTAAGCAGAAATAAAACACTTCACAAAAAAATAAAACAATCCCAGGAACAGACCACAAATCATAGCTTCCAGCTCAGCCCAACACTATACAATTTCATATTTGATTTATTATGTTTTAGCCTGGGAGCTTCAAAAGTGTCAGAGAGTTTGATAGGCAAACCCCAATGAGATTCTCTTGGCTCCTTTGAAAATGGCAGGAATTTTCTATTTACAGCATCACTAGTGATCAATGGAATTTTTGGGACAGTTCAAGAAATATTAAACAGGCTGAGTTTGCTCTTTATGAATTAGCTTGGTGTTTATTCAGCAGCTCATTTTTCATCGAAGCACAGTATTAAAATTTCACTTGTTTGTTATAGGGTTGTCAGAATGAAATCTATTTCCAAAAATATACATTTCCATCTTCTTGTACCCTTTTTTTCCTGCTGTAGCTAAGGTTATGTCAACACTCCCAATGTAAACCCGTTCATTTCAAAGATTAGTAATGCTGGCATCATCAGTCCAGACTTGAGCATAGCAAAACCATGAAATAACCTCTCTAGGAGCATGTTTTGAAAGGATTGTTTTCAATACCTTTGCCTTTTGTGTTAAGCATCCTTCTGTACAGACAGCAGTTGCATCCAGCCTCTGTTACAAAGTTAGTTAAAAGAAGGGCATTGTGTAGGCCTTCATATTTTCAGTACACCATTAAAGCATTTGCATCTCAGAAGTTTAAACTGGCTGCCCTGCTAAGATTTAAAAATCAGCCCCTGCTCAAGCTCAGTAACTTTTTCCATAGTGTTGTTTACTATACATAACTATAGCAACATCACAAGGGTCCATGCCAGGGCTCTTGGATGGCGTACTCTTCCTACTTGTTGTCATCTTTTGGGTCCTCCTAAAATATATACATTTAAAACAAGTATACAGCTGTATATTTGCTTAATCTTGAAATGTTTTGGCATCTCCCATGGAAAAATAGGAGCCAAACCCTGGATGAGCTTAGGAATGCCAGTGCAGTGCTGCAGAGTTCATCATTCACTCTTCTTTCCCTATATGTCTGGTTTTGCATCACCAAATTGTGCTGAGCTGTGGAACAAGATGGAGGTTGACATTATCTGTGCCCCTTTTCAGTACCAGTTAAGTGCCTCAAAGCAGCTCTCAAAGCATTGCATTGCTGCTCCAAGGATCATCTTCAAATGCACTAGTTGCACATGCAAATGTTTTTTGCGGGCTGGAGAGCTCAATGCTGGGGTATCTGGCATACCCTGGGGTTGCCTCCTATCATAGGTGACAAAATTGGTTCATAATGCAGCTGTTTGGCTTTCACGCAAGATTGCATCTTAACTTCCATGCTCAACAATGAAGCACTGTCCTTCCCTGGCTGCCAGAGGTAACTTGTCCTTGGCCTACGGGCTGAAGGTCTACAGGCAGAGACCCTGGTGCTCCTGTGCTCGCATGCTGCTGACTACCCAGCTGGATTTTGTGCAAAAATGGATTAAAAGAGGCTGGGAGGGTAGAAGTAAATATGGCATGGTGACAAATAGGTCAATGATTTCTAATGCTTCTGTTGCCCTAATTATCAATAAGCTGGGATTGTACCATTAGCACAACAAGAGCCAGGGTAAGGAACACCAGATGCTGGTACAGACCTGCCTTGGCAAGACATCAGAGCCAACACAGCGAACCTTCATGGACCTCATAACCAGGTCCAGTTATAGCACTAATGACTGAGCCACCAGGTTTTTCCCCTGCAGCCCCCAGCTGCCAGGTGATGGTGAAAGCATAAAATAAGAGAATAGGCTGGTTAAAGACTGTTTCGCAAATTGGTTTTAAAGGAAGAAGCCAGTGAGGATAGAGAGTGGCCTCTGGTGCCATCAGCAAGGCTTGAGGAGAGTGGTACAGCAAAAGTGAAACTTAGGGTCAGAGGATGGCTGAGCCCACCAGGCAATCCTGGTTTTGGACACACGTGATCAGCAGTACTTGGAAAATGATGGCAACTGCAGTTGAGGCCTCTGAAATGTGAAACTTTCCTGGGAGTGAGGGAGCAAGAATGGATATTTCAAGGCAAAATGGGAATGTGTAGTCTAACTCTAAAAGCTAGTGCTGCAGGAAAATAAAACCTTGCTGAATACCTGGAGGCTCAGAGAAAAAATATTCATAGGAGTTGGCAATGCTGAACCTGATTTACTTGTATGGGGCCTTTGGTTTACATGAAATTCCCTTTTTGATGGCTTGGCTCTCTAATCTGAGGAAAGACAGGGAGGCCAGAAGCAGCCACCTCTGAGATTTGCCACCAAGGAGTGAAGCAGGGTCAGACTTCATGGTGAAGTGGACCTGTCTCTATTGGCACTAGACTGAGCCCATCAGCTTGTACAAATGTGCTTCTGAATGCCAGTTTGAAAACCAATCTCGTTTTCAAACATTCTTATTTGCTTTCCTTTTTTTTTCATTATTATTGTTTTAAGTTGAGGACACCATTTCTAAATGTTCTTGACTGATGCATACTCGGTGTTTTGAATGCTGTGCCTGGAGTCTCTGTGATTTTTGCATGACAACAGGATTACATTTATACAATTAATTAATGTTTGCTTGACCACTTTTATCCAATTTCTTTCTCCAGCACATAAAAGAGAACCTGACATAAATTTCTCTTTCAAAACAATTGACTTAGCAACTGCTGACCTTCTGTTCTGTCATTCTGAGGATTGATTGGATATTGTTAAATTGTTTCATTCTGCAGTAATTAAACATAAAATTAATTATGCTGGTAACCTATTATTTCTTTGAACCAAGGGCTAAGTCATTTGTTTTTGCTTGGTTACTCTGTGGGTTCTGACATCAGACAGCAAAACCTTGCTGTTACAAACAAACTAAACAGTATAAAGGGAGCAATTTAATAACCAAAATATAATATAAAGACTTCTAATTTCCGTATGGCTGGCCTATTGCATTAGGTTAATATAATTTGATCTATAAATCTTTTAAACCTTATGATTTTGTAATTTAAACATTTCCTGGATGGCTAATCACGCAGGGAAAGAATAATAATAATAATAAAACCCCAACCTAAAACAAAACATGAGCCAAAAATATACCTTAAAAGTAGATTAAAAAGATTAGATAGGAGGAGCATTTGTAGAAGACCCAGTGAGCTCTAGTATGGCTGAATATTTCTGGAGCTTGCTGCTTATACAAGTCTGCCTGCATTCAGTCTGGTGCTGATGCAGAATTTCCTTTGTTATGATGAAAGCGTTGTTAGGTATGTTTACATTGCTAGTATTTGATGTAGAAAGGAACATCAGAAGGACAAGTTGGTATTATCAAAACGTATGTGCTCATGGACACTGAAATAGTTATTTTGTGGCTTTCATTAGCATGGGCCATATTAATTTAATTAACATGATTGAAAGTTATATCATACCATGAGGTGGATACCGAGCCCCGGCATATTACTCACCCATGGGGTATAAAATGTTATGGCTGACAAAAGAGGTGCATGTTTGTACCTGTGTGTGTTCCTAGTTACAAGTTCACATATGTGCTTTGCCCCAAAACTGGTGGGGATGGTGTGACGATAATCATGTAAAAGAATGGGAGAAAAATAGAAATGGGCAACTGCCTGGCTCCAGCAAAAGGTGGACTTTTCCCAGGGCCAGGTGCTGGTTGTCATCTTCTAGGCTCACCAGCCTCTTCCTGGGACTCTGTCTCCAGCACCAGCATCACCTGGGAGGTTTTACACTCCAGGTTGGAGCACTGCAAACAAAAAACCTTTGATGTTCATGGCTACTGATACGAGTTCTGGAGGTGGCTTTGAAGGTTGGCACTTCATGTCCCTGACTCCAGTTGCTGCCAACGGGGCCATGAGCCAGGCTTTGCTGCCATGCAGGGGGGAAAGACACATGGGGAAATGCTTCTGTGCTTTTGTCTCCCTGTTGTTTTGGGTAGCTACCTGCTTTGCTTGCACCCAGAGCCAGCTCTGATGGAGTTCTTATAAGATCTCCAGGCTGCTCTGTGTATGTGTGTGTCTCTTTCCTCTCCTTTTTCACCTTGGAGTGATCTTTGCTGGTAGTCATCTTTTCATGACGCTTGAATCTCTGGTGTAGAGCTAAATTCTTCTGCTGTGACAAGGCATACATCAGAGATGTGGGAATCTTGAACATAAATGACTTTTTAATTGTATGACTCCACATAACCCGTTGCTGAAAGATGTGGTAGGCAAGAGAGTGCAATACTTTACAGACCAAACACAGATACAAATATGAGCCCTTTGTTCTCATTCCCCTGCCCTAAGGCAAGTAATACACTCAGCTCTGTGGACACTGAGCCTAATTTGATTGTGCTTACCCCAGTGAAACTATATTGACTTCGGTGGAGACACTGCTTTCCACTGATATAAATGAGAGCTAACTAGTTCTTCATTCAGGCCAGTGGCTATTACCACTCAGGTTAAGAGTGGCACACAGCAGCGATGGCTGCCTGTTTGTCATTGGCTGAGAAATGTCTGCTTTGTGGGTATGTCTTTCAAGGCTCATTTTCCACCTTGGTGTGGAGGAATTTTGGCTAATGAGTTGTTTCGTGTGTCTTAGTATTTCTGCAGGAATGGTTTGATTAAAGTCCTGCCAGTAGCTCATACTTCAAATGTGCAGTCTCATTGCCTGCAGGAGTAACATGAAAATATTTCTGAAGGATTCTGTTCCCTAATAATCTGGGTTTTTTCAAGACTTTGACCTGTGCTCACTCTGTGTGAGATCAGACATCCCCATCGGTACTAAAGGGTCTTTGGTCCTCCCTGAGCTCTGTTGGCTCCCATCTGTTCCGGTCCCTGAGCTCTGTCTGTGTGGATACAACTTGCTCCCTGCTTTTTAACCTTACAGTTTTATTTGCAGCCAACTCTTCAGGGTAGCCTCAGAGATTATAACTCTAACTCCTCATTTGCAATTTTTCTGTGGAAAAAGCTGTCCTGGACTCTTTCTGTCTGTCTGCAAAGTCACTGTTATTTAATTCAATAAATTAAATTCTCAAGCTTTACCCTTACCAAGAGAGAATTGCAGGGACCTTTTCTAGCATCTTTGGTGTGGATGTAGGTATCCACATTTTTTCCTCACAGGCTTTAAGTATTTTTTTCAACTTGCTGTCTCCTGCAAGTAGGAAAGCTGGAAGCCTCCTGAGACATTTTAGGCAATGTTTTTTGGAGATGTGATAGGTGAGGAAAATATTCTGCAGCTTTTGCATCTCCAGTCTCAAGAGCCATCTCTTATGCCTAGAAAACCTCTTACATGACCAAGCTTTGCAGCACGGAGCTGTGAAGGTCTCTGTGTTCTTTTCCCAAATACTGTAGCCCAGATAGTCGTTTTCTTGATATATTTGCAGCCTCTGGCCTTGGCATCTTGAAGGGTATGACCTTGCTGATCCCTTCTGCTCTACAGACTCAAGCAGTCAACCAGAAAGGTATATAGAAATGAATATTGTGTATCCTTGTGCCCACCTGCCCTGCACACTCTGTTCCACACCAGTCTGCTCCAGCTGCATGTAAACAGCTTAGCCATGAGTTATGCTTTCCAGCTGGCTACTGCTGGTTATAAACCTTGAGTTATTTTTCATGGCCAGACCTTCTGAAGCTGCTCTTGGTGTCTTACTCGATGATGGGAGGAAGAAAACATGTTAGAAGTTTCCTCACAGGGAGTCAGTTGCTGCTCCTAATGGAGCCCTTATGGCCTGACTCTGCTGCTGACCTGCCCCTGATTAGAGGGGCTACTCTGGATCCTCTGGAGCTCTTCTAGGAAGCAAAGCTTGAATGAAAGCACACACATTGCCAAGGTCAGAAACAGAGGAGAATACAGACCACAAACTAATTTTTGGCAAATATAGATCAAAGTAGGACCAGGTAACAGTGCGTATAATTCAATTCATGGACTTCTATAGCTACACCTCAAATGAATTGATTGAAATCAGCAAGAAGAAAAGGAATAAAGTCTACTAAAATGAAAATTACCTCTTGCTTTTCTCATCTTCCTGAGTTTTATATGGTGAACTTCTGTGTCTTTGGTCAATGCCTGAAGGAGAACTTTGCCTGTATCTCATCTCCCACAGAGAGGGTGGACTGGAAGAGTGCATGGGGAAAGTGTTGCTGCTGTCTTACATGTCTGCTCTTCCCTGGCCAACCATTCCTGATTACTGCTGGCTGGGCAGACCTTTGATCTCACCTCCTCAGGGCTGTGATTTTACCACTGACTGAAGTTGGGACAAGGCAAATAAAACTGATACTAGCAATACAGTAGGAAAAGGAAATGGTAGGAGAGCAGTAGTAATAGTAGGAGGAATGGTTGAAGAGCAAGACAGTAGTAACTTCTATAACTTTTCTAGCAGAAACTGGGACTTTGTTGTTGATTAAATGATAGCACGAAAATACTGGCCAGGATGAGAGCTGAATTTTATGTAAGAATGTCTACAGATATGCCTTGTAGGTCAAGCCACCTGGTGTTTAGACTTCTTTATTGTGCCAGGTTACAACAGTGCAGTCCTCTTCGGATCAGGTGTTTTGCTTTCTTACTTTCTAGACCCAGTTTGCTTGCTCATACTGGTTGGGAGTGCATGTTGCAGTTAACTTAAAACTGCTGTCTCTTCTAGCCTGACCTCTGGAGCATGCAGTCAACAACTCAGGCAAACAGCTGCTGCATCTCTCCTCATGGTTCTCATGATGGAAAAGCTCACCTTATGTTTTACCACCCATGTTTATGGATGTGAACACTGCCAGTTTATTCTATTCTTGCTTTGTATTTAGTTTCTCATTTGGAATTAAAACATAAGAAAGAAAAATTACCTGGACAGACCTGCTTGGAGAACAAAGCACCTGGGGTTTCCCTCTGATAACAGGCTGCTGCAGAAAAAGTTAGCTCCAAATCAGACATTGATGTCAACGGTGCTCTATGGTGGACAAAAAGAGACCTCAGTGTTACCATGTGGTGTTGGTGTTTTCAGATTAAGATGGGGGGGTTAAGGAATTTTACTCAGCAATTTGAGATGCTTTGTTAAGAATGGAGGAGATTTGAGCTGCTTTGTTCTCAAACCACATGCTAGTGAAAAAGCAAACAGGCACTTAATCCTGACAGACAGCAGAACTTGACATCAGTTTGTCCCTGGAGAGGTGACCAGGAGTTCCCCATGCCTGGCTAAAACGGTTGTTCCTTCCTTTTTTTAGGAGCCTCATACCAATCCTCAAACACAGGGCTGCACACCTCCATGCATCATGCCTAACCACTGCAGGTCTCTGCGAGAGCCTTACGCTCCCCAAGAAGGGTTAGCATTTAAGAACATGCACAAGGTGCCAAAATGGTTACTGAATAGGGCTAAAACATGTTCGAACTTAAGGTCATGCCTTTAGTTTTTAACAGGACTATGCCAAAAAAAAAAAACAAAGGAGCTGATAATTTTCCTGTTTGGGACTTTGGCTGGTTTCCTGTTACAATAAAAAAATATAGCAGTTGACATACAGACAGCTGAATATATACATGCTTGTATACTGCCCTCTGACACAAACATTAATGTCTTATATAGATCTCTGAGGTTCTTTTAAACATCTAGTTACATTTTAAGGTCGTGTCCTCAGAGGTCAGTGATGTAAGTGTATTTGTAGAAAGAAACAAGCAGCTCATTGAATTTGGTTTCCCATTTTAACATACATCAGTTAAATTAAATACGTAATGTTATCATGTCTGGCAACAAACCCATTTTCTGATGTATAAAATTTGACTTTTCCCCTCTGTGTTTGTCATAGCTAATATACAAAGATAAAGTGCATATACTATACTCTGCATATTTACTGAACTTTGGCAAGTCACTAAGAGCCAGTACTCAAATCAAATTAGAACCACCCGATTTATAAAACACCCTTCTAAACTAATCTTATTATATTAAAAAGGAACTCTAGGCTGATACGAAGCCAATCAATAACTCATGCTTCCCACTGTGGAGCAAATACCAACTATCCCTTTCTAATCTTTGTGTTTGGCCACTATTGCAAACCTGTTGTAAAAAGCTGCCCTGGTGCATTACTTAAACAGTGTAAATCCACCCAAACAAGAATAATCTTGGTGTATGCTTATTTTCTCTGCAGGCACTGAGCATGAGGGGGGTCTTAGTTTTGTAAAGGGATCTATTCCAGGTAATTCAACTGATCTGCCAATTTTCTTATATTCCATTTGTAGCAGGCACTAAACTTTTTTTGAATGATTTTGCAAAACCTACTAACCCATATGCCCCAATTTTGGTGAAAGGATTACTTATATTGGGAAAGCAGGGTTGGCCTTTGTTTAAATGCTTATATTCTGAAAAGATCTCCCATCTTCCTTCCGAAACTGCATTTGTTTGGGAATGGTCCATAACCTGAGCAGGGCTGATTAAATGCTTTTTGCTCTTCCAAGTTTCCAGAGAGCAATAGAAAAAAATTAGTTAAGTTTTGGGGGATGGGAGGTACAAAGAAAAACTTGACACCCCCCCTGCCTTTAAATTGTCATATGGTAAATTTAATTGGTAATATATAACTTCAAGAGTCTTATTGGTGATAACATTTATTCCTTGTAAACAGCATGGGAAACCTGGCAGTAGTGTAGTAGGTTCTGAATAAGAGAATAGCAATTTACTAATTCCCTTTTAAAGACTAACGGGGCTCCCAAACACAGCTTTGGCACACTGCTTAATTCAGTTGCTCCATGCTTCTATGAAGGTTTATTGACTATATAAGGATCAAATAAGGGGTAAGCTGAAATCAGAAACATAGTATTCATTCATTTAACTCTGCTATAGTAGAGCAAATTCAGGGTGACTCAAGGGACACAATGTCTTGTAAAACATATGTACTTAATATAAGGGTCATAAAACTTATTAAATTAAAAGCTAGGTTAAAAATAGGAAGAAAATTTATGCTGCTGTCTAAAATAGCAATAATTTCCCTTTGGCCTTTCCCTTTCCAACTAATATGGGTTCTAGTTTTTTTAAAAGAAAAAAAGTCAACTGGTAAAATCTTCATTCTTCATGAGTGCAAGTCACTCTACCAGGTGAATTGTATGACTAATAATATAGCACAATAAATAGAGAAGGGGGGTTGCTGCCAGCTGGGAGGATGTATTGCATCACTGTTGACCACATGAAAAACTGTAGGCATCCATTTACTATTTGGGAAGGAACAGTGGGTCACTCTTGGCCAACAGAGCACAACAGAAAACTCTTTTGGCTATGAATTAAGGTTGACAAAAGCAAAAATTCTGTTTCATCACTCCACAAAGATGCTCCATTGCTGGTGCGATGCCAGCCAGGATGGTCTTTCCCTGGTGATTCAATGATGGGGGGTATAAGAAGACCCTCTCATGTGAATGTTGAAGGGTTGCTTGAGCAAGTGCTTCAGGGGTTGTGAGACACCAACAATCCCCTCCTGTCCTTGACAGATGTATCAGCAAAACTGAAGTGCTCAGATGAAGTCAATGTAATTATCCTGGAGTCCTGCAGAATGACAGCAGAATTTAGCTCCTTCGATCAAAGCAACCATTTTCTATAAGAGATGCTTGGAGGGTGGGTGGAAATAAAGCATTGTGACCTAAATCCTCCTCTCTAACCTCTAAGCAATCAAAGTGATGCTGGGCCATCCTTGACTCATGACACTATCCGGACCATTCCTAGCTGAAAGCCCCTGTAATGTTTGCTCAATGGCATAAGTTGTTAAGGAAGTATGCGAAAAGCTCATATGTGCTGGAATTTAATACTTTTTCAGTTCCTTCTTGTCTCTGAAAGCACATCATCATGTTTTTTCTGTTGTTTTCTGAATTAAAAAAGAAATAAATCCTGGAATGCTGAAATTGTTTACTTTTTAACTACCACTTTTTCTGTGTTGGTCAAGGTGATCTTGTTCCTCACTCACGCCCATCTGTTTTGTCATAGTTCCCCATCCCCTCTTGCCTTGCCGTTTGAGTGGGCACTTGTCAGGACAAAGGGCGCCCTTTTGGGGGTGTTTTTGCACCATGGGCTAACACAACCAGCCTTGATTCCCATCCTCTGTGTGCTATGAACTTTTTTTTGCATGGTTTTTAAACAGTTCTGTGCCCAAATTTGTCACCCGTGACCTCATTAAGTTGCATTTAATCACACAGGGATGCCCATCAGGCCTAACCCCATCATTTCCTGAGGAATTTTCCCCTGATTTACTTAATAGCTCTCAAGTGCTAAGACGGAGACCTCCGGGTGCTGTTCCCTGTGCATGTTGGGTTACTGGCATTTATACTGCATTTTAAATAAACAGTGTTTTGCAGGCATGCTTGTTCTGAAAAATAAACTTCTGGGCAGAGGGAGCTAGTTCACATCAGAGCCAGATTGGTAGCGATTTAGCTTTCTGCAGCAGATGGGAAGAAGTCAGGCTTTTTTGGGGGGAGGAAAAAAGTCATCATCCTTCCCCAAATGATAGCTAGGATTTCACAACCCCCAGGGAGAAGAAAAGCCTGAAGCCAAAGTGCTGGCCCTTTGTGGGGGTGCTTTGGGAAGGAGGAAATGGTGGCACCCCTGCAACAATGTGGTCCTGGGACACCTTAAAGGGGGTCCTGTGCTTACCGTAATGTCCAGCTCCAGGGAGCATGGCTTTGCCTCTTCCTCACCCCTGTCTTCTGCGGGAGATGTGTTGGCCCATCACCTTCATCCACACATCAAAAAGCTTTTAGTGGTAAAGGAACTGCCCTTTTCCTGCCTATCCTGCCAGCTCGGTTGCCTACTCCAC
Source organism: Haliaeetus albicilla (assembly GCF_947461875.1). Classification (NCBI taxonomy): domain Eukaryota; kingdom Metazoa; phylum Chordata; class Aves; order Accipitriformes; family Accipitridae; genus Haliaeetus; species Haliaeetus albicilla. Next base: position 28,125,346 of record NC_091489.1, read on the forward strand.
TGCCCATGAAAAGGTTTAACTTCTGGGATGGCAACCATGAAAAGGTGAGGGATGTTTATGTCCTCTTGGGCAAGGGCCTTCTGTGTGATTCAATGTTGGGGTTTTTTTCTCCCTAAATTGAGGATGTTTTTAGTGAGGCAAAGGTAGGAAGGCTAATCATGGATGTCCTCTGTTTCTTCCTAGGACTTTCTATGTGGTTATCATAAATCATTAGACACTGTCAGTAACGAGGCCCCTTTGACTGCAAGTCTCATGATGGGCTAACCAAGGGTGGACATGGGCAGTGGTGGCAGCTTGCTGAGACAGCAATGGGACAGCTAACCTCAAGGTTATTGCCGTTTCCCTACTAATACTGGGCTGGATTTGGTCTACCTGAGGTGGAGCTGCCCTGCCAGGAGGAAAGCCTGAGCAAAGCTGAAAAGTGGTGTTTACAAAATGGTTGTCTGAGAAGTATGAGATGAAGATCCTTCACACATGGTGTGACCAGGTATGACTTTGTGCATATATATAAAAACACATACATGTGTGTTTGTTGGCCAGTGGCTTGCTGCCATTTAAGGGAATTTAAAGTGCGGCAGGCAGAAGGTTCTTCTACTTTTAGGACCACCACTGTATCCTAGTAGTATTGTGTCCTCAGTTTTCCATTTGATCTTCTACAAAAGACACTAAGCTTGGTAGCACAGTGTGCAGCCAGTGAAATTAATGCAGGTATTTTACAGAGGGAAACATTTCCCCCACATGGTGTCTTGCACATTATGTTACCTTCCTCTGAGAGACCTCAGTTTGATCTCCAGCCTCCGAACAGCACCTTGTCCTGACATTTGCAGGAGGATGTATTTTAGAGCTGACCTTTCAGTCCTGCTGATAGGATCACAACATATTCACGTGCACTGTGTTCAGGGTTGTTTCTTTCTCTTTTCTCTATTGCGGAGCTGGGCCACTGTGATGGAGAATGGGAGCCCTCCGCTATCTGCCACATTACTGTCCTCTTTTAAACTATGGAGACAATTTTATTAGGTGAATGAGATGAAACAACATCCAGTTTTTTCATTCTCTTTGGTCATTCTCAATAGCTGGCATTGTCTAAAATTGCTACTGAAGTCATGCCTTCCCCACAGTACCTCAGGAGGAGGTTTGTAATGGTGGTCCTGGTGAAGCCAGGTGGGTGGTGTGGGTGCTTTCATTTTTAACGGATCAGAGGCAGCGTGTCAAAACAATGTGTTCAAACTTCTGAAAAGACAGTCCTTTGAGAGCCCTGGGGCCGGGCTAGAATATGAATCATTTGTCCATGGGAGGGGTCACCAATTAATTAGCAGTTTTATTTAAAAAAAACCCCCAAAACTAGCAGCCCTTCTGAAGTTTAAGCACATTGTTCATGGTGTAATTATAGATGAAATATTAGAGAAGTGGACTAATTACACACAATGCACTTGAGCCCAATTAAAATAGCATCTGCAGTGAACGTAGAGGTATTCTCTTTCGCTAATAAGAAATACTTTCTTAACAACAGAAAATAAAATAGCTAAATTGGATATGCAGTTGAGATTATAAATATCCTATTAGCATATAAAATGAGGATTAACCTTATTTAATCACTGCTTGCTTGATCATCAAAAGTCATGTTTCACCTCTATAATGTAGCTGTATCCTCTCTGAAAAAAAAAAAAAGAAGCATATTAATAAATTTAGCTAATTAGGTGTTTTTTCTCATCTGCTCAACGGAGCTGGTGGAGCAAACCAGCTGCCCCTAACCACTTGGCTCTTCCTCATCTTACGTGAAGTTTAAGCTTATTTCCAGGTAAGACCTATTGGTGAAGATGTAGGGGTTATTGTATAGATTTGTATATGAGGTTCTGGCCTGTATGGCTTGGTGGGAGCAATCATATCAAAGAGGACTTTGAGTTGTACAGTTGATGGGGAGGAGTAAAAAGATGGAGAAGAAGAAAAGGACTTAAATTATGGATTTTATCCGCTGCAAAGTAAAGCTCTGCCTAAATATCACCATGTAAGGGCCCATTCTAATTTCAGCTCAGTGACTTGGGGAGTCAGGCTGACTTGGTTTACCATAGGTCTGTCAACGCTGGTGTCCCCGAAAGCCAGCTGGCGCTTGGAGGATGCTGTGCTCCCAGCGCAGTGGGGAGAGGTGCTACCCGCCAGCTGGCGACCTGGCTGTGCAAAAGCCGGCCAAGGGGGCCAGAGCGGTGAATGAAACAGTCTGACCTCCAACCTTTTCTATAAATATTCAGTTGATCTGGTATGCACAAAAGGAGAGCAGCTCTAAGTGAGAAGAGGGCTTCAAATCGATTATTTTAGAATATTTTTTGGCCATGCCCTGTAGGAAATGAGACCTGCGGTATACTGCCTGCCATATCTGAGGATCCGTTGGCAGGTTTCAGAGCTGGTCTTATTTACAGAGCTGTTTTGCCTCTGGCTCCATCATGTTCCCCTCTGCTGGGTCTCTGTGTGGCAGAAAATAGAGGCATAGCAACAGTGGGGCAGGTGCAATCCTATGAAACATGTGCACAGTTTGACCTAAACCCAAGCAGCTCTGCTCCCTGGTTGTGTCCTGTTCCCATTAGCATCCATGTGAGTTTGCCTGGCATGAGGGCCAGTGGCTGATAGCTTGCAGAAGCTGAGTTTTAAATGTGATTGTTGAAGTATTCCCAGAGGAAAGGCTTGAGCAATACCATCCTCACTGGGCTGAAGCAGGGCCCTGCAGCACTGAGGGCATGTGTTCAAGGGCTGGTAGCTGTGATATGGGGTCTTGGCTCCTTGGCTTAAGGTGAATGTTACCCCCAACGACTTGCCTCAGCATCGCCCCAGCCCAGGGACCATTTCAGCTTTGGTCCAAGTCTGGACCTTGGTACAAAAAAACCCCAAAACCCCAAACCCAACCCAAAATGAGCCCAAAACCAGTCTCTGAAAATACTTGGTACTGCAATGCTTAAAATGAATAAAATGGTTGTCTCAGCCATAGCTATTGTGCAAATAGGGATGGAGGCATAGAAAGTCCTGTATTTATTTGCAACTCCTCTTCCTGAATTGTCCCCACTGAGCTACACTGAAGCATCAGCTGGCCTCTGTCCTGACCCTGGGCAGAAGTGTGAATTTTCCCCTCGCTTCAACAAACACTAGTCAAGTGCACCAAGGGACCGTGGTTTTATTTCTCATATTCAAGGAGCCACAACTGGATGTTTTGCAACAAACTGGGCTCAGCCTGTGATTTACAGTAATGGGGAAGAGCACTCTGCTGGCATGGCCCTGGTGTTGCCAAGTCTTGTGATGGTTGCAATGATTTTTCCTTACTGCCACAGCGCCTGGAGCAAAGTGTTCATAAGCGTTTCAGCTTTTTTTTTTTTGTTGGTAGTGGCAGTGGAGGGCTTTGTTTTCTTGTATTAAGAGCAGCTTTCCATCCCTCAGGGCAGAACAAAAGAGCTTGGAAGCATGTTCTCCATGTCCCCACAAAGACTCAAAAGGCTGTAGGATTTTTTTTTTTAAAGGAACCCCCAATTTGCTTTCACACAATTGGTTTAAGTCACTCTGGCATGAGTTCATTTCCTTTCTTGCCTGATTCATGGATGCTGGAGATGGGCAGTAGTACCAGAAGCAACAACTACCTCCATGCAGCTCCTGCTGAGCTCTGCAGGGCAGGAGGTGGGGGGATGCTACTGAATAAGGTCTGCAGAGGGGTTTGGGCTGATGTGGTAGACGTACACCTTTTGTTGCTGCTGTTCCTCTCTTTAAATCTTATTTATTACTTATGGTTTTAGGATTTGATACCAATTTTTCTCTTACCTGGTAGAGCAGGGTTAAAGGAACTGAAGTGTGAACGTAACTTGAAATATTAAAATCAAGCTCATGGTGGTCCTATTTGAGTTCTCTTCAAAACTCCCACTTCCAGTGACTCCTGACAGTGGCACAGGCCACCTTCTCATTTCTGGCCTGCCACTTTGCTTTTGGTCCTAGAAATCACATTCAACTAAACCCTTCAGAGAAACACAGGAGGCAAATTGAAAGTGACTGGGAATAAAATAGTCTTTGCCATGCGGGGGGATTTGCGGTGGTGTACTGTCAGGGAGAGCTGTGGGTGAAGTGACTGAATCCAGAAACATATGGAGAACGGAAAGGTCTGCGGGTGATCATAACATCAAAAACATGAAATAAAGTCAGCTGCCCATGGTAGAAATGCCAGATCAGGGACTCTGCTGCAAAGAAACAAAGGGAAATACAAAAGAGAATGCAAAACATTTTTTTCTGGCTTTCATGGCTATTCCTACAGCAAGAAATCTCTCTTTGGGCTCCGTTTTTAAATCGTTTGGTTTATTTCACTGCTGCTATACCCTTAAACCATGGTAATATTCCTGAGCATAGAAAAGATAACTTGGGGGACTCTAGTTTCAGTGGCAGGAGAATTAAATGCTGCTTTCAGTGTAGCTGCAGCCAAAATCCACCCCTGCCCCCCCATCCTGAGCATTGATGCATTAGGCAAACTCAACATTAATAGCAGCTTCTTGCCTTGTCAAGTGGGCCAAAGAGTTAAACCAAAATGAAGCTGGCAGTTGACTTTTATCCACTTACATCCAATTAAGAGGAACTCTCAGCTCCTCATGAGTTGTTATTCCCTGCAAAGAGAGAAAGTTTGGAAAATGGAAAAAATCCCCAAGTGCCACAAAAATGTTAGGTTTGGGTCTGACCTCCCAACAAACGGCAGCTTTGCTTCAAAGAGATTATTCATCTCGCTTCCCACTTAGCCATCAAAAATGAAGCAGCCAGATTTCCAGAAGCTCTTGGCAGCTGGCACTCCCTTTGAGATCCTTTCTCCTACATGCTCAGACCTCGGAGCAAGAGGAGTGGCTGCCCCTTCTGCACTTTAGGGGCAGGGGGGAGGAAATTTGACCACTTCATTAAGATGCCTAAATCAGGCTTGGACTCATTTGCAAGCCTGGCCCTGGCCACCGTGGTTGGTGGTCACTTCTGATCATCCCCTCCAATTCTTCCAGGGAGGTCTACACAGCAATTCAGCTTTGCTTTGGAGTTGCTATGTGATGGGCAAAGGGTCTGTTGCGACACAGGGTTGTTTTTACGGGAGAAAAGCAGGAACCAAGATCCTTTGGCAGTAGAAGGGGGAAGAATTGGTCTTTCCCGAGAAGATCAAAGGAGCAGAGAGAAGGGGACTGACTTTCAGCAAGAGGAGAACAGGGCTCATCTCGCTGCCTCTGGACTGTAATTCATGACTTGTTTTCAAGACCCATCATACAATTTCTTCCATAACAGGGGGGAGGACTTGGTTAAATTGTAAATGAGTATTACTTCAAGCGCTCTGAGGAAATATGTTCTTTCCCCATAGAGCTCATACATTATTTCCATGTAGTTACGGGGCCTTGCATTTCCTGGAACTATCATAGAGACCTTAATTCTCCTTATATGACATCCCTTTAAAATTGTGAAGCTCTCTTAATCAACCTTTGTATCAGCGGCAAATTTGCAGTATGACCTAATTTGAAAGATGTCTCAAAGTGCTGACTCAAGGGGTTGGTGAATAAAGGCCAGTCTTTGCTGCTGTGACAGTAATGCGATGCAAAACAAAATCAAGTTGCATCAGCTGAATGTTAGTTTGCAAAAAATATTAGTGATTGAAGCCAGTTGCTGGTCATCTTTTATTTATACTTATGAGATTTATACTTTTTGGGGTCTGAAACGGCTCTAAAACCAACTTCTGGAGGAGAGGCACGAAGAGACTCTTTAATGGTGAAAAATCCAAGTTGGATCTATACATTTAAGCTGCACCGTTTGCACTCCATAATCTCCTCTCTTTTATAGAGCAGGAGGCAGACACATTATTTTAGAACTTTTATTAAAATATTTATACAGCAACAGATGAAAATTCTCATCCTAATATGTCACTTTGCATTTTTCTGTTATGTTCCAAGTCTTTATCTTTTTTCCTTCTCTAATTGAAGCGCAGCCGATACTCAGTCATTCTCTGGATAAGTAACTGTCTTAAAATCACTAGCAATTACTTCGACAAAGACAAGAAGAGATTTGGGCCAGAAAGTTTATGGGGAAAAAAGTCCCTCAAAAAGCAAAAAAACTCCACCCCACCATAGTTTGATTTAACTTCTCAGAAAAGAAAAACTGAGTATAAATTATTGATCTTTTTGCTAGGGTTTTATGGGGTCATTGTTTTAATTCTTTTTTTTTTTTTTTTTGTTTCTCTTCTTCATGCTTTCTTAAGGAGACTTCTTTGAGCTAGAACAACCTGGGTAGAGAGGAGCAGAGTGCATTTCTTAGTTTGTCAAATATTTGCTGCTCATTAACACTCAGAAGAGTTACTTAAGAATCAGGGGTCTAGGGATGAACCAACTCAGCAGGAACTACTTTTCCCTGTTTTGTTTTTTTTTAATTTTTAAATTGAAATGTCAATAATGCAAATTGTCTAATATGTGCTGATAAAACGCCTATGACTTTGCACTGAAGTGGCTGAAAAATACACACACAGAACAAGCTAGACAGGCCATTAATTTAAAATTTAGAGGACCAATAAGTTTTCGATAGCAATGGGTTACTGTGCTAATGATTATTTAACTTGCTTCATGTTGGGTTAAGTATGTATGGCTATGTAAAGTGTAACGCCTTACTGAAGTGCGACAATGAGACTTTTGCCTCTGAAATGTTATATTCAAAGTGGGGGGGAGGAAAGCAGCAAGATTATAAAAAGCAGTTACTGTATGATAGCACATTTCAAGCAGTTGTGAAGCAGAAGCTGCTACAGTTAAAGTAGTAAATTTTGCTACTGCAGGAAAAAAAAAACCATACACCAACCCAAAATACTTTTACGTTTCCCCTCCGCTCCTTCTTAGGAGCTATTTTAGCATGACTGTATTTATTGATGGTTGCAAACACAGAAAGGGGAGCATGGCTGGATATTTTACCTTGCTGGTTATTCTCCTAATTATTTTCATCTTTTTTTTTGTTTTTGGTTTTGGTTTTTTGTTTTTGTTTTTATGGTGTGTATTTCCACAATAAGATACTGTGGGGTTTGGGGTTTGTTTGTGTCTTTTGAGCTTGAAGGGACATATTATTCAATAAAATACTGATCATTCTTTTTCAAGTAAAAGGCAATGCCGCTCCTAAGTAAGGAGAGCAAGCAAAAAAAGAAAAAAAAGCTAAGAACAGCAATAAATGTTTGATTCCCTGTAAATGATTTGCAGACCTTTTTCTACTCCATCATTCTTCAAGTACAGTACTGTGTGGTTTTTTTTAATTTCATCTTTCTAAAGGATTGCACTTGCTAAACCCCCCCATTTTGGGTTGTTAGTGCTTTATGTGGTGGATTCCTTAGCAGTAGTATGTAAGTGCTGCCATTTGCGAATATTTTGTGTCCTTCAGCCTTCCTGGGAAGGTTTAGGTAGGAATGCTCTAAACCTTGTAATAGTTGCCTGTGGGAAGAGGATGGCAAAGTAATGGCTAATGATCTGGAAGCTAGCTGGAGTTGGGAGACAAATACTAAACGTAATCAATAAATATATATATAACAAAAAGATTTTTTTTTCCCCTAAAAAAGAAGTAAAAAAAAAAAAAGCAATGAAAATTTATGACCTTAACATTCCTTCAGGGTCAAGCAATTTATCAAATTCTCTCACTTTCTGGTTTCAATTACACAGCTATTGTGGAAGGAACTTATTTTAGCAGGTTCATTTGCCTCAGTAGGGAATACAGGGCTTTGGCCTAATGCTTCACCTTTAGTGCAGGCCATTTGAGCCTTAGAACAAATACCAATCATCACTCTTTGGGAAAAAAAAAAAAATCTGCATCGGTGTAGCCTATTGGAATGGGGTTTCTGTCAAGGTAAACGGTTGTCGGCAATGACTGTGGTAGAGTGGCGATAAATCCCATTTTATTGCTGAAAAATTCCAGCTTCTCTCCATGCCTGACAGCTCCCCACATTCTCGTACCCATTTGGGCAATTTCTGCACTATGTCCATCTGGTTCTTATTACCTCTCAACCTGCCAGTGTCTGATCCAGAAAAAGTGCAGGTCAAAAACAGGGGAAAGAAACCAAGGTGATGGACAAAACAGAAAGAGAGTGATTGAGAGATGGAGCCATGCTCTCTGTTCATCCCTCCCCAGTCAAAAAAAAATTAGGTTTGAGGGCAATAAACAAATTTAAGGGAGGTTGCTAGCTTAATTATGAAGTTGCCAGCAATGTCCTTACAATAGAATATTAAATAGGTAATAATCCACACGCTCCAAGCTTCAATAATGCCACCAAATATTTGATATTTACCCAGCACACTAGTGACACCTGCCTGAATAAAACCTTTTAGGAGAAATGGGAAAAGTCAAGACTTCAAACCCTTGATTGTAGGAGGCCTGGCGTGCTCATTTTGTCTGCAGCCTTTTCCACTGCACGTCTTTGATGTTCAGGAGGGTGAGACTTGCCTCCAAAGGATCACTTTGGGGTTGCAAATTGTTGCAGGAGGTCAGCCAATGTACACTTAAATAGTAATTTGAAAAAAATAAAATAAAAGTTAGGCTAGCTTCTTGTGATACAAAAATGAACAGAAAGGAAGATCTTCATTTCCATGCAAGTATTTTGCACACTGCTGAATCCAGACTTACTTTAGGAAATTCAGTTTCTTCTCCAAACCCCCTATAATAAATAGAGTGAATGTCTGGCCATTTTTAAAATTTAAAAACTACACAAATTAGCCCAGGACAATTGAACTGTTAAAACAAAAAACCATGGGAACACTTCTCTTTTCGCTCTTATCCCAGCAAAAACTGTAGTGCATGGTATTTGTCAAGGACCCACTACTGCCATCGGGAGACATGCCTTTATCCACCAACTCAAACTCCCCCTTCAAGGGAGCCTGGTGAGTTTAATTGCAATTCCTGTATTTATTCTACCTGAAACACCTTATATTCCACCCAAAACACCACTGTCTGTATCTTTTTCCCCAGTAGATGATCACTGCTCTAGACCTGTGGTCTTGTGTTAGCTTTACACTGCCTCTTCCCCGTTTCCTGAAGATGCAAGGGAAATTAAACCCAACTTTTCAGAGCTGTCTCCTGTCCCAAAGATCTGACTGAATTCCCAACAGCAGGAAATTTGGAGCGTGCCCTACGGTTTTCTTTGGTGATCCTTGGTGAGCAGGGCTCTTGAGCATCCCATGTTGGGCATCCAATACACAGTAGGACATGCTGGTAGGTGTAATGGTCTGATCTAGCACCAAAAGGCTGGAAACTGTGATTGTGGTGTTATGTCAGGAGTTATGTCCCCATTGCTTGTAGGAACCTGTTGGATCCCAGAAGCTCGAGCTGGGGGTCCAGCAGTGAAACAACAAATGGGGGTACAGTTTCCAGTGGAGTTGCAGGAACTTGTGGGCATTGAACTAGGAGACAGGACAGAAGATGAGTAGGAAGCAAAAGGTGGGGAGAGTTCAAGTTTTTACTCCAGAATGGGCTATCTAAAAATGTGACATGTTAAAATGTGACATCCAGCTCACCATCTGCCCTTGCAACTTCTCCCGCAGCTGTTGGCGCATCCATTTAAAATAAGAATTTGGGGGGGTATTGCTTTAATGGGAAAACTCTTCCTCCCTGTTACCTTTTGGTGTCAGTAATGGCACTGAGAAATCTGACTGCCTATGGTTACTATTTGTTTGCATTTGTCACGCACTATAGAATTAAACTTTTTAAAGTATTATTTTCTGCACGCCTTTTTCTTTATTCAGTTGAGGGAGGGACACTGTGCAGACTTATATGCCAAGCTATAAAAGCATGGTTTAAGGTGCCTATGAAAGCCTTTGCTGGATGAATGGCTCTCAACGACCCCGGTCGATTTGCCTGCAAAGCCACTGAAAACAAAAGAGGCTGACGACAGGGGAAGCCCCAACTTCGGCAATAAAAATATGTCAGCATGAAAATGGTTAATGGTGAGTATTATAGCTTCAAAGGAGCCCATTGGCTACCCCTAAAGGATGCCCTGCAATTGTTAAACTCATCAGATGCAACTACCCCTCCTCAGCTAGCCCTTACATTTGTCTGGCTAACAGTAAAAAAATACTATAATAAATTGGTAACATATGTTGCCAGACAAGAATAAGTGATATAAATAAAGAGTCAAGAGACATAGCCCCTCAAGAACAATGTGTAAAGATTTAAACTTTGAATGTATTAGTTAAGCTAGGAACATTATACGAGTAACTTGAAAGCAGTGCACTGTTTGTTTATATCATTCCTCCCTTTTTCTTTTTTTTTCCCTTCAGATTGCATTTTAAATCAAAATGTTCTCCATGACTGACTGCTTTGCAGCACTAGGGTAAGTCCCATTTTTCCACAGCTTACACAAAAAATATGCCTGAGAAATCTATGCCAGAAAGGCATTTTGTTGGATTTTGGTTTAGGAAACAAACACGAAGTTGTTGGGAAGACAGCCTCTTTTTTTTTTTTTTTTTAAATTTTATTTTATTTTTTATTCAAATATATGAAATTGTGCATTTGCAAACAGAGCTACTATCAAGAAAGCCAATTCTTCATGAAGGTGACAAGTATCCAAACTTGTAATAAATAAGCAGCAGCAAAAAAGAAAGTATAAACCAAATATGCTTTGAGACTTGACTGGATATTTTCTTTTTCTTTTATTGAGACATCCTTTGAAAAATGGCATAAAATAAATAGTTTTACAAAATATAATCAATCTCTAAATGAGAAGATAAATCAAGGATTTCATTAACTGCTGGTACCCAGTTTAAATTGTAGTCTTGTCCATAATGTCTATCTATCTATGTATGTCCAAGTTATATTAAAAACCTTTAAATGGCTTTGTAATATCAGCTACATCTAGCTATTATAATAATTAATGATACTGTTTTATAAATCAATATATGTATTCTTGATAAATTCATATCCAGTTAATGGTGTAATTTAAATAAAAAATTAATGTAATAAAGGACATACTGGAATAGGCAGGAAATCTTTAAAGGTTAAGAGGCAAATTCGTCTAAATTCTTTTCTTTGTACCTATTTTTTGAGAAAGCCTCCATTGAAATTCAGCTGATAGCAGGCTGGTTCTTCGGATCGCACTCTCACCATTAGTTTTGTATTAACACCACTTGGTGAGTTTTTGCAGCCAAAGGAAAGGGGAAAGCTCCTTCAGCAAAATGAATACTTTCCTCCCTGGTTTCTCATCCTGCTGCAAAACTGCAAACAACAAAAATCACTCCAGTGTTTGGCCAGAAACAGAAATGGTAAAAATGCTCTTTTTTTTTTTTTTTTACCATTCCCTATTGACTCCCTATTTGTATTATTACAAGGATATTTTGCTTATTCCATACAATGTCATTAAAAAAGGTAAAATATGAATATTTTGTTCCAGGCATGAAGTGCATTCAGAGGAGCGTGGAAACCCTGCAGACTGTTCAGTGTAATAAAAAGCTGTTCTTTATCTCTTGTTTTAAATACAGTTAAGCCCATTTATTCAGCAAACACATCTAAAAGCAACTTGGAGGAAAAAAAAAAATGCTGGAAATTGCCTTTTTATATTTGCAGTGGTGAGAAACTCTGGCTCTGTTCCTTTGCTTTTATTTATAGTCAGTTACCACAAAATGTATCTCTAACAATAACAGGGGATTTTAATAGGCAATATTAATTGTTCTACCCCTAACTTTTGATCTTAAATGTTTCAAACAAAAGCCCGCTGCCTGTTTATACACCATGTTTGTTTGAAGAATATCTTTTCGAAATGATGCAAAACATGACACTTTGTCATCCATACTGACATGGTACAGAAATGTCATTTTAATCCATCGAGAGATTTTTTTGAGTTTTTTTTCTGAATGTTGCTCTGCCTTATTTAGAGCAGCAGCGATCTGCACAGTTTCTTTTGACACTGATGGGTATTTCGAACCCCTTACGCTGAGGGGAGGGAGGGAGAAAAAGGAATTTGCTGCCAGTCACTGCAGCGATCCAGCTCCATAAGCCATTGCTTATTTGCTAAAAGTTTACATTTCAAATGAGCTTGAAATTTAAAGGTGGGTTATCTTGACACAGGGGCTGCATTTAGGAACGGAGGGAGAAAATAGAGGGAGGACGATTACACTCGCATGTTAAAGTCTACCAGGGCATTGGTAATATAGGCATTTAAAATGTATTTTGTTTTTCAATGCAGCTAGGAGCAGGAGATACACAGCCGTTCCTAGAAGGCTTAATTTAGGCTTTATAGGAAAAACATCAAACGGCAGCTTACAGTAACACACCAAAATGCATTATACATTTTAAATATCTTCATTTGGAAAGGCATGTTTTGGTCCCGTTCCCCGCCCCCCCCCCCGCTCCTGGGATCACTAACGTGCCTCTCCCCAGACAAAGCAAGGACAAGCCCTATCCTTAAAAATTATCTGCCTTACAATCACATTCACAGGCATGTTCCCTGCTTTTTATTACCATGGATAACCTCTTAATGCTATCACAATTTTATACTTGTTAAGTGGACATTTTCTGTATATTTAACTGCAAACGAAGTGACTTCATTTTGGGGGGTGGGAGGAAGGAGAAATGCTTTGGGATGATTAGAAACATAAGTTTCTCTCTTCTGTCACAGCAGCCTATCAATTATTCAAAACCCTACTAAATTTAGATGTCTGTTCCTAAAATGTTGTTTGCACTCGTTCCCTGGGAAAATGGAGGCAGCTGATAATTTGGCTAAATTATGCGTTTGAGCCCAATGGTTACAAATGAAAGACTTGAATTCGGCAGATTTATTCGCTGCTGATGAAATTTCTAGGCGGCAGCGATTCAGACCAGCTCCTTCAGAGAGCAAATCAAGGGGTGAGGTGGTGCCCGCAGGTATTTATGTGGACCAAACTACATCATTACAGCTAATAAAATGATGCACCGGTGACTCGGTGGGAGGTTTTGCTGATCAGATAGGGACCAGCTACAGGGAGCGAAGGGCTTAAAGCAGCCCCTGAGGTGCTTTGTGCCCCAGGTAGTCATTACCTGAATGTAAAGACCAAAAAAGGGGAAATTATTGCTATTATGAGCTGTGAAGGATGTGGGGCGGATGATGCCTGGGTCAGGCAGGGTGTAATGTACTTGCCCCAAACCTGTGCTTTGAGCATCCCTGATGCAGCCCCGCTGCTGCGATGGTGTAAAGGATCCCCCTTTCTCAGCAGTGTCAGGGTGTGATTGGCAGCAAGTCTCTGCCGAGCATGGGCGTCCTCCCATGCTCACTAGTCGCGGGACGTGAAGGAGGAGTACTTGTAATTTTTTTTTTTTTTTTTTTCTAAGTAGATAAGCTCTGACAACACCACCTTTTTGCAAAGCCTTGTTAGCAGTGGTCCTTTGCAGCAGCAAACAAAACTCTGCTTGGTTTATGAGTGGCAGAACCTCCTTTCCTAGAGGAAATAATATGCCTATAGCGGGGGTAGAGGCAGAGGCATGCCTCCAGCAACCCTGTGCATGGGGCATCACCTGCTGCTGTACCACGGGAGTGTCATGGTGCTGGGCACAAGAGCAAGAGAAGAGGAGTTGAAAGAAATGCTGCCAACTATGCAAAAGAAAAAGATTAAAAAATAAAATAAAACCCACCCAACAGAAACACCACCCTTTCTCTTGCAATGACAGTTGGTAATTGCCAAAACACAGACAGCCTTAGGAAAAAAAAAAAAATTAATTTATATTTAGAAACCAAAACATTTCAGGCAAACAGAATGCAAATTGCACAAGCCCTTGTGCCATCTTTCCCCCCACCATGCTGTGTCTGAAGTCACACTGCGAAGAAGTGTATTCCCATTTTTACAACTCTGGCATAAAGGCAGGCAAGTGGGAATGGGGAGGAAAAAAAAACAAACCAAAAAACCAAAAACAAAGGATGTGTGAGCGCTTTCATTTATTTTGATAATCCTCCTCCTGCTCCAGAGCATTTTGCTGTCTTTGTCAAAGTGAATGACAACAATTTGGCCAACTCTCTCTGAGCTGCACTCAACAGTGACAGGCAAATTATCAGAGGCCCTGCTCTCCTTATTATCAGAGGAGAAGTCATCAGGAGGACGTGCGGAGGATCCCTCTCCCCTGTCACTATTTGTCAGTGGGACAAGGGCCACTGCTATGGGTAGCTGACAGGTAATTTCAACAATAACAATTACTCCTATTACTGGTGTCATAAACAATTCGCCCAAGGCATGACAATAACAAAGCTTTATAATTCAATGCCATATAAATAAATGCCAGCAGGTAACAAGTAATTTAGCTCCAATCAGGCCTTGGCCCTGGCATTAATATTGTTATTGCAAGAAAATGGAAAATTGAAAAAATTCAATATGTTAATGAATTAAGAGGGGTTCAAAGGCTAAGGGAGGGGAGGAATGATCTGGGGAGGGAGGAAGAAAAGAAAAGCGAAAGAGACAAAATCATGCTTTCAGAACCGGCACAATACTTGTGTTCATACAACCTTATAACTAGTTTTTGATATAAAACGTGGTCTTGTTATGCTGCCCTTCAGGTCAGGGCAAAACGCATGCAGGAACCTGAATCCCACCCCTTGCCTCCACATACCACACTGCAAACAATGTCTGTGAAAAAAAATAAACTGAATTTAACAGCTTTATTATAAACAGAATCATATTTGAAATCTTATGCAAGACATAGATTTAACAAAGGTTAAATGTTTATTTGCAACTCTATTGCTTTATTGTCTACTTCTTGCGTTCCTTTAATCTTTTTTTAAACAAGCTCTGCTAAATCATTGACTTATTTATCAAGAAGGATTTTATTGTACTTTTTCTCTCCCCAAATGCCCTTCATAAGCCACAACACCCCAACCCTCCTGTGAAAATTATGATCAGCAGCAAATGAGCCAGAGTCCAATATCTCCAAGTCCAACTTCTTGATCAACACAATTTGCAATTTTACTATTGTAAAAATACTATTGTATTGTAAAAATACTATTGTATTGTCTTGTCCAGCAAGACAATGTGGCATCAGGCCGACAGCAGTAAAAGAATTTGAAAATCTCTAATTAGGAGAGCTGCGTAGCAATTAACGCATGTCAAATTTCACTTCATCAAGTGCCACTCTAATTTTCCCACTAAAAATTAATGGACTTTTTTTGTGTGTGTGTGTGTGTGTGTGTCCCCTCAAGGCAATGTTGATTCAAATCTGCTCAAGATGCAGTGTTGCACAGCTAAGCATCTTCTTGATTACAACCCGCCACACTTCTAACTGCTTTCATTCTTACTGCCACAGATACTTTGTCAACAGTCAAATTACGCCATGCTGATAACAATGCATAATGGTCTTCCTCAAAGGAGGCTCCTGTCATGGAGCCGCCTTTCATAAAACCCGACCAGTTTCATCTCCGGGAAATAGATCTGGCTGAAAAAATGAAGTTTTTGTGGTTTCGGCACCGGTTGCAATGTAATTTTTTTTTCTTTTCTTTTTTTTTCTTCTCTTCCTCAAGTTGTAATTCATTTATTTTTGAGCTCATCTGAAATTACAGCAGGGAACTGTTTGAAGAGCTATACAGAATGGAAAATGTTTATAGTCACTGTTTGTACAGTCTTTGCTTAACCACTTTGCTCCAAGACATTTTCAAGAGCAACATCCTCCTTCCAATACCACTCATTTCTTTTTTCTTTCTTTTTTTTCTTAAGGTACAGGGCAGCATCCCACACTCTTTGCATAAGTGCAAGCTCCACTGACGTCAATGGGAGTTTTGCCGGAGCAAGGGCTGCGCGCCTTGGCCCGCTGCTATAAACACGTTGAGACTTTCTCTTTTAATGGATGGTATTTAGATTCTGCGCGGGGCTTGTTTAACATGCACGTTTGCCAGAGTCTTCAAACATCGTGGGGCACACAAGACAAATTGCCTTTTTGTCAGAGCAGTGTGGAGGGCAGGAAAAAAGCACTAAGCTATCCCCGCTAGTTTTTACCTTCCACTCCCTGCTCCCCGCCTTTTTCTGGGAGACCAATAACAGCAAAAGCCACAGGGTATCACAGGGCAGGATTTCCAGCAAGTAGAAGTAGAATTAATAAGAATAACATACTTCAAAGGTATTCTTTATTTTTTGCCTTTTTCAGGTTTAAATATGGTTGTCTGCTCACAAACTTGGGGAGAAGTGAGGGTTAGCGAACGCAGCCCTGTCTATCGCTGGACTTATTGCTGCTAACGACCCCGATGATAAGG
The DNA here is from genome assembly GCF_947461875.1 of Haliaeetus albicilla. Taxonomy (NCBI): domain Eukaryota; kingdom Metazoa; phylum Chordata; class Aves; order Accipitriformes; family Accipitridae; genus Haliaeetus; species Haliaeetus albicilla. The sequence continues at coordinate 28,141,535 of NC_091489.1, forward strand.
GCAGGGCATGTTACGCCTTCGTGTGTCTGTGTCTGTGTATGCTATAATACAAAGCCAAAAAACACACGTTGCCTTTGATCTGAGCCATCTTTCCATCAATAACTTCTTGCCACAGATAAATGACTGATGTTGCAGCGCCAGGTAACATGGACCCTGCTCCACCCGATACTTTTCTATATCCTCCCCATTTATATCCACCTCCTCCCCTCCAGGCATTAACATTTTGCAGTTAACTCTCTCTGGCATATTTAGAAATGTGAGATTTGGGGTATTTGGTTACTGAAGTCTGGATGTTCTCCTCTTTGCGTCCTCCAGCTAGGATGAAGAAACAAGTCTTCCTCTAATGACACAGCCCGGTGCACGTGTGGTCCTCGAGCATCCCCAGACCGATGGCACGGCAGCCACTGGGCCTGCAGGTTAATACATGTGTAAGTGCACTTTTTTTTTTTTCTTTCATGTCCTTCCCTAAGCTTTAAAAATTATAGCGCTGCTTTTAAACAAAGCAGAGATTATATACTTTGCCTCAACACCACCTCCTTTTCGGGGGGGCGGGGGGGACGGGACACACGAATGACAGAGACGGACGGGACATGACACCAGAAAAATGCTGTCATAAAAATAATAGGCAGGGCCATAATTTAAAGAAAGAAAGAAAAATGTGATTATGTAACACATCCTGCAGTAATCAATTTTACCTCCAATATCTGCTTTTGTTTTCAAAATGCTAAATAAACAATACATAATGCATCCCTCATCAGCCAAAACCGTGAGGGCTCTGTGCTCAAATAACAGGAAACATATTCAATTTTCCTAACAGAAGACAGTTCATTAAGCTGTGCCACATCAAATAAAACTTTAATTTCTCCAGCATCAGAGTCGCAATGAAAGCAATTGAGGAAGATGAGCCATATGGTACTTCTATCAGCAAACACATATTGCTCATTCCCCCAAAGTTTTCTAATTCTGCTCCCCAGACCTGTGTAATATAGATAATGTGCTCTGAGTGCAGCAACCATGAGCTATCTGGTGTACACTTCTAATACTGTATTTAATGGGAAATAATGAATCATAAAAGCCTGCAGAAGACGGCTTTTGCTAACCTAAATCTCAGCTGTAATTTCATTGTTCTGTGCCTAAGATGCTGTTTGCCCTTTTCAAACAACAGCAGTTGAACATAATTATGCTGCTACAAACCTGGGCTGCAAAAAGAAAGCCTTCCTAATATAACCAAGTTTTTATTAACTCTTGAAAACCTGAGCTTGGGGCAACTGCAGGCAGAGATCTGCCTGTCAGGTTTTAGGGTTCATTAAAGCACACGTATGCGTATATCCTGATTTCCAGCGCATAGCCCCACAAATTAAATTGATGACTCTCACATCGGGCCAAAAATGCAACAGGAGAAGTCTATGAAAAATTAGGAAATCTGCTTGACATCGGGAAATCCGACACTTGTCTGCTCTAACATCTGTAAGTGCCAAAGCCGTATAACCTAGTAAGAGGGGGATTTTTTTTTTTCTAAAAGGTAAGTCTATTTTTCTTCTTCTTGCCAGATATAAAAATTGCGGTTAGTGCCTTGAGTAAAGGGCCCTCTAAACTTTATAGTGTTTATCCTCCGTTTATAAATCCATAATGATCTACTTAATGATATCATAAGGCTAAAAGTTAAACAGTACTGTATTTTCTCTGCCTTTTTCTCCTCTGCTTCTTAGAAAGTAACCTGTGTATCTCCGAGGGAGGATCAGAGTTGTTTTCTGAAGAAGCCTATAGGTAAAGAGACATCCATACGTTCACACGGGAGGATTCATTAAGGCAGGGGCATCAAAAATAATACCTTTATATTCTCATGATGAGCCCTGCTTGGAAAATGTCTTTGACTCATCCGAAGAAAGCCTCTTTCTTTCCTCTCGCCTCCCTCCAAAATACGGGGCTAATTTAAAACATTGTCTAGATATGCTACTTATACATATTGAAAACGTATTTTAGTGGCTGTGTTTGTTTTGGCAATATATGAACCAAAAAAACCCAATTAAATTAAAAGGAGCAACTTTTTAAAGTTAGAGATTGCCTTTTAAAAGCTTATTAAAATCAGCATGTTAGATGTCTGTCTTTGAATTAGCTCAGAGGCTTGATTGCTTTCATTAAAGCTGCCTGTTTGGGTGTTGCTTGGTGAATGTTCAAGTCTGGTTTTTTTCCCCCCTTCTCCCCCCCACCCCAAGGTGCTTCTCGCTACTTGTCAACTTGGATTTTCCCTCCAAATTTGAAAGCAAAACTCCGATGTTTTTAGAGAAGCAACCGTCACCCCCCCTTGCAAAACATCATGACAAAAATCACCAGCAACCCGAGCCAGAAAGAGACCAACAGGTAAAAAAATATTTTTAAAAGGGTAAAAAAAAAAAAAAGCACCCCCAAAACACCCACCCTGACCAAACCACCCCCCCAACTGCCCCCCCCCCAAGCCATCAAAAAAACCAAGCCATCACATTGCTCATAGCCTATGAATGCCTTAAAAACAAATGTTTAAACAGGTTTTTTTTTTGAAGCGGCGGCAGAAAACCTCTGCATGCTCCGATGGGTTACAATAACAATGCTCTATTGCAATGTAAAACAAGCTGGAGGAGAAAAAGGTGCTTTTTGTTACCATTTTATCAAAGCTGTTCATCTTCTAGCTGCAGGCAGCATTTTGCTGGAATTGCAGATATTTCTCTGTCCGGGCTCCTTTGTTTGTGCATCTCATTTGCATATATTTATCTCCAGCTGAGGGTGCTTTCAGCTCATTAAGGCCTCCCCTCACATTATTTCATAAGCCAGCTGCTAGGAGGGATTTCACCTGTGGTGACTGAGAAAAGAGGGGTGAAAAAAACGAATTCTTCATAAAAAAACCCCCAAAACAACAACCAAGGAAATCTTCTGACTCTCTTCCCCTATAAATGGGCACCATTTGTGTTAAACAGCCTCTTGTCATGATAGATGCCTCCTGGGGTCAGGGGGGAAAGTTGATTTGAAGGTCAGCAGTAAAACAACAGACAAACCAGACGCCAAACTGGTTCCTTAGCTGTCGGTGGGAGCAGCGGTACAACCAGGTCTTGAACCTTTTTCAACCTCTAATAAAACAGGGGAAGAATCTGAAGTGGAGCAACCAGGCCCCAGAGGAAAAAAAACCCACAAATAATATCAATATCGAGCAGCAACGGGAAACAACGGGGCAGCTCTCGGCATTACGGGCACACTGCTATTGTTTCAAGAGCTGGGGAATTAATTCCACTTATTTATTTAAGGCGTGTCAACTCGCTGCCTAAACCTGTTTCGGTGTCAAGATGAATAAAACTTTTATGGCTCATAAAATAGAGCCATTCATCTCAATGGTCTTTGTGGTGCCTGGGTTGTTTTTTTTTTTTTCCCCTTTCCTCCTGGCAGGCTGAGCTGGGCCGAAATCTCGGCATCCTGGCGCTACCAGCTCGCTCGCAGGAGCAAAGAAAATTTGGACAGGGCATCACAAGCTAGACTGCTGGTTTGATTACAGATGGTAAACGTTAATTCATCATAATCACGCGCAGCTCCCCCCCCAGTTTATCCCCATCCTAAAACCTACAATGAATTTACGTCATCTATATGGAGCTTTGGACCAACAGGTAATAAAATACAATAAAGTGTGCTTTTTATCAGGGAAAAAAAAAATGCCATTAATTATAGTTCATGACTACTCTAAACCAAATGTTCAAATAGTAGTTGGAAATGATGCATAAAATCTCAGCATGTTCTGATAGGTTATAGAGTCAGTGGTTTATTGCAATGTAAAACAAGCCACAGGAAGAGAGGGTGGTTTTGTTTACCATTTTCATCAAAGCTGTTCATCATGTTGATATACTTATGCTATATCGTGACCCCTACATACGCTGGATTTCATTTATTTATTTTCCAGGTTGTTGCCACTTTTGCTGCCTTTGCCTCAGAGAAGTCGAGTAATTCTCCAGCCCCTTTGAAATATGTCTCATCTGCACCGAATTTCTGCCGACAAACCAACCGATAGATACGGACGTAAGAAGTATTTATTATCATCAAGTAAGGTTTTCTTTTTACTTAATCTGAGGCAATTAGTACCTGAATAAACACAGACTAAGTAATCTACCTCCTCAAAAGGTAATTAGACTTGAAAAGAGCCGTTCTGCTCTACCCAAGGAAAGCACAGCTCTGATTAAAACGCTTTGGAGATTTGCTTTCATCCCTATTCCCTTTTGCCCCGGAAAACCTTTTATAAAATCTCTATAAGTTTTAATTTCTCCCCATGCCAAACCCGGGGCCACTCTTGGCCATTGCTGCCCGCCCCCCCCCCCCCCAGTCTTTAACCCCGCTTCTCATTTTTCTTTGTCTCTAATCTAATCGCTAATTCCTTGGCTTGGCCAAATAGTTAAAAATGTTAAGTGCTGCTCACAGTTCCTGCTGCCTCCCCCTCGTATCTGTCTCTGTTTATGGAACGGGCCCTGGTTTCCTCCTGCTCTTGTTCAGCTGTAGGTCTGCAGGTCAGGAGACTGTAAATACACACAGCACTGCCCCAACCCATAAATCTGAGCAAAGGGCAGCCTTATATATTCAGATAAGGGATGTAAGGGGTTGGGGGTGGAGGGTGGGGAGAAAAAAAAATAAAAGCACAGGCAGACTCTGTGGCAAAGGAGGTGCTTTGCTAGAGACAAAACCTGAGGTGCCCGCAGGCACTGGGGGGAAGCCCTGTGGGGCAGAGGGAGGGAAGCTCCTGCTACCTCCGCAGGATGTGCCAGCGAGACATGAATCTGAAATGTTTGCCCTTCTTCCACCCCTCCTTGTTTATATATAAATCATTACAAAATGCATTTTATTACCTTTGGGGCAACAAAATTAAACAAGAGGTTTCGATGGCTTTCTCTCCTCCAGACCTTTGTTGGTCTATTTTCTTCCACCACCCCCCCACTCCCCCCATTTCATTTCCAGCACCTCCGAAGCTTTCAAGGGAACAGTCCCCCCTGTTATTGCTTCTCAGTTCCAAGGTCTTAGAATAAATAACATTGTTATTACTCACTTCACCAATTTCCAAGAAGAAATATTGCTGCAGCAAATGCAAGCAGCACTAATATTTGCAAAGTGATAAATGGATTGTTACATACCTTCCCGTCTGTGTGGCCTCCAGCCATCCTTCGGCCGGCTACATCCCTCCTCCAGGCGGGAGGGAGGGTGCCTTTGAACTTAGTGGGGTCCAGACACTTAGTGCCTTGCACGAGAGACTGCCCCCGGCCCCCTCCCTCGCCCTTGAATGGAGAGAGAATTTTTAATGGCAAGACCATGCTGGAGATGGTATGGGGACTGGGGAGAGCAGGAGCCACATACTGGCACCAAGCAGCCAAGTGAAGGTGCTTTTGGCACACCGATTTGCTGGGTTTTGTTAGTGCTGGGTGCTGCAGGGAGACGGGTGAGAGGCTCGGGACATCCCTGGGGTATGGAGTACCACATCCCCAGTGTCACAGTAAGAGTCACCTGCCCTTCTCTGTGCCAGCAATGTGAAAAGAGGACAGAAAAAGGCTTGTGGAGAGAAAGATTATTTTTCAAATTCCCCCCACTCTGCCCCCAGTGCCTGAATGAGAATCACAGTGAATACCTGACATACTGGGGGTACGGATGCTTGGTGGGGTGAAAACTGGAAAGTTGTATTCCCAACAGCCACCTTCCTGTCTGTTCATTAAATCTCATTAATTTGCATGAAATTCTCGGCAAAGTTTCTTAACCAAAGCTGAGGCTATGGAGGTGCCGAGGCAGGGAGCAGTCTGCTGGCCTCCTTACCCCAAACCTGGTGGCTCGCTGCATCATTTCTGAGTTTTAAAAAGAGGTGGCAATCAGAAAATTCACACTCAATAATTAAAAAACCAATAAAATTGTGGATTTCTTTTTTTTCAGCAGCAATTTTATCTAGCTCTAAGATATGGTTTGGCCTCCTCAATTTTATTTAAAACAAAATCTCCAAATCAAGTTATTCCTGGGACCCAAGTCACACTGAAAAACACTCTGAATGTGTGGTGGTTAAAAACAAAGCAAAATACTTTGCTTCAGACCCACAAAAAGTAACCTGTTGACACTTCCTAGACTGAACCTGTAGCATTTTGAGGCCATGGTCCACAGGATAGGGGTTGGGAGGGTTTGCTTGGTTGGTTTGAATTCCTTGGCTGGGATGAGCGCCTCCGTCTTAGGTTATTGAGGCACCAGAAGTGATGTAAAAGCTTGTTCTTCCTGCGTGGGGCAAAACTGAGCTGCTCCGGGAGCATCATCCCCACTCCTCTAGTGTTGGTGTGGCATCATCTGTATGGCTGGGGTACCACCAGAAGAAGGGGTGAAAGCATCCTTCATTACGCCACCCTCCCTGGCTTTTTCTCCCTGTACAGCCCCTTTACTTCTTAGGAGGCTGGCAGAAGCCCTAGGAGATACTCACTGGTACGTGGAGGTTAAATGCAGCGTTATCAGTATCTGCATGGTGTCAGCTCGAGATGGGAGGAGGTGAAGGATGCGTGCAAAGGTTTCAGCAACCTGGGGTGGAGGTGTTGACATGGCCTGGCAGTGCTAGTACATGGATAAGTCTGTGCCCAAGGGGTTGGGGAAGGTGGTAGGCTGAAAGGCTGGGGCTATATATTTGGTTGTTTTTTTCCCAAGGAGTACCTTGATCCATAAAAGAAAGAACAGGATTGCAGGAAGAAAATCACCCAGAAACTGTGGGCAGAGGTACAGAAGGGTCAATCAGAAGAGGTGGCAAAAATATATCTGACAGTTTTTCCTCCTGACCAGGGTAAATACTATCTTTTCTTTTTTTATAAGATGAGAAAAATTGTAAGGAAGGCTGTAAGTTACAGATAAGGCTAGAAAGTCCTTTGGGATGGGCTCTCATGCAAAATATGTACAGTTCAATAGTATCAATAAAAGGTGATAATCTGTATTGGTTTCTAATCAAAGAATTAATATACAAACCAGCCTTAATACTCTATCATAAATGTATACGTGTGTATGCTTATACAACTGTAAATAAGCATGCAATTATATGTGTATATATGTGTGTGTACATATATACACATGGGTGTACATGTATACATGTGTACATATATACATGTGTACATGTATACATATGCATATATAGTTGATGCATAGAGCTGTACGAATGTACACACATTAATATGTGCACATGTACACACAAGTACATGTACATACATAAATGTACACACACATATATACACATACACATTATATACACACGCACACCTAAAAACCCAGTTTGCCACAAATGAAAAATAACAAGGGCTGCAAAGTTATTTAAAGAAAAAAGTGATGAAAGCAGGTGAAAGCTGGGGCAGTGGTGTTGTGAGGAGTTACCTACTGTTCAGAAACACCCAGAAATCTCCCTAAACATTCACCAGCACCTTTCCTAACTCCTGGAGCTGGGCCTGGAATGCCTCGAGACCATGTTTTCTTGAGCGATTGATTCCTGCCAGGCAGGAAACCCTGTGAGAGCAGTGTTTCTTGTGCTTCTCCGCTTCCAGCCCCAGGAAGCACACAGGTAAGAATAAAAACCAAAATAATTGAATATATACAAAACATCTACATTTGTATAAACAGCAAGCTTTGAAAGGAAAAAAAAATCAGGTCTTAATTTTTTATTTTTTACTCAAACCTCAAAAAAAAAAATAAGTCAAGGCAGTTCTTATTTTATCCAGACCAGTTCATAAATCCCAAGTCATAAATCCACATGATATCCCGGGCTGCTGGATTTTGCATTTGGAGCTCTGAAAGACTGATAGCTGAAAGATTTATAAAATCCCAGGTAGCCGGAGTGCTCCCTATTGGCTCCACATCTGAGGGGTCCCTGCGTCCTGCTTAGCCCAACAAGCTTGGATATATGGGATATATTGTGCTCACGCAGCGGGCCCCCCCAGCTCCTATTTTCAGCCATGGCAAGGGCTAGAATTTGGTTATTTGGGATGTCTGGGCCTCGTTTAGGGACTTTTCTGTGCAGACATGGGGACAGCCACAAGCTGGGGATGCCAGGAGCCTGCTGCCGCCTTCTGCAAAATTGTACTATGAGCTGTGTCCTAGACGTACGATTTAGCTTGTGTGGGAGACCTGACCATAAACAATGGAATTGTTTCAGCTGCCTTGAATATATATTTACTTTTGTTCCTTGCAACATTACTGAATAGGAGCGACTGTTCAGTAAGAACAGGGTATCATTGCTGGGGCCAGAAGATGATGATACTTAGAGGGGAACAAGACCAGCTCCTTAGCAAGAAAATGGTAGCTGAGATGCCTCGGACTAAGTACATGCTGCAAACAATTTAGCCAGCAAAGCAGCATGTTCACGTTCCTCAAAGAGCACTGAAGGATGCTGATGTGGTTTTTTTTTCTTTTTCAGAGGTTCAGTGGATGTTGCACATGAGACCATGTGTACTGGGACAAAAGTCTCCCAAAACAGATCCTCTGAAGAGTGACATGTACTATTTGTGTGCATCCATAGGATGCTGAAAATGCATTTAAAGCCTTCCCTCCATTACTTTCCTCTACACTTCCTCAATGACCTTATTTGAGCCTAATATTTTTCTCCAGACTTGCAATGAGAAACTAAATTATTTGCTTTATATTTCAGGTATTTATATTCACAGGTCTGAATCCATTGAAGTCCACATGGAAGATCCTCCTTCACCCTCCCGGGGAAGGATGGTGGAATCAACCTGAGGTCAGCTCTGCCTGTTCAGAGTTTTATTAGAAGCATATTTTCCAGCTAAATTTAGATGATTTTTATGATTTTTTTTGTTGTTTGTCTGCTTGTATTAGTGGAAATTAAAGCATTGCAAGGGTTTACGCTTCCCGCATGTTGCAAGCATCTCTGCCGTTGACCAGCCACCTTAAGCAACCATCGCAAGCGGCTTGGCTTGCACGCCACAGATAGCTGCCTGCCTCCAGCATGCCTTCTCCCCATCAAAATCCCTGGGTTCATTAGAAACAGTTACTCATTTAAGAGGTCAAACTAAACCAGACGCAAACAGACCAAAGCATTTACACGAGGCCTATGTCAGACTCACAGCAGGAGAGGTTTTTCCTGGTTATTCTTGAAATCCAAAGCTTTCCCAAGCATGTTAGCGGCTCTCACGAGGTATCCTTCCCCTTCCCAAGCAGAACATATTTCTTTTTAAACCTCAAACTCCCATGGACTATATTTATGCCATATTTCATCTTTTCTTCCTGCTTCCTTACTCTTTATCCCTCTTTCAGCTGGGTTTGAGTCATCTTAAGCTTGTGGCTGTTGAGCGCAAGGCAGCACAGCTGGGGATGGGGTTCAGCAGGGCTGCCTGGACTGGTCACTGCCCAGCCCATCCGGGCCCCGGGCTGCACTGCTATTTAATCCAGCCTGGCTCTACAGGCCAGGTAGCCCTGTCCTGCTTCAGGAGGGTGAATTTGCTACGTTTTGCTTCTTCGACATTTCTAGCATCTTTAACAATGGCGTTCGGTGCTCCATAGCCACCGGTTTTGGGAGCTTTGCTTCGCTGTACATGCCCAAGTCCCCCAACTTTAATGGCGCCATTCATCTTGAAATCCTAAGGTGGGTTTTGCTGGTTGCTCATCAAGGAGCTTGGGCTGAAATGAATCCCCTGGTGCAGAAGAGCTACCAGAGCAGGGTGAAGGGCAAATGCTCACTCGTGTCTATTGATCAGCCCCTTCCCCCTGCATTCCCACTTGCAGTGCCTTTGGAAGCAGGAGGAGATTTCTGTTTCCAAACAGAAACTTGGGATGTAGAATCTGACCAAACATTAATTTTTGCAGTTTTTAAATGTGCAAGTCATCTTAAAGTTTCCTTTTATCAAAAGCATCCACAGAAGCTCTTTTCTTCCCCCTTTTCTTCTAATTCTGTTACCATTTCACTAATTAAAAATGCTGTACAAGGACTAGTATTGAGCTATAGAAATGAAAGGTCAATACATGAACAACACTTCATTTGTAAATAATACGGCTCTGTAATCAATTATCTCATTTTCACAGAAGACATATTAATCTAAAAGCAACGGATGGAGACATTTAGAGGATGTACAGAAGAGATCTTTAAATGTTAAATGTTCTTTAGCATGTGCTAAATAAAGGGTTTGGCAGAGTGAAAATGTAGTGCACAGCACTGACACTCTAGGGAGAGTCTTTAGGTCAAGTGATTTGTGCCTTCAAAATAGTTCTCCATAGCACTCTAAAGCCTCTCTGTTGGTAGCAGTGAGATGGGTTAGTGTTATTTAGGATGATAACTGTAGCAGGGAAAATACTGCAAAAAGAAAAAAAAGGTCATCTGAAAAAAAAAAAAAAGTGAGTATTTTAATAGGTGACTCAGCCCTCTTCACACTGTCATTTGCTTCTCATGAGCAGTGGGAAGTGAGTTTTCCTACCCGTCCTTTTCCATAAAAACAGGCTGCTGGACTGCCGGCTGGAGCTGAGAAATATTCATGTGAGAAGCTGTGCGGCCAAGTGCTCACGGTACCCTGGGCACAGGCAGGGGAACGCTGCTCTGGTTAACGCAGCATCCAACCAGAGAACCATGCGGGATTGTTTCCTCTTCCACAGGTCACAGTAGGAATCCACATAAGGGTTTAAAAATATATCAGTTCCTGGGTGTTGGAGATCCCGTGCATGACTTAAAAACATCATTAGGGGAAATTACAAGAAAACACATTCCCCAACCTAAAAACAGCTTAAGCTTTCCATCAAATGGAAAAGAAAGGCTCTTGCCAGCTCTCCTGGGAGCTGGGTTACCTTGTACGCTTGTTTACTGAATTTGACAACATAAAGACAAAAGAAAGGGGGGGAGGGGGGGCGATAAATGTAATTTCATTTTCTTTTTTGCCTGTTTGCATTGTATTTGCTGTACGTCAGTCCCGTGCTTGCCCCAGATTTCCAGCTTCAAAAATTTCTATATCGACCATATGTTGGGACTTAAGGGGAAAAAACCCCACCCCCAGTTCTCACTATTCGATTGATTTCATCCCAACCCCTCCGTTGCCCTCCTCTGTCCGTTGCTGGGTGGGAGGAGCAGGGCCAGTGGGGAGAGCCCCACCAATGCGAGCCCGTGTGCGAGGGGAGGGTGTCCCACCTGCTCCCCTCTGCCACAGTCCCCTCTCCCCTGCTCCCACACCTCCCGCCAGCCAAATCCATTGCCTAGGCCAGGAGAAAGCTAAAAAAACCCACCCAAAAACCTCAAGAAAAAAAAAACAACATGAAAAAAACAAAAATGGGAATTGTTTTCAGCAGGCTTCCCAAGCCAAACTGGCTTCCGGGGGGGCTGGTGAGTGCCCTCCCATGGAGGGAGCATTGGGAGGAGATGCCCCTCTTGGCATCGGTGGGGCTTAAGGTTGGTTCCAACGTTTTGCCTCACTGCTCTCCGTCATCTTATTTTTTCACAAACGGAAATACACCCGTGGCACAGGACAATTGAGCAAGGCACCACCCCAGCTCCATCCCACCCAGATGGGGGGACTGGAGCAAAGAGCCAAGACAGCCGATGCCACCAGCGTGAATGAGGCGAGGGCAAGTCAGGGTGGAGGGGGCTGGATCACCCTCTGTCTGCTGGCTGACACCATGGGTAAATCGCCTGCAATGGTGAAATCCTTGCGAAAAACTTTTCTGGCTCATGTGGCAGGAGAGCTGGTTATCGGATTGGCATTGCCGAAGGAACGGCTGGCCAGCGAGGCGGCGAGCCAGGAGCTCCATCTGCATCACAGCGGATATGGTGGTTAAGCATGAAGGTATCCACTTCTTTAAAAACAAAACTTAGGTTAGGAAGAAAAAAAAGTCCCCCGGAGTGATTCCCAAGGTAAACCTAAATATTTCCAGGTTTGCTCACCCCCGTGGGTTTGGTGTACGCTGTAGCTGCTCGACCCAGACAGCTTTTCAAAGCGCTCTGCAAGCCTCTGTGCCAAAATAAATGTTACTTTACCATCAAGTAGGCAGAAGAATGAAAGCCGTAAGATGTGTGAGTGAGAAAAAAAGACCCCAAACAGGAAAACCCCTTTCTTCTGATTTTAAAGTCCTGGATGATCAAGGCTGTTCTGCTCACTCTGATGTAATCAGTTTGCAGATACTCAAATACACGTCCAGCCATGGAAAGTGCTCTCCCTTTGATTCCAGCAAAATCCTTTCTAATTCTCTTTAAATGTTCCAGGGCTTTTTGAAATGATTGCTATCAATGCCAACCAAATGCTTTAGATCTCGCTTTTTTTTTTTTTTGCCTGTCTTTAAATACTTGCCTTATTTTTATGCAGCCCAGTTACCGCTGTACATGGAAAAAGTATCTAGAAAAGAGATCTGGTTTGCTTTAGCCTTTATACCATATAGAATTAGACACTTTAACCTTCTTTGTATTTACTTAGTTGCTTTAATATGATTTCTGTAACCGCTATACTTTCTTTTTTTCCATATAAATTATTAAATATTTATAATACAGTAGCCCATACACATCACGTCAGACTTTTATTACATTAGGCTCACCATAGCTATCTAGTAAATCATAAATTATGTTCCCCCTAAAAGTTAAAATCCAGGATTGTTCAGGTGAGCATGGACCAAGTTTGTGGGGGACCAGCTCAAAAAAAGGTAAGCTGGTTAAAACAATAGATAGACTTGTTTAACTAGAAAATAATAGATCCCCTAAGGCAATAGATCTGCAGCATTTACGATGGGTAGGAACACTGCTGGATGGTCTGTTATTCTCTCTGTGCTCTTCAGTTGCTCTGAGGTGGGTATGTGACCATCATTCAGAGCATTTTTCCATTGCTGTGATGCCTCTTCCAGCCCAGCTTTAAACAGGCCACAAGGCGGGATCTTCAAGAATTACAAAGCCCTCTCCAAATCCATGAGATTAAAGGAGAGCAAGATTCAGAGCAGCTTTGGGATTTGTTATTCCTCTTTGTTTTTTCAGTTTTTAAGTTTTTTGTTTTTTTTGGTTTTTTTTGAACCAGTAGGTTAGGGGTTAATTTACATTTTTCTGGAAACTGGTTTTCTCCTTTAATTACAAGGTGCCAGGAGCAGAATCTAGATGAATAATACCAACAAACATGTTACTCATAAAAGAAAGCCCTGATGCTTGCTACGTAGTTGAACATTTCACCTTGCAGTTAGCCATAAAATTTTACAGGTAAGTAAAACACATTGAGCGAGCAGATTTATTTTTTTCCCTAGCCATTTTATTCAATGCCTTTTGGATCTTACCAGCTTTCGTTGCAAGCCAATATTGCTTCTTCACACTATACACTGTGTGAACGAATGGTGTCCCAAACAGGACTGAGGGGATGAAGGCTCCTCCATACCATGCCCCCCCGCCTTGTGTCTTAATATAGGGACACGAGCAATATATCTGGGAGCCCAGTGCAGCAGCCAAGGGCTATGGCTGCTGGTGACCCTGCTCATGCCAAAGCACGGCCAACAGCTCCTGCAGCCACGAGGATGATGCCACTGCTTCTTCCATCGCTGTTTCTCCATTCAGTCTGCCCCCTTGCAGAGCCATGACCATGCAAGATTTCTCCCCAACATGAGCCCCCATCCCTTGCTGCTGCTCTGATGTCCCACGCACCCCTTCCCAGCATGATGTGGGGTGCCTGGCTCTGGAAAAAAACCCTCCTCAGCTAAGCCCAGCTCTGTGGGGCTGCCTTGAGCGAGGGTGAGATCTCTAGCGCCTGATCCCTTCTGCCCTGGGGCAGGTTTGCACAGATGTGCGCTGGGTTCCCAGCCCTGGTGTCAAGTTTAGAAAGAAAAACCTCTTCCAAGCTTCCTTCCCAATGGGATCATTTTTGCGGCTAATGTTCCTTCATGCACTATCTGTTATGCCATTATTAAAGCACAGCTTGCCGACAACTGGGGAAGAAATACGCTCCCCACACTGTGACGCTTCTTCCGCCCGGCTCGGGAGCAGGAACCAGGTGGCTGGGGCTGAGGGTGGCTGCCTCTCGCCCGCTTTCCTCCGCATAAACTTTCTCTGTAGAATGAAAAATGGTCATTTGTGTTTCAGCAGACCATAAAAACCTCATCTGAAAACTCTTCAAGCCTTTTCCAAGTTGGAACCGCCTTGAAAGACTTCAGACCACATTGCCATATGGGATGGTGGCATATGGTTTAATGCACGCTATGCTGCTGTTCCTGCACTGCCGCCGCCCTTTCCTTCCATGATGGGACTAGCAATGCTGCAGGGATGTATTCGCTATAGGAAGCTCCTTAACATCTCCTTGCACTTTCTCCAGTTCAACACTGCAGCTTTCTCCAGTCGTTCACCATGGTTAAGCTCCCAAAAAGCTGGTGGACACTGCCTGTACCTCTAGGTACAGGCAGCTCAACACATACAGAAACAAGCGTCCTCTCCCCCACTCCAACGCGCTCACAACTTTTTTCCTCCTTGTCCAAAAACTTCCACAGGAAGTGTTTCAAAGCAAACAAAATGCATATGCTCTTTCAGCTGCGAAGTTTTGCTTCATTTCTTTGTTGGGAACCAAAAGCTTTTGGATATTTGATTTTTTTCCTCCTCTTTCTTCTTGCTCTCATCACCACTTGGAGTGCTAGAATGAAAGACGTTCAAGTTTTTTTGGGGGAGGGGGGGACTTAACCTTCTTTTAACTTTTAAACTCCTGTTCCTCTCCTTCCCCACTCTCCTTCCTTTCCCTAGCCCCCTTAATTTTACTCTGCATTTCCCACTCTGGAAAAAACATATATGAAACTCTATGAAAATTCCTTCTTTGTGTGGTTTCAAAAGTAAAACCAAGACTAATTGAAAAAGATGATGAAACACTTTATTTGGGAGGAAAGCAGGAGAAATTCTTTTTCTCCTCTTGCAAATTCTTGCTTGGCTGTAGGGTTGGGTTTTTTTGTTTTTGTTTTTTTTTGCTTCCCCAGTTAATTTTCAGAGTTAACACTGGTATTTAAAGACACTGAGCTGTCTGTCCAAGGTGTGCCTGCTCCAGTTTCATGATTTAGGCTGCAAAGCATCGGGGTTCCATGGCACTGATGTCCTCCAGGACCATGGCTGGCACGAAAGCCCATGTCATGATGATGCTTGTGTGGACCAGGCAACATGAAAGTGCCAGTATACATTATACAGCATGGGTATACATAGACATAGACAAACTGTGTGTTAAAATCTCCATCTGCCTTCAGTTTTTGCATTTCATCTGCTACAGGGTAAGCAGGGGTAAGTTTTGAAGAGGGGATTTAAAGAGGAGAAGAGCAATAGCTTTATAGACCCAGCTGGCTTTTTGCAAAAGGCAGCAGCGATGGTTTTTGCTTACAGGCTGCAGAAGTGCTTGAAGAAAAGACCATCAAGCTGTGGGGTCCAGCTCAAGTGGTGCCTTCCCTCTGCACCTCCCACAGTGGAGGTGTGGACAAGTGGGACCACCTGGCCTGAAAAAGAGAGGGTTTGGGGCTGTTCTAGGCTTTCCTTATCTTTCAAAAAGTTATTCTTTTCTGTGGCCTGCATTTAATGGAGATTTTTATTTAACCAGAATCCCAAGTCTCTGCTGCAAGATGGTTCTGGTGGAAAATGTATAGCCTGCACCTGGTAGCAGAGGTTGTCACCAGGGGAGCACCTGGGCAACGCGTCCTCAGACACCAAAAGCCAAGAAGATGCTGAGGTCAGAACACAGTGCTGCCGGACTGTCATTGTGCTGTATCCCAAACTGTGCCACAATGTCACAGGTGAAGCTATGCTAGCCTTGAAAAAAGAGTAACCTTGTTTGTTTTTTTTTCCTTTCCATCAGCTAACATCTGTAACGTCACACAGAAATTGCAGACTGAAGTCCAGCTCCCCACAGTTTTGCTGTGAGCTGCTCAAATGTGGCATGTAAATGGCCTATGAGAGCACAAGACATTTATACCCAAGGGATTGAACACAATATTGATCTGAGAGAAACCTATGCTTTGCAAGTCCAATTGTTCAGGTAAGTAATGTATGCAGATGTAAAGAAGATGGGGCAGCCAGACTGTGAAAAAGATTATGAGCTTTAATAGTAATAACAGCAACAACCTCCAGGAATCTTCATCAACAGGACATCAAGGTGAAATGACACCAGACAAATCTAGTCTACAGGGAAAATGTCTTTCAGGCATGATTTCTATTGAAGTTAAGGTTGAAAACTGCCTGCTCTGTCCAAGCCATATGACAGTTTTATTTAGGAAGATGCCTTTGACTGTGCCCCAGGTGGCCCTGAGCACCATGGGTGTCAGCAAGATGTCAACAATGTTCACGGGACAGGGCCTGAGGCTGGGATGTGCCATGGGGGAGGTGGGTGGGCAGCAGGGAAGATGGTCATGAAGCACTTGGAGGAGCGAGAAAGACCTTCAGCTGGCTTCAGCACGCTTGCTCCAGCCAAGGAGTAGCACAGTGGCACTACTACAGGTAATCAGCAATGGGAAAAACCCAGAAACCAAACATTCATGTTGAAAGGCAAGCAGGACATTGTGATTTCTCCCACCTTCCCCTTACTGGGCATGGAAAGCTGCAAACCAGGCAGCTATGTCCCAGAGCTCTCCTTCTCCACTTGTAATGAATAGACTTCTTTTGCACTTATATAAATAAAACAAGTACTTTGGCAGACAAATCACAAGCTGAAGATAAAACTAATAAGAAGACACTAAAAAAAATCCTTCCAAGGTCGTGTCTCACAGGTTAAGGACTTCATGCATGTCCCACACATGAACCTTGTTGCTCATGTTTTGCACTGACATCTAAATGCCATATGTGAAGCTCTCCTGCTTCTTTTCTTCCTCCCCTTTTCTTCCCCCTTCCCCTTTTAAAAATAATTTTGTTTGGATTGGTCAAGAGGGAAGATGGGCGATCTTCCACTGAAATCTCCATCGACTGCCCCGACGCGTGGTCGTGACAGTAGGGTCCCTGCCGCAGGCTCTTGGGCCCATCAGATGTCTTGGGATTGAGACCAACGGGAACTTTGGGACCATAGTTGCCTCCCGCTTTTTGCTGCAACAGGTCATCAGCATGTTACCCTGCTCATAGGTAATATATGGCGCTGCGCTTGAACCTGACTGGAGCACAGAGTTCCATGGCATAACACACAAAGAATAAACAGGCACTCTTTGTTTTCAAAACCTTCAGAAAAGGCAGATCCTGTGGGCTGAATTTCTCTTTATTTTCAACATATCAGTCTCCCCTTGTCTTCATGCTGCCAATGTACTTTCTTCTTCTATCTTATGCATACCCACTAAAAAAAATTATCTTGAGAGAGGATCTATATGGATAATGCATCACTCCTTTAAAATTTATCAGATCTGAAGTTAAAAAAAAAGTGCCTTTTTTTCCTTACTAAAAGGGGATTTTTATATCCAAAGACACAAAGGTAATACTCACTGCATTGTAGCTTCAATCTTTTTTTTTTTTTTCTTTTCCCAACAATGGTGAAAAGATGTGATTTTTTTACAAGCAAATAGGAAGAAAAAGCCTGAACACACCCTGGGAACATGTTTAAGAAGTTGATTTATGTTTCATGCTGAGCCTTACACCTGCAGTTCAAGCAAAACTCAACTTTGCCGCCCCACAGAGCCTAGTTTATTAGGTATCAAGGAGTCACAAGAAGCCATGTAATTAAAACTGTAATTAACTGGAAAAGGAAAGTGCCACCTGAGTTTTGAGAGGCTGTCAATTTTATTTCCATTACAGCTCTCCTTCTGCTTCTTTTGTCTATAGGGTGTTTTTTTCCCCCCATCTTGATAAGGCAAAACAAAGTTGTGTTATTTTTTTTTCTTTTTATTAACTAAAGAGGCCACCAAATTCACTTATGTGTTTACTCTTGGAAATAAATGAAGCCACTTAGTTTTGAGCTTGGACATGGGTTTCTTGCAGTGGCATTTGCAGCTGTGTTTGCCAACAGGTGTCAAGCGTGGTCCAGGCAGAAAAAAGCCCTGAAATGTCCTACCGGTGAAGGGTCAGCCGAGTTCAAAGCCCATTTTAACAAAACATAATCAATGCCTTTTAAAAAGGGGATCGGCAGTGCCTTGTTAAAATGCATGACCTTGCTGCAGCGGGCAAGCCAAGCGCTGGGTGTCCCTGGATCCGGCACGTCCCTCCGAAGGCTGCTGGATCCTGCCAGAGACCACCGTGGTATTTCTGTGGGCAGGACAAGGCCACACGCAGCAAGACAAAAACACCTCTGGGAGAAATACGAGGCAACATGATGAACCTTGTCAACCAGAGAAATTAAAAGTGAAAAGAGGCCTGATCCCCTGGCCAAAAAAAAATAAGTCTCCTGAAGATTTGGATGGGACGTGCTGCCAGCCCTGTCCTCCCTCCTCCTGGTGCATTCTCCAGGAGCAAACTCCCAGTTGATCAGAAAGAGGTGCCAGAATAAAGAGACAATTATTTAATAAGGTTTAAAGAAGCAAAGACTTAGGTAAACTTGATGCAGAAAAGAAAGTCGTAGTAAAATATATTTAAAGAGTAAGTACCTAAAAGGGTAAAATGATGAGAACAAAGATAGGATCTATCTTAGAGGTCATTACAAGGGAGATTTATGAATATATACAAATTTTGTAGAGGCGATGTTTGTTTTAGACCAGTGTATGAAAAGGAGGATTGACATTCTTCCATCTCCATTTAACAGGTGACAAAACCCCATCAAGTGAAGTACCAGCCTTAAGAAGGAAAATTATTATTTTAAAAAGCAACCTTCCTTTGGTGCCATTCTGATAGGTTTGTGTTTTTTTTTTTTCCTCAGCCTTACTCATTTGTAGCCTCTCCCCTCCCCAAACAGCCCCAGCTTGCAAGGCAGAGGTCTCGGGACCCTCTGAATTTGAAAGCAGATCTCGATCAGCACTAATCTGGGGAAGTGAGCCAGAGGTACCTGCAGCAGATGACACGCAGGGCTCAGCTTCTTATTCAGCTACAAGTCAGCAGGGGCACCTCTTGACCATCTGTGGTCTATAAATTACAGTAACACCGGCACACACTGCTTGTAAATCACCAATGAACAGGCTTTACCTTATGACACACTACATGAACCCTGTTGGATATTCCAATAAACTCTCATAAACCACCCGATATAAACTCTGGATTATGTTTCTTTGGGGGGGCAGGAGAAAAAGCTGGACTTCTCTGCACTTGCACAAACTTCTTATGGGTGAAATGAAGATGCGGCCTGAGCTGTGTTGTGTGTTTATGTACCATGTTTTCTTATGAAAGAGATTTTTTCCCCACTGCCATCATTATTACCTTATATATTTCACTTTCCAAAAGTGCACCAGCCTTGAGGTAAACAGGGTCATTGCTCTCCTGCCAGAAAGAAGACAGCACTCATTTGAAAAATGCGATTTAATGTGAGCCTGCATGACCTGTCCTCTATCCTCGCTGCACTGAGCACAAGCTGACAACCGGGGAGGCTCACCCATGTCCTTTGCTTTTGGAGGAGCAAGAAGACCCAACCCATGACATCAAGCCAGCCATACCCTCTACAAAGTGAAAAATATGCCACTATTTCTCACCACTTCTGCCTCCTGAGGCCTAGAGCTGAGGCTTGCTATCTCTAGGAGGTGGACCATCCCATAAGACCTCCTCACTTGCTTCTTTCTCCCTGTGAAGTGGCTCTTTTGCCCCAGTCTGGTAACAGGGTGGAAGGCTCTGTGGTCTGACACACCATCAACCACCCCCAGGAGATGCACTCCTGCCTCCCAACTTGGTTTGGATAGCTCTTACCTGCCATGATGTTTGATGGAGGCCATGTCTACAAGGAGATACTATGAGCAGAAGTCTCGGCATGTGGCCATGTGCTCCTCAGTACGTGGCTGGTTGGGGCCACAGACGCTGCTCCACTGAGAAATCTGGCACTTAACTTCAAACTTTCTCCCAAGACCTGTCAAAGGACCACTTTTGATAATTATATTAGTAAGCCCTGTATCTAGCCTGTCATCTGGGCAAAAAAAACCCCGGTAAAGTTAATTCAGTTGTGGAGGATATGCCAAGTAAACAATCTGATGAATGTTATTTGACCAGCTTTTTTGCTGACCATGAACAAATGTGGGCTGTTGTGTAGACAGCCAGCAATGGCTGTGTCACGACTCCTTGGCAAGTTCCTTAATCGAATCGGAAATCCCAACCCCTCTCAGGAAGGCAGTGGGAGCTTTGTAGTCATCTTACTCAGGCATAGCATAAGCTTCCTAAGGCAACATTATTTTTATCTGGCTTTCTTTAGGCTATAAGGGCGGGCTTCTCATCACACTCTCTGTGGATGTATGGGTATGTGGGCGCACGCCTGCATCAACACACACTTTTAAACCCATTGGGTGACTGCAGTCAAACTGGACAGGTGTTCCCACCTCATGGAGACAGAGAAACAAGGCAACCATGGCTGCCTCCTGCGATGACAACGGGATGAACTCAGCTGTCTGTAGACATCAGAGAATCCATATCTGCAAGAGCAATTCAAGGGAAAATACCTTCCCCTGCTCTCTCCGGTTGTGAGCATCTAGTTAGTTAATACTCATTAATACTGCTCTTTTTTTTATTACAACACAGCTTCCAGGCTCCAGCCAAAATTAATGTTTCCTTGCCTAAGAGATACACACCAGAAAACATCTAGTCTAATCAGGAAAACACAGATAAAAGCAGTGAGTATGTTCTCTGGACATACCAGGACCACCAGCATTGCATGATCCCAGTGTTACCAGCAAGACTGCACCTGACTGAAACACTTTGAACAACCTCAGGAGCGATTTTTAACTCACCAGAAATGCACATTCAAAGCATTTATTGAATCTAAGTTGAGCCTCTCTAGTTAGTTTAGTTTCAGGGAAAAAAAGTGAATAAAATAAAGTTGATATTTTAATCTATTTTACTCAGATGTCCTCCCCTGTCGTGTGCCCCCCCCACCCCCCCGCCCCGAATGTTACTTTAAATTTTCCTGGGGAAAAAAAAGAGCATAGTTTAAAATATAAACATAACTAATCCATGTCAGCTCAGCCAAATACCCTGTGATTTTTGGGCAGGGAATTTTTGCTTTGTAAACTTTTTAAATTGGAGGTAATGTACAAGGAACATCTTTGTAGAGCTTTTCTACCCAGCAAGTGAACCAAAACCCCCGCTTCTCACAGCGAGGCAGTGGGAAGCCCCAGATCAGGTCTGGGCATCACAGCACCGATCACTGAGCTCACCCATGAAGATCCCCCCACTTCCCAGCCATTCAGCCTCCTCCTCTACCTTTCCACTGCCCTCTCCATCCATCCTCTCTGTGCACTCTGACAAGAAGTGATAGTGCTATTTCTGGTTTTTAACAAGATTTGGAAAGCATTCAAGTGCCTGACTAAGTGGTTGGAAACAAGGAAGCAGAAGGATGTTTTGGCATCCTGCAATGTGTGCATGAAGAGCATAGACACAAACACATTGAATGCACATACTGTAAAACAAGATTACAAGGAGAGTATGAACTAATAAAAGCCTATTAAAACATCATGGTTGCTATTGCTGCTTGCGTGCATGCCTACGTATTAAAATAACAAATATTTCACGTGAAAGTGCAGTTTGAACATGACTGATCGCAGATATAACTTTCAGCAACCTTTAAATACATAACGCCATCCTGTAATTAATGTAGCCTATCCTGAAGTGTGAGGGATTTATTGATACTGGCAGAAACATTTGCAAATAACTTGGGGAAGTTCATGACATACCTTCTATCTCAAGGGATTTCATTCATTTTTTCCCTTTTTTTTCCAGCTACCATCAATAAACTCATTCAGAGCCCTTACCATACAACAACAAATGCAGTTGGAAATCCTCAGTAGAAAGTTTGAAGAAAGTACCAACATGAAGAAAGAGCCTTGTTGTGTTTTTATTTGTTTTGTTCTCTTTCACTTACAGTGAAATATATATAACCACGTCCGAGGGGATTGCTTTTGAGGTCTGCAGTGAAAAAAAAGCAAAAGCAGGCCATAGGCAAAGCAAGCTGCAAAAGGATTTTACCCAAATTCTTCAGGAAAAACCACTGCCAACCTGTTAGCTCCTGCCCAAGCACAAGGTAGGCTGCCAGTGCTGAAATGTTACGTATCGGTACTGGCCAGGCGCACATGTATGGAGAGGTTGCATCTTTTATAAGGCCAACTGATACACTTTAGTAAAAAAAAAAAAAAAAAAAAAAGTTTCAACACAGCCCTTTCTTGGAGGAAAGAAAGCGTCAACACCCTCGGCTTGGGAAAGGTACTGGTTTGTTGTGTGGCCAAGGAAGAAGAGACAAATCACAACATTGTGGTGCATGTTCCTCACATTCTACAATCACTACAATTATGAAACTTGGCCATCACCTTCCAAACACATATTTAAAATTTATGCACTAATGAAGACAAGAAATATCCCATCAATTTGCTAGGAAAGGCTTTCCATACCCGAGGTCTGCACAATGCCAGCACATGGTCACAGCATCCAGAGCATCAGATGGCAGGTTATTTTGCTGTTACCAAGCTGCATCTAAGTAGGTTAGTGGAGCAGACTGACATGTGTTCCCTCTCAGTTGATCTTCACATTCCTGCATCGTTTCTCTAAATATTGTAAAGCATTTCTGGTGTGGGACTGCTTTATCATCAGGAGGTATTTTTGCCTTTGCATATATCTGTACACACTTACATAGATGGGATTAAAGATGTTAAGACAAAAGAATAACATTTATTTTAGAAAATGGTGCAAATTTTTTTTTTTAATCTTTTTTTCTAACTTTCTTTCTTGGGCCTAAATCTGAAGTACTGATCACACATGACAAGCAATCAGCCATTTGTACAAAAAAAGGCCAACAATACTTGAGAAATACCCCAAGATGTGCTTCTGAGCTACTTGTTTCATTGACTTGGGTGCTTCTGCTGTTTCAAACAGCAAGCAGAGCCAGGCTGGGGTACAAATGGCTGCACATAAAATACTGGGGGTGCCTCAGCCCTCCCCATGGCTTCTCCACCCCTCCCACCCGCTTCCCACTGTACTGCATCAAGCGCCTCAATGTTTCCTCACGCTTTACTCTCCTACATCCTCAAATATTTCCAATAAAGCAATGTCTCCAACTCAATGTCCACAAGCCCCAGCTCCAGTAAACTGGGGCTTTTGGGGAGGGGGGGATAAAGAGCCATTTTAGGTTCTACCATGCTGTGATTCCTACCACCTGTAGGGAGAGAGAAGGTAGGCACCGGCTAAATGAAAAAGGGCACTTTTCCCCTCCAAGAGAAAGGAGGAAGAAATTGTGCATCAGGAATATAAGTGCTCCTCTCTGACTCCTGTCTGGCTGTGATGGGGATGGGGTGACTAACCGAAACCGCATCCCTCTTACTGCCAGTGGCAGGAGGGTTCCCAGCTGGCCTGGGGGGAATGGGAGAGCTGTGCTGATGCCAAAAGGTCGGGAGGGTTTCTCCTGCTAGCAGGGTGTTCGCACCAAAAATGGGCACAGGAAGCTGCCAGAGGAAGCATCACGGGTCAAGATTTTTCCACCTCTCTGGGAAAAACCAGGTGAAATGGAATTAAAAATGGGGTTTAGCTTCTCATCCTCTCCCACTGTTATTGTCTGCTTTTATATATTTCAGTGCATTCACAAATAATGGTGAAAAAATAATTAGGGTGTAATAATCCACCTCTTGATCTTTAAGTGCCCAACTTCAGGATGCTGCCTTCCAGGTGAAGCAGGGTGCCAGGAGTGTGAACTGAAGCTGCCATCTGAGGTGCCTGCAGAGGACCAACAGAAAGTGGGATCCAGCAAACTAGTGTCCTCCCTTCCTACCACTTTTACATGAAAAATGTTTTTTTCTGATAGGGGCATGGATAAAACTGATGCTTAGAAAGAAAAAAAAAACCAGCCGAACAAAAACGGCAATGGGCATTTCTGTTGCAGAAAGCCCAATATCTTGCCCACGGGGAGCGGAGCTCCCTCCTCCAGCTCAGCTTTCTTCCAGCCTTGGTCCCCGCAGTGCCCAGGAAAGGCATGCTGGGGCCCTGAAACCCCCCAGGAGCAGCGTGAGGAGCCTGTCGTGCTGCTGCCAGAGGACTGAAGTTGTCAGCTGTGAGGATGAAGAATTTGAGGTTGGCTGTCAGAGCTCTCCGAGCTCAGGAGGGGTTTGGAGGAATGCATGCTGGGATTACATAAACCACTGACTCATGCTGAGAAATCACGAATTTTGAAAGATTCAGCTGAGGAACAAGCAAAAATCTCAAGCTGCACGTTGCTTACAAGTCAACAGGAACCAGGGGATGCTGGGGACCTCTGAAAAGCAGGCCTTGGCGTGGAGGTTTTTTGAAGTCCTGCCACCACTCCCAGGAGGAACTGAAAGCCATGTATGTCTGTCGGGGGGGAAATATGGCCCTTCGTTATTTCAAGGAAAGTCATTGTGGGCATTTCAGCTTCACCCATTGGAAAGAACTGCCTAAGATGGAGTAAAAAGAAATTAAATTTTTTTTCCCCCTCTTTTTTTTTTTTCTGCTACAGATACTGAAAAGTACATCATGCAGAATATTTGCTTTTTGTTGGGATATCTGAATGTGCAAATGTTTGTGGTTTCGTTTACTGGGCAAAAATGGTTGTGGATCTTGGCAGTCGGAGCTGGACTATGGTTTCTGGATGCGGTTCTTCCTTGGGCTTTATGGGTTACTCAAATCATGTCCCATTATACAGGTAATTTGTGTGCCTTGAAGATGGTGTGTGCAAGGGATACATATGCAGAAGGAGTACGATACCCAGGACTTCCCACCATGCATTAGAAACACTGACCAAAACCATTCGCACTTTGATATTTAAATCAGATGATTGTTAAAATCCATGCTTGGAGACATATGCAAGTAGTTGATTTTTGAATCCCTTACAATTTTTTCTCTCTTACTTCTCTTATTTACAGTAGGTACTCAGCATCTCACACACACAAAAAAATCAGTTAAATTATTCAAGTGCTTAAATAAAGATACAGTTGCCTGCCTGTGTTTGTCCAAATTTGCCTGCTTTTAAGTTTTATTTCTCTTTTCCCTCAATGACAGTCTCTCTCTCCCTCCCCCAAACACACTGATGGAAAAATGAAGATGTACAGATGGGCTGTTCATTTTCAGTCAGGTTGCTGTGTAAATATGGCATCAGGAAAAGAAGAGTGTTAGAAACACAGATGTACACAAGGCATCCCAACCATCACATTTGGGCTGCCTCTGCATCACTCAAGTATGCATCATCCAGCCCAAGCAGAGCCGTATGAGGCCAGAGGGAAATGTAGCTAACAGAGAACAAACTATTGGTAAATCGCATGCCTTTCAACCTTGCACAACAGGATAAAATAAATATGGATTAGCGCTGGGGTCAAAGTTTTTATTATGTGAAGTACTATATGTGCAAGTGCCTGAGTTTCTCATGTTAAAAAAAAAAAAGTACAAACTGTATAAATATACACATACAGATGCATATATAAGTATATACATACAAAATTTTTTTATATATAAATTTATTTGGGGTTCTTTGTATTGCAACGTTCCCTTCAACATGGTCCCAGCTAATTTCTCAGCCTCTGCATTGCAGTTGCTAACCATTTAATCGCCTTATAAACTTCTGCAGTGACTAACACCGCATCTATGCTTTTGGCACACCATGGTCAGAAGTTGTTTTAGCAACAGCGGTATGTAAAGCAGACACTCTATTTGTGAGGCTCAGAGCCCTTAAAAATCATTCCTTTCTCTCTGGGCTATCGACATTCCTGAGTGCTCACGATGCAGCTGCTGAGCTGCTGGACAGCCCACATATGGCCGTGTGCTGAACAATAGCAACTCGCTGTTGTTCTTATTATATGCATCACCATATGTGTTTATTAGAAACAGCAATAAAACGATGACGGGCTTCTTCAGCTATCCCTGCTTCTTGGGGAAAAGAAAAGTGAGGGAGTAAGCGGGATGAAATCAGAGGGTTCCCCCCAGCTTTGGGGGAGCTGGATGGTGGGGCAGTGCAGTCCCACTCTTTAGGGGAGCATGGCTGTTTATTTATTGGTAATATTGCCAAATTAATACTGCTCCTATAAACGGACACTGAGCCTAAGTCCGCTCTCACTCCCTTTTATTGGAGAACTGCTGGAAACCTGGAAAAAATGAATCCTGAAAGTGTTAGCATCCAAAGTCCTGTTCCACTAGGGCTCACCTGTGTACAACCTGTGCTGAGTCACGCGGGAGAAACCTCCCAGCATTTCCAGGAGCTTTGGATCAGGACTACACTTGGCATGTACTTCCATCACAAGCACAGCAAACTAGTGTGGGATCACCTTCAGTGTTGGGCTGCCTCAAAACAACTTCCAAATTACAGAAATTTAGGCTGGGGACTCAGCATTTTTCAGATGGAGGGGCTGAGGTGGGCATCAGGAGCCCAAAGAAACAGAAATGGTTTAAGGCTGTTTTGCCATCAGTGTAAAGACAAGGGAGACACAAGTCTCAGGGAAGGGGTGTTCAAAGTTGAAAGAGGAGATGAACTAAGACAGTCGAACTGAACATCTGAATCCTCATGTGCTCCAAATTCTGGATCATTTCCCTCCATTTCAAGTATTCGCTATATTTTGAAGCAAAAAGAGAGGAAAAAGAAACGTTGGGAGCAAAACCAGCAGAGTTAGCAATATGATGTATCTAAATATGTAACATAACATAATTTTGATATCCTTGACTGTTATAAGCTGTCTTCAGACACATGGAAATCAATGGGACTGAGTACTTACACCCAAGGGCAGATGTGAGCCTCTGCCTACATGATCCGTATTTTTTTCATGTTTAAATCTTGATTTTTGTTGATAATGAATAGCGTTTCCAACTTGCTGACTTTTTGTGACCAAAATAACAAACCTTAGCCACTGTAAAAAAAAACAACCACAACCAAAGCCAGTTTTAAAAATGAGTTTGCAATGCTGAGTTGTATTGGTTTTACTGCGACCTTCCAACTGTGGTAAGAATGCCATTTCCACTCTTACTTCACTTCTTTTTTACTTCCTACCCATAAAAGTAAACAATTCAAGTCGATGTTTTACATCCTTGAAAAGTTCCCAAAACAGGATTTTCCACTGAGGCTGCAACTCCCTTGGCCTGCTTTTTCTTTTTCTTTTGTAGCACAAATCAATTTTGCAACTATACTGAAACTGCGATGCTAAATTCTGTTACCTTTAATTATGTTGCTAACAAAATAAATTGTGTAGTTACTTAAACCTCAGCAAAGTCCCTGCCTTATTCTCCTGTCTGCACGTAAGCTACTTTTTACAGGCAATTGTTTTCTCCCCACAAAAATACAAACAACTTTTTTTTTTTTTTTTTTTTGAATGAACCCATCTACTGCTTCTCCACTTATCAGCTTGGAAATGTTGCTGTATTCATTTCGCACAGTTTGACAACTTCATCTTAAATGGATCTTTGTCTTGATTTATTTTGTCAGAAGAAGTTGTTTTTCAACAAACAACACCTTTAATTCTGTTTCCTTTCAGTTATTGTCTCCTGAAAGATCAACATGTGGGTTAAAAATAATCTGTTTACACCTTTTGAAGAGTGACAGTGGATCAAGCAACTTATTGTACTTCTTATTTATTATCAGTAATCCCCATCCCGCACCCACAAAAGACAATCAGGGCTTTGCCACTGAGTGAAATAAAAGCAGGATGAGACCATATGGTTCTTGTTAAACGAGCCTCATCT
Source organism: Haliaeetus albicilla (assembly GCF_947461875.1). NCBI lineage: Eukaryota > Metazoa > Chordata > Aves > Accipitriformes > Accipitridae > Haliaeetus > Haliaeetus albicilla. The sequence continues at coordinate 28,169,202 of NC_091489.1, forward strand.
TCCTATTGTTAATGCTTATCTCCAAAATAAAGTATTTCTGTAGAAAGCATATTCCCATAGCATGTTCTCTTTCCAATGACCAGCTGTTTGCCAGTTTGTTATTTGCACTGCAGTAGACCACTTTCATGTATTTCTATTCCAGTCCAAGAACACCATTTGTACATTGTCCAACTTGAAAATGTTAATCTGACACCATTGGTCACGGGCCTTTTAACTTCAAGTGGCAAACTTCCAGCTAGCTGCCAGTTGAGTGTTTACACTGGAATCTTTCTTAGCCCAGAAATAAACTACTTGTTCGCCATAAACATCAGCAACATGCCAATAATTTCTGCAACATACATGTAGGAAGGTACAGCCCACCACACTTTACTGTTGGTTTCTCAGTAACCTCCTAAGTAGCTCCTTGGGGAGATGCTGCTTGTCTTGAGCCAAGATAAATGCATCTATTTCCCTCTCCACGCATGTACATAACTTTTATTTACATTCATGGGAGTTACATATGCATATGGAAAGGCAAGAAGAGGGACCAAAATTAGGATGGTTGGGCAGAAGTCTGACAGCTACTTCTGAGACCCAGGACTGCCTGTAAAGGCCAAAACACCAGGAAAACCCTAACACAAATACATCCAGTTGCTTTGGCATTGTCTGCAGCTCCCTGTGCATGACCATGAGTGCAGCACTCAGGACGCCCACCAGGAAAGATGCAACACTGCATGTACTTGAATGCAGCTTTTCAGAAAGCAGAGTGGTGTGAGTCCTATGGGATTTTGCTTAGGAGATCACTATTACTTCCAGCAATACAATTTATGCTTCCTGAAAGAATATTATACTTTGGGCTCTTTTCAATGAAATAAAAGACTGAGGCGGGGGGGGGGGGCGGAATTTATGCTGGGTTCTGCGATTTAACTTAAGGAATGTTATGCAGTGGCAAGGGTGTGTTTCATGTACTTTGCTTGACTCTGTTAAAATAAAACATTTCCTTTTTACATATTCCTGTGGTGACCTGCGGATGGGAGAGGCCAAAGAAAGACTTTAGTGAGTTCAAAATGTAAACTTCAGGAATAGAAAACCCCTCTTCTAAAGAAAAAAGAATAATAACAATGATGCCCCACTCTCCCCTTCACTTTTCCTATTCAGTCAGATAATGTACCCGTCACCTTTTGTGTTACCTTGGTTGCTCCAAGTAAAAAAATAAAATACCAGGTTAGAGGACGCCGGACCCTACAGAAGTATTTTAGCAAAAACTCAGAAGACTATTTGATCATATTATTTATGGACTCCTTAGCACCTACCTGTGCATTTAGTTCAGCATCCCCACCTATCTGCACCTCACAAACACCAGGAAAATGCCAGTCAAAATGCAAATACCAGCCAGCATGATAAGCAGGATCCTGCAAATGCACATGAAATGAGCTAAGAGGAGGTGTGCATCCCACATCAGGCTGGACACCAGGATTTGACGAACGCCCCAAGCAAACCAGGATGCTGTCCAGGCACAGACTGTGGGGAAGCTCATAGCCCCCTGCTCCTCTATGGACAGCAATTCTTGAGCAAAGCCCAGCAACTTAATTTGCAGGTTTAAAACCTCTGCCCTGTCTTTGCACTAGAATAAAGCAGCATTTGCACCTGAGTTTTGGCCCTCGCTGGCCTGTCTAGGCAATGAAGTTCCCAAACAGCAGCTGCGCACACTCCCTCCAAGCACCCCAGATTCTCCTCCAGAATCCAGCTCGTAACAGGGAATATTTTCAGTGTTGGAGACACGACTTACAGTTGGATTTGGGATCTTAAAGGCTCAGATGCTTAAAAAAATTCCCCTTTGCTTGTAGAAGCCAGGTAAAAAGTGCATTATATATCCACGTACAGTGGCTGACAGAAGGGTTGTAAGAGGCACTCACTGTTGCTAGATACTCCAGTACCTTGGGCAAAAAGCAGCTGTACTGTGAAACTGAGGGCTTCTCATTCCAGTGCTACGGCTCACTTGCTCCTGCAGTCAAGGGGATTTCTATATAAGATGTATCAATTTTAATTCTGACCTTTGCTAACTTCCCACTGCTTGATTTTTTGCACCCTCAGCATTCCTTCAATTTGGGAGTATGAAATATATACAAACATGTAACCATTTACTGTGCACCAAAATTTTGATAAACATACATTTTTTCTTACCTCACCTAAGGCTCCTCTTGCAATCGAATGAAGGCGAACAAAATATTTTGACGTCTTGAAATACATTCTCTTTTCCAGGAGGGCAAATAAATAGACCTGACATAAAATAATGTCATAACAATCAGCAACTATAACTCAATTCTCGCTGCTGTAACTTGAAACTTGTAAGAGAAGGTTAAAGTAACCTAAGTCTGAATTCCTGGCCACTAAAAAAGCATCTACTCCTTTTGTGTTGGGTTTTTCTATATGGCTAATTCTATTTGGGGCAACCTCTGAGCTAGGTAAAATAGTGAAGTATTTTTCCAAAATGCTTAAGGAAATTTGACAATTGGAAATTGGCCGTGTTGACTACAGCCAAGCAATAAGAAACTGGAGCAGGCAGAATTGCAGATCAAGGAAGGGCACTTGGACTCCATGGGAAGAAGAAAATCAAGCCCCTTTTGGAAGAAATCCAGTTACCAGGGGAAAACCAGGAGTCTGCAAAAAGATAACGGGCCTGAGAAGAGCGATGAGGACACTGGGGAAGAAGCCCAGGCTGCCAGAGAAAAAAGTTGAGCAGTTGAAGAAAAGCTCGGAGAACTTAAAAAGAGAGGCCTGGGGCTAATCTGTCTGCTGGTTTATTTTTTCCCCCTGTTTGTTTATTTGCTACAAGTCAGATTTTGGAGCAATTAGTAAAATATCATGCAAATATTCCCTGTGTGACTGCACATGAATAACTTTAATTTCGCTAAACATTTGTCTAGTCATTCCAAAATACATCTGCTGTTTGCATAAAGATAATCTGCTAAAATATTGGGAAGTAAATTACAGTTTTTATAAGATATTTATGAAACAACTTCTTATTTGTATATTAAATATCTCTGACTATCATGGCCTGTTTTTTTGGCTGACGTCTGCTTTCCCCAGGAGCATCCGTGCCCTGTTTCAATTACAGACTGGGCTGAGTACCATCTTGTGGAAAAGCTCCAGCTGGCTGGGAATGGCTCAGTGTACACTCGTAACAGGCTGAGGGAATAGTACCAGATCTGCCAGTAGCCTATCACAGAAAAAAACCTCAACCCAACCCCAAAACAAAATACAAGGTTGCACATGTGCATAAATTGCGTTGTATTTGCAGAAATTCTGGCATGACACCGCAGGAGCATGTGTCGCTCTGCTCGGACGGGGTGCTGCAGTAGATGCCCCTATGGAGAGACAATGATAAGGCTTGGAGGCTGCTCCCAGTCCCTTCTTGGTGACCACATGCTATACCGGGAAGTAAATTAAAAGCATTTTTGACTGTTTCGTCCACTCAGGGTTGTCCCATTCTCTTTGCATGCAGAGAAGTCCTCAGGGGTTGGGGAGAGATGCATTGGTTAGTATTGCCACATGAGCTCACATGTAGCCCTGTTTCCAAGTTTTCAAAGGAGACGTGGAAAATCAGGTCATTTGTCACTTTCCAGTGCTGACGTTTGGGGCAGAACGAGTAACCCTAAGGGCTGCACGCTACAGGAGGTGGTTCAGGAAGGTGGGGGATGGAAAGCAAAACCCGATCTATGTGCTGGAAGAGCTGGAGGACGTTGCTGCTGTACAGTTGGCGACATATCTGCACTAGCTTCAAGCATGGGTAGATAGAGCTGTGGGAGCTCAGGGTGGACTATGAAACCTTTCTGAGATGTGGGTAAATTCTAGATCACTGCCGTAGCTTGCTCTAGACAGGATCTGGATTGCTGGCAGCACCCAAACCACTTCAATTAAAGTTAGCTCATGTTAGTTCAGAAGTTAGCTCATGAGCTCTAGCCACATGAGCATGGACACATCTGTAATATTAAAAGTTATGCCTACATCCCTCTTAAAACCCAGCCTAGAGCACTCAGAAGTTGCCATGGTCCACAGACAATGTGTAGCTGGGCTGCGTGGGGTCTATGAAGCCACCAAGGAGTCTACTGATCCTCCAAACTTCTTTGACTATCTGGGACCCTGTGTCCTTTCATAGATAGGCATTGGCTGCAGATTTCTTGTCTGGACACACAGCGTATCTGGCTTGGGGGGTTTTGAGGGTTCAGTTCAGAGATGCTGGCAGTCCAGTTTGGGTGTGCAAATCACAGATGTACCTAATGTGAACTACTTTGCTTGCAGTGCCACCTTCATGATTAGCATCGTCTTGCTTTACATTCCCTGTAAAGCAGCTCTGTCCCTAGTCCACAGGTTAAAATTGAACGCCCGTTTTAAAAGTGCGTGGGGTGAAATGAGAAGAGACAAGAGGAAGCCCGAGGCACCAGGGTTGCATTCAGATGAGCTAAATACTGGATGAAGAAGTCCGGGAAAGAGATGAGGAGACTGAAACAATTTAACACCACTTACGATCTTAAACCACAAATCCCTCTCTGGGTTGGTATTAACATTACCTACATGGAGTCCAGCTTAAAAAATAATAAAAGAGTGGTATAAGCCATCTCACCCTCCTCTTCCTTGTGCCCCACACAGCAACCATACCGCTGCCTGTACAGCTACACACCACATTGGCCCAGGGACCCTCGAATTGATGCGACAGGGAGGGGAAGCAAACAGGGGAGGGTGTGTTTCAGCATGGATCAGTCCCCCAATGCTCACAGCAAAATAATAACAGCCTGGGGCTGCATGGCCAGGTTCATGCTGCCTTGCCAAGGTATATTGGTACCCGCGTGCCACGCTGAGGCCTGCCCGCTGTCCCAGCGTCACGGAGCCAAGGGCTCTGGCAGGGACCACACTGGCAATTGTGCAACCCTGCTCAGCCGCAGATTTCCTCTGGCACCACCAGCACAATAGCGGGCCTGTTGGCAAACAGGAATTGTTTCCCCACCACAGTAGGGCTCAGGATGAAATCATTCCCCGATACCAGGCAGCTTCGACGTGCCTCCTCCGCTCCCCACCCCAGTTTAGATGGTAGTGCCTTCCTGCTACCCATGGGCTTTGAGTTCCTCATAAAATGCCAACACAATTAAACAAAATAATAATGGAATCCATATAAGGCTTGATGTCTTCATTGCTCCTTAGAAAAAGTGCCAAGGGAGCTTCGTCTGAATAGGGGCAGCAGGTTCCCAGCATTGGCAAGGATTTTTTAAGAAGAGGAAAGAACATTTTTCAAGCTCTGGATGCCAGTATCCATCTCACCCATCCTCAGCTGCATACTTCCAGTGGAAAGAAATAGGTGGTTATGGGAGATGAATCCTCAGGTCTGGCAGATATATATGGAGTTAAGCTCACCTTAACACGGAGGAGCTGTGTGGGAAGGGAGATGACTGCTGACAGCCCCAGTGGGGAGGCTTTGGCCAGGGCTGGCCCACTCCCAGCATCCCCCTTCCCGGTGGCATCAGGGACTGTCGGCCTCTCGCAGAACATTTTGTGGTCAGAGTAATTGCATTGTGTTGTCTTAAAACTGCCGAGGCGTGGCCCTAAATAAAACCAGACCCCCGGCCTCACTCCAAGCACAGCAGTCCCCAGCTCCCTGCGCGCGTGCGCAGTCTGAGGCACAGCCCTGTCCAGCCTCCCTGCCCTGCTTTCATTTCAGTTGCATGCTTATTAATGAATTTGTAACTGCATGGGGGAAAAAAGATAAGCACACGATTCAGGACAAATATATACGCCATGAATACATATGTCATGAATACACATGCATGCGCACACACACACTTTCTCCTTCTCTCCCTATCTGTATATATTTTTTGGTCAATGGTGTCCGAGAACCCAAATGCACCATTTAATTATTTGTGCTGGGAGTGCCAAAGGAACCTACCATTTATTTATACAGTTAAATCAGCTGCAGATGTGTATGTGCTTTTTTCTTCGTGCTTTCTTTCCTTCAGTGTTGGCATTTCTGACATCTCCAGGTTTTTTTTTCCTCTCTCATTCAGCGAGGGCATCTGAAAAGCATTGGGAAATGGCCCACTGCTCCCTCCCTGGTCCTGCCCGCAGGGGAGAGCATCCCACATCATTGCTCTCACAGGGCTGTGCTTTCCTCCTGCCCAAAAGCATGGGCTTGACAAATTAAGACCTCAAACACCAGGAATTGAGGGGAAAAGGAAAGTTTCCTGCGCTGCATGGGCCCGGGAGAGCTCCTCTGGTGAAGGAAGCATCGCAGCTGAGACCCCATGGCTCACTGCACCTATGGGCACACGCCAGAGGAGCCGACTACCACAGGGAAGGAGCATCACGCTCCTTTCCTGAGAAGCCCAGCATAAGTTTGGTCCCTATTAACAAGCTTCCCCTCTCAGTTTTTTTGAGCCTGTAAGACATTGCAAGCGACCTCTGTTTTTCATTTTTCAGGGCAGGGAGACTATGGAACACCAGCCTGAGCTGGGCTTTGGCAAAAGCTGCTGCCTTGGAAGGCTCTGCCTGGGCTGTCGCTGCGACTTGCTTGCAACAGCCTTGTTTGTTTGGTGGTTTGGGTTTATTCCCACAAAAAACAGGCTCAGCGTTAGCTTTCAGCATTAGGCAGGTGACACAGCCAAAGTCAGAGATGCCCGTTTGATTTTCACAAGCACTATCAATTTTCTCATGATTTTTTTCCCCCACATTGTTGTGTTTCCTTTCTTGAGTGAAATTCAGAGGTGCAGGGCACCAGCCACTCCAAGCAGCATGCCAACGATTGCCAGCAGAAATCAGGACAAATATTGCTCTACCCCTTTTGGCAGGAGGAGGCATTCTTTCTCTGCTTTACCTGGAAGACAGTCATCAAGGCTTAGTAGCCCCAGGAAGCAACTTAACGCTGCAGCCAGAAAATGCACTTCAGGTTATTTTGGCAGGAGACTGATGTTTCCTAATATCACTCTGGATGCTTAAATGATGTGATAATAAGCGTATTAGAAACATTTAGGAGATAGGACTATTAGCGAATGATGATTCATTTTTAAACTTTCAAACATATCTAAAGCTGATGTTCACATGTTGAAAACCTGCTCACTGTCAGAGAGCTGGAGGGTGAGCGATGCCGGGGGTGTTGGGTGCTGGCTGCACCCCCAGGGCTGCTCCTGACAGCCCCTTCCATCCCACTGAGGCAGCCTGGCCGCTTTTTAAAGCCAAAGACCAGCTCTCCAAGGACATTTCCAAGCACCACTTGCAGAAATCCTCTTGGGGAAGCCGGTCACACTGCCACTGAGGCAGTCTCTTTAAATTCACCCATATATGAGGAGAAGAACTTGGTTGCTCTGATTTGCTCTGTAACAATTATCCACTATGAACATTATATAATCTCGCTCATTCTAAATTATCTGAAAAGGTAGAATACCTATAAACCTGTTTCATATATACATTTGTATATATATGCAAAACCTCAAGATGTACTTAAATACATATATTATATTTTGTTATGTATCTACAGTATATAGATTTTTCTTTCTTTTTTGTTTTGTTTATCTCATAAAAATGTACAGAAGCCTAAGCATGCATATGCATATGCATGCATGCATACATAGGTATAGCATGTATATTCAATAATATGCAGTGTGTCTATAAATATACATGTACACACATATGCATATATGTCTATACAGATTTACACACGTGTATATATATGTATGTATGTATATCTATCTACCTATCTATATGTATGGGCACATGCTGGGTGTATAAAGATGACTGACTACCAGAACACTGTTCCAAAGCACACTGAGTCCCACGATACAGACTATGAGGCTTCACAACAGCTCCCAGGCTAGACATGTAAGCAAGTCCCGTTAGGCATAACAGCACTCTCCCTCTTACGCATTATGAGCTGCTTTCATTAAAATTCAACACTTCCTTTAAGAGGCTTTTCTTGCAGCCACTACTCACAAGCCCAGTTTCTCTGTTGCTCTCAATAAAGTGATCCCCCTCTCTGCCTGGCTGCCAACTGCTCCTGGGGCAAGGGCTGCGTCACCAGACCAGATTTGGTTAGCTGGTAGAAAGCACTGATTGCTGGCTTTATTGCCATTGAGCTGGCATACCCAGAAGACCTGAAATATTTTAAAAGTATCTCTAAAATGACTTTTTATGTCTTACTCTCTAGCAGGCACATTGCAAACAGCATGCAGGTTCCCCAGCACTTCATCGAGCCAACTAAACTCTGTATTTTTTTGTGAGTTTTGAATGCATAAACCAGCTTGTCTGATACCTGATGATGGCCTTGCTCTGCAGTGCTTTTGCACCTCCCCGGCATGGCTGCGCTCGCCGAAGGGCTGCGCTACGGCTGCGCACCTTGCTGCCGGGAAAAGCGCCGGAGGCTGCTGAGGAAAGGGGCCCGGACCACAGCGCTGCAAGGCACCACAGTGCCATTTTGAATTAAAGTATTTATTCCTGACATTTTGCGAGAGGGGAAGGGAAAAAAAAAAAGAAAAAAGCAAAAGCTGGCTGTAATTCAAAGTCTCTGCAAAGTCACTGGGAATCTTCCAAAAGGCTTCAGCGAGAGCAGGATTAGCTCCCCCCAAATATACATAAAACTTGTTGTCTTTTGCATATCAAAGTGGTGAAGCCTCTCTTCTCTTCAGCTATTGCTTTTAAGTGAGCTATAAACAGAGCCTTATCTGTCCAGAAAAAAAAGGCTTTGACAAGGAAGACTAGTCCAGATGCTGAGACAAACTTGGCCATGTTCCTGCAGTGAGAGCAATGCCAATAAAGATGTGGGCTGGTCTCTCGATGCTGTTGATAACGTGATTTGGATGGTTGTTTGAAAACTCTCACTATGTCCCTGTTGTTATTTACACTAATAAACCCTTCAACCTCCCCTCCTCTCTGCCCTCACCCTCTCTCCCACGTGTGCAAGGACACCATATCGCAGCCAGGGTGCAATGGGCTGAGGTGGTCCTGTATTTCTCCCAGCCACAGTAGCAGACACTGAAGAATCTACAAAAGCAAGAAAAATTAAGTCAGCAAAAGGAAAACTTCCCAAGCCATGGTGCTTGTTGAACTGAGCAGCTTCACTCAACTCCACTTCTTCAAATTCCACTTTCATCTCCCTTCTATTCTCCTTAAATTCAGACAAGTCTCTGTAGACCAGATATGACTTTACCTACCATGTAATTTCTGCAGATTTTTCTGCAGCCCTCCCCTCTTCTGCAGAGTTGCACACTGATGCCTGTGTATCCCATTAATACATTAAATCTGCTGGAAATTTGGTCAATAACTAGGCTGATGAGACAACCTAGTAAAAGGACCTAAGTGCAGCCAGGTCACTCACTGCACCACAAACTTCTCATGACCAGCAGGAGCAGAAAAGATAAAAGCCAATGACCCCTATCCCCCACATTCTCTTTTCTCAGCAATTTGAGCATATGTTGCTCCAAATACATGCAAGGAACCCGTATGTGGTGTCAGAAAAAGGCACATTTATGAAGCAGGGGTTTAGGATAGGATTGAACCAAAGAGAACCAGTGCTGGAGGGAGGTGAGGCTGCAGAGGTCTCGCTGGTCTGGCCATGTCCAGGCTGCATGGTGGATATCAACAGAGTGGTGAAATCAGAGCAGAAGCTGCTTCCCCAAAAATGGCACTCATATATTCATATATACACGAACACACATGCACATATAAAACCCCACCGTGAATCTACAAAAACCCTAAGGATGTACACGGGCTGGTCTTCATTAGCACGTGGACAGAAAAAAACCAAATGCTTCCTTGTCTTGTTCATGGACACTGAAAAACATCAGCGTTTTTTTGCAACTTCTTAAAATATTTTCAGCATGTGCTGGCCCAGCTTTCCTATGCACCCAGGGAATTACGGAAATACCGAAGACTTATGGAGCTGCTGGGGAGAGCAGTGGCACAGTTATGCCCAGGCCAGCAAACAGAAGAGCATTTCCAGCATACACTGAAAATTCAGATTCTGTCCAAGTCTTTGGAGAGCAGATGTCAATTATGAATCACATGATTACTCTGCCATATTTTCCTGGTTATGCTCATTGACTTAGATAAGGTATCATTTTTCACCTACAAAATACGTTGCATATACAATAAATAATATGCACAGTACCATAATAAATATTCAGTATATATGGTGTGTGCATTATAGTGGTCCTGGTAGAGTTATAGCAGAGCAGTCAAGGCTGAATTGGCATTTTCATTATAAAGGCTGATAATTCAAGATCACTAGCAAAAGACAATGAAATACCATCTGCTCGCATGCAAACAGCTTTTACAGAGGGGGTTTAAGGTCTTGATGCGAGCAGTTCTGCATAGAGGGCAAAAAAGAGAGAGCTCCTGAGACACTGCCTCTCACTGTCAAAACTCTTCACCTGATTTTGTTCCTACTTAGATGGCAGTTGATGTTTTTCCTAAATCTCCAGCTTCTGGAGCCAGAAGATAATTGTGAGCATCAGTGTTCTCATAGGAGATATAAAGGAGTATTTTCTAGACTTTCTGCCATGATAGAAACGCTTGCGAAGGCAAACTCTGCAACTCAACAACCAAAATACAGATGGGGTTAAAGTCTTCTCTGCCACACTTGGACTTCTTGACACTGAGGAGGAGCAACACACACTCAGCACTTGCTGAAGGTCAGGATGGTTTGGGCTGGGGCTGGTGCCAACCTCTCCCTGTGGTACCAAGTTCAGTAACCTGCTCCCTTACAGCGGGCCCCACAGATAGTTCAGCAGAACAGTATGTTACATGCTTCCAAAGATCTGGCCTCTTTGTATGGAAAATTATTGTCTCTCTAACCACTGCAGCCTCTTCTACCTTCAATGTAATTTCTGCTGTAGCTTGTATGTGATGGCTTGACCAGAACTCAGCGAAATACTCCTGACCCAACCATATGACCAGCTTATACGAAGTCTTCACAGCATTTTTGGTAGCCTCAGGCCAACATTCATATCTCTGCTCAGCTTCCTTCCAACGGCTGCAGCCCATCAGGTGGAGGTTTGCCCAGGAATGGCCTCATCTGAGCAGGAGGTTTTAGGAGCACGGTCTGGAGGTGCTCAAAATGGGACTGGCTGGACCCAGGCGAGCAGCTTTGCTGGTGGCTAGGAGGAGGCGGAGTTTTCCAGCAGAGGATGTTAAAGAACAAGCAGGAGTTCTGGTGGTAGGTGGCAACCTCTTCTTTCAGCACAGCTGCTTGCAGAGGGCATGTCCGTTTACACCTTGAACTAATCACAGTGACAACTGGCAGTGAAAACCTGGATGTGGGGAAATCCATGGGAATTTTGCCCAGACTTTTCCCTTGAGCTGTTACACTCGTGGTTCAAATGTATTTCTTCCAGTACATGGTACCTTTCCCTCCAACAATGAAGTTCATACAGATTTTTTAGCTCTACCCAGCAGGCACCTAAGCTTCTTCCCAGTCCTAGTGCAATAAAAGGACAGCGATGCTGCAGGGTGTAAATACAGGTAAATGGAAGGGCCCACCTCTGACCATGTAACATCTCACTGCCCATCCTGACATGTCTAACAGGTGAGTTCACCCCGGTTTTGTAATTTCCCCCCTTGCCAGCTGGCTCTGCACTGATGATAAGTATTATTCGCACATCGTCGCAGCCTCAGTTCAGCAGCTCTTCGAGCCTGTTTCCAAAAGAAGCTGTCACAGACAATAAACACCAAAGTAACCCCACTTCCAATTTAATTGTTTTCTCAAAATATCACTAGCAATTAGCCTATATTAGCAACAGATTGTTTGCAGTAGCTCATTCTCTGAGTCAAAACTGGTTTCTTTCTCTTTTACAATCACACAAAACATCTGAAACTAGAAAGTACCTAGGCTTTTTTCTTAGAGTCAGAATAAAGTAAACAAGCAACATCACTTCTACAAAAGCCAACGTGTCTGGAAAATGCAGGAGAAAAATATGGGATGGCTGGAATTTTTTCTATGTTTACAAATTTATTGTGAAAGTTTTAAGAAAATACAGTGACAGCATTGCCTGCAGTACAGTAGGGAATGACAGTCAATAAATAAAACTAAAGGACTGTGCAATAAATAAATACGAGACTAATATAATATGCTTGTAGCGGGCTGATCAGTTTTAAATCCTCTGCCTAAGGCTGAATTTTACAATAAACAAACCACGCCTGCATGCTCTTCTCTATCAGTGCTGGGTGAGCCCATTAATTTATGGTTGGGCTCACCTTCTTCCCCACACATGCACTTTTTGCCCATCTCATTTTTCTCCCCTTTTAAAAAAAAATAATAATTAAACCCCAAGCTGAGTATAACAATGCCCAGAGGTAAGGTACACCTACTCTCTTACTGACATGGCATCTAGGCTTTACCAAGACGTGCTGGGTCGGTAGAGCCATAACACATGTACACCCGCACTGATGGCAGCCAGCCCCTTCGTTATTTCATATACATGCCCTTTGCTGAAGTAAGCTGAGCTGCGCGTGTCAAAATGTGTCCTGTGGTGTCTCCGGGGATTTTTTTCCAAGGCTGGCTTAGCCAAGTGACCACACTTCTTTTTATTACCTGTGGTGGAAAACATCAGCCTTTTTTTTTTTAGGTAGCACTGCATGGTCGAGGGGGCTCGGAGGGCTCCAGACAAGCGTCTGCAAAACCATCTCTGGCTCAGTGGCTGTGATCATGGGGTAGGTAATTTGTTTGATTAGAGCATCCGTCTAAGACAAAGAAAGTGTAGTGGAGTGAGTCAGGCTCTGGTCTCATTTACAGGTCTGGAGATGCACGGAGAAGCTATTACAAGTGACCTGTGACCTGGCCCACCCTTAGGTGAAACGGCTTTGCCCAGTCACCTCCTGTTAGCCGCAGCCAAATGATAGGCTTCGGGGAGCCCAGGACGTGGCGACGGTTCATCAGACAGACAATATCAGACCCGCAGGCCCAGCCCTGAGCTATGCAGATGCAAAAGCAGATGAATTTAAAAAAAAATAATGGGTTTTCAAACTTATTATGGTGATAGTGTTACTTACAACAAATCCGTCTGCAGTTTTGGGGCTGCAGAGATAAAAGCCCTCAGGAAAAATGTCAGTGGCTTGAGTTTATTTATATGTAAGGTAACCATGAAAAATGTCGGCGTACCACTAATTGTAGGGCATATTTATTCTGCACAAGTTGTTTTCCACATTAGCACAGTTGTTAAAATGCAGTTTTGCCTCAGGAATATTATAACTTTATCTTCTGTAATTATAAATGTGGATGTTGCTGGCGTACTATATACATTGAAGAAGAAACGTAAGAAATGGGCACTGTAAGGAGGAAAACAAACATAATTAAAAATGTAATGTAGTAATTATATGAAACATATTTGGGAGGTGGAGACCTATGAATAAACTAGCAAAGCAGCTACGGTGCGTTAGATCCTGGCTTCAGATTCGTATGCCATCTCACTTCAAATTTCTCCCATGGTTTTTCGCTCAAACCAACTAACAAGGACCAGTTGGCAAGGCAAGCATTTATGTGCAGCAGCACGTTATTCTGTGCTGTGCAGTCATTATAGTATAAGAGCAATTTTACTATGAGAAACTAAAACCAGAAACCTGGAATGCAATGGCACATTGTAGTTATCATACAGCAAATGTTTAATGAACGACAATATAAGAGCATCTTCTGATAGGGTAGGGAATATTTTAACTAAATATCCAGTATTACACAAAATACCTAATGCCATTGATACAGTCATAACTCTGTATGTGCGAAGCAGAGGACATTAAGGGCCACTGACCTGCCGTATATTACAGGTAACACACAAGGTGCAGACACCTATTTCCTTGAGAAACACCTGGCAAATGAAATGTCAAGTTTTCCTCATGGTGCCAAGAGGCAGAAATCAGACATGATTTGCTCATCTGGAGTAAATAAGGCCAGAACTATGTTCAGGACTGGTATGATCAACCTCAGCCCGGCTTGTCTGGAAGTCAAAGTTTTCAGAAGAAGGGAATCGCCGTGAGCAGGACTGCAGCGGTGACCACAGACACAAGAGGAGCTAGTGATAGCTTCCACTTTTCCCTTCGGGTTAGGTGCACCCAAGGCACAGTGTATGTACAACCCACAGACAATGGATGCACACATACACATATTTATATATTGGGACAAAGAATCTGTTTCTTTCCCAGGAGAGATACCATTTAATGGTACATGAGAGCACAGTGTACCATTTCAAGGTTTTCAGATTTTCTTTGTTTTATTGATTCTTTACTTTTATACCAAACTGTGGACCATGCCATCCTGAGTTTAAAAGACAGATAACTCCAAATTTCCACTAGCATCTGGGCAGGGGCCAAGCAGAGATGTATTTATTATACCCCTACTATTCACCTATGCTTATTAGCAAAAGCTCCATAACACGGGCATTATTAGAAACCAGTCAGGTATAAACAAGCCTGAGAATTTCAATATGGTCTGGAGGTTTGTCAACCAAAATCCTGGAGCATTTCCTCCTGGCTTCCCCTTGAACACCCTGTCCCATCTCTCACCTACCACAGCCTCCTTTTTTTCTCTTTTTTTCCCCTCCAAGGATACTTACTGCCCTCTAAAGGCTCCTCATACTTCAGTGTCCTTTCTCCTCTGCTGCATTTCCCCCCATGCCCATCCCTTTTTACATCTCTTCTAGGTTTTGGCAATCTCCTGTTCTACTGAACGGTGCAAATGAAACACTCCAACCTCTCCCACTTTTTCACCCAGGGATATCTGTGGCCAATCAGAAAGCTGGGCAGTGATGTACCCTGAGAGTTCATTGGAAAAACAAGGAGAGGGTCCATTGAAAGACTTAGACTTCATTCTGCCCAATTTGCCTAAATTATTTTTTTCTGAAATGAGGTATGCTGGTTCTTATTTGTGCTCCCCCTCATCTCCTCCAAACTCATTTATCAATCTCCAAAGCTCCAGTCCTGCTCTTGCTACTCCCCAGAGCCAACAACGTGGAGCCCCTGTCACAGATGACAACCAGCAACAGGCACAACTCTTCAGTTGTGTCACATCGCAGATCTCCTCAAAGTGCATCCCCCCAGGGCTGGAGGGGATTTCCAGAGGTCACCAGTCCCTTCCCTGGCCCATGGCACCTGTGTCATTCCTGACAGATGCTTATCTTCGGGGTTTTAAGGCCTTCAGTGCTGGAGATGCTGCCACCTCCCCAGGCATGTCTTGCAGTGTGCATCGCTGTCCTTATCTCAAGAAGGTTTTAACCTGAATCTTTCCCACTGCAGTTTAAGCTCATTACTTCTTGTCCTATCTGCAAGAGGTGTGGAGAACTGATTATTCCTTTCCTCTTTGCAGCAGTCCTTCACATTTTTGAGGAAGTATACTTTTGGCTATAATGTCCACTGGCAGCATTTCTATTGTAAATTCACTTTACAAAATGAACTGAAAACTGAAATGAAACCTCATTGAAAAGCTCACATTATGGGAATTTATATTCCCTTTTAACTGTCCCTTAAAATACGAACAAGACTATTTTTGACTTACGTGTAATTGAAATAAAAATAAGCAGACACAGCTTTGCCAAGCACTAGTGCTGAATACTCATCATTTAGGACCCCAGAAATTATCATCTGGGTTTAAAAACAATAAAATTTCAGCGATGCATATGAAGCTCTTCATAATTGCCATCTGGGCTAGGTTCTCTGAGAGCCTGAGCTGGGCTTCTACTCACCTCAGACAGCTATTCATGCACCAGAAAATTAGATGTCTTGTCCATCTGCTGTGGGCTAACGGGTATGGAAAGCCAACACATCTATTTAAGGTGGCATAAATGACTCCCTGGAAACGTCTGTCTTTCTCTTAAGAGGGTGCCTAGGCATTAAAGGCTTTCAGAACAATAAATCATAATGGAGCAGGTTATATTTCCATAGATTTTCTTCCCAGTGAAGCAGCATCCTCTCTGTTGGTACGCTTGCTTGATTCAGACAAAAGGTGAGACCCTCACATCATCTCACATCTCCAAAGCCTTTAATAAAGATGACAAACATCAAAATACCCATGACAAATTCACTGGCAGGTTAGCAACTTCTACAGGAAGCTGTATTTCTGATTGCTTTAGAGTAATTCAGACTAAAAAAGCCATGTTCACTTCAATGATGCTGTAACGGCTTTGCAGATGTCATTGACTCAGGGATATGTTCCTGCTGAAGAGCAGCCTGATGGGTATTTTTCGGTTTCTTACATGCACTTTCTTCTTACTGCAGAGTTTTAGGAGCTACAACTTTTCTAACCTGAAGCTGCCTACATATCAGAAGAGTACAGGCTGTACATCTGCTTGATTGATGCCCAACCTTTTGGTTGACTTCTGGGAGCAAGCGTTTCTTCATGAAGTACTGAGTTAGCATATGCTGCCTGCTCCCAAGCATGGTGGGCAAGCTCAGCATACATTTAAAGGTGTTTCTTTCAGAGGGCTTCTGAGGCCAGATAATTTTGAGGCTATAGGTTCGACCCAAGGTCCTTGCCTTGGGACAAAGGCAAAAGCTGCATGGCAAAAAAGGAGATATGGTTCCCACCTACCTCCACTGGTGGGAGCTGAGGAAATTATGAACTAAGCTCAATAATTATGACTCTGACAATGGTTGAGTATAGGAAACAGGGCACATCATACAGAAAAATCTTTCCCCTGGTATTCTCTTTTGGAAAACAGCAACGTACTGCTTTTGAGGTTACAGTCAGGTGGCTGTATTCACTAATCACCAATGAACATACCTGCATGAACCTGTCTCCTTGCTTTTTAAGCCAATTTATATCATATTTTCTGATGTGTACAATGTTGCTGGCCCCTTATTGAGCCCCATAAGTCCCACCCTAAGTGATGAAGTGCCCAGTTTTGACCAAAACGGCATTCAATGACCTTTAAATCTCTCCTTGCTTTCATTGGCTCAAGTAGTAGGGTGCACTTGTCCTCTTAATGAAGTTAAAATGACAACAAGAGACTCTTACAGCGAAGTGACAGAGCTCTGGCAGTTGCCGTTAGTGAAAGGCTTTTAAAATATGTTCAGTCGTTCCAAACTAAAACCACTTTTGAGCTTAGCAACCTGCTCTTGGGCTTTCCACAATGGTAAAATTAGTGAGATCAATTATATTTTTCTTCTCAACAGATTTCCTTGCTCCAAAAACTAGCTGGAAAGTCTTCTTGTGCCATACATATATATATTTTTTGTATATAAAAATGTATTTCTTTTTGGTCATATTTCTTTATACTGTTTTACCAGGATGCAGGATGAAAAAAGTGAACATGAAATGGTTCAAAAGGCACTGCTCAGATTCAAGATTTCCCTGCTTTATCAGGAAAAATCCACTGGGGGAGCTGCTGGAGCAAGAGGATAAGGGGGCAACAACAGTTGTGCTAAGCTGTGGGTGTATGAACCAGGCCAAAAGAGCTCCTTGGCTATGGGGTTATTGAGGCAGGGCTGATAGTTTGCTACATCAAGTAGGAATAAAATAACCAGCTTTGATTTTCTTGTCTGATGCATGCACCGCACCCTTTGAAACCCAACCCAAACAAATGAAGAGCTTTGGGTATATTGCCATTTAATAATTGCCTCCTGCTCAGTGAGGAGCGAAGCTTTTTCTCCCTTTCTTCCCCCTCCTCCACAACAAATTCTCACTAGGATTTATTTTCCACTACAGACAGCGGACATAATTACACAACAGATCAGAACAGCTTACATAATGCCCTTTATAGAAACCTGCCTTACCTCAGAGGCATATTAGCATTTCTTATGGGTTTAAGGGGTGAGGGATTAATTATAGATTTTCAAAATATGCCTAATTACATATTTACTGGCGGAATAAATAATTCACGTTTCATAACTCGCCATGAAATGACTACTTTCTTTTGAAGATTAAAAATTCGAGGCTTGAGGAATGTTAAAGTTCAAACTCTGAATAAAGGCTCCTAATCCTTTATAGATTGGCATTTTACTCACATGAAAAAATACAGCAGAAACTCGCTCTTTCACCTGAGTGACTTGTAGACCCTTTGAAATTTCTCACTTGACAACCTATAAAACGAAATGAGCAAAACATTAAAAATGTGATTTGTTCATTTACTTTGGCACTTCAGTAGATCATGTAGGATTTCAGGAAGCACCTAAAGGACTTGAGAGCATGAGTTTCCCTGATTCTTGGCTTTTGCATTGGGCAGAGGTGGGACCAGCAGCATCTCTCTGTACAGTCCAGTGCAGGCAGGTACCCTCCTCCCAGGGCCGGCGTGGGGGCTGCTGCTCTGCTGTGTGTGGCAGGGGCAACCAGGGACTCCTCACATGCTTGCAAGTGAGCATGCCTTTAAATGCTTCATGGCATTGGGTCATCTGGAAGCATAAATCAACTTGCCCCTTTCCTGACCTGCCCTAACATACAGCCAGTGGTTTCCTCCGTTATGTTTTATTTTAGCCAGAGTTAGCAAGAAGAATATCCCTTTGGCGTTTAGGGAATATACAAATTATTACAGAAGAGCAAATAACTGCCTCCAGAAAGCAAATAACTGCTTCTGAGGGTTTTATATTAAAAAAAAAAAAAAAGAAAAAGGCAGCATTCAACAACAGTAAGTGCCATGTTCAATAACTAGATACCACAGGAGAGAAAGAAGGAAAGGCAGACCCCACGTGCCAATACAACTGGTCTTGGGTTGGGTTTTTGGTAGACTTAGAGAGGAGTAGGCTGGAGAATCCAGCCCAGTATTGCTTCTGTGCACATATACATGACAGTCAAAATCCATCCATGCCAGTCCTGGTACGTTATGGAAAGGGGAAAGGGCAGAAGAATCACTTAGATGAAAAAAGCAGTAAGACATGGAGAGCAAGTGACCTGGCTAAGTCATCCCCAGGTCACCTGACTGCAGGGCAGCTACTGAAGGGACACACAGAAAAGACTTCTCCTGGCCAGCTCATGCTTTCCCCCGCTTAGTTCTCCAGCTTTGTGAAGATCTTTAAAATAAGGCAAATATACCTTTTAAAAATAAAGATATACAGGGAATATTCATAGCATATAGCAATTAAGTCTATCTATACAACTATCAACATTCCCAGAAAGCAAGGAAATAAACACTGACTTATAGCATAGGCATACTTGTGATTAACTTGTAGACACAAGCCCATGTGTTTTGGACAGGTGTATGAAAATAGCAACCTGCTATTCAGCATTTTAGTTCTTCAAAAGAAGAGCTAGGTATGTAGAGGAACATAAACCAAAACAACCTGATGCTTGGTGAGACTCTGGTCCCAGTTCAGCCTTTTTCTTTTGTGCTACCTTGTGTAAGTGGCTTAACCTTTCTATGCCACACTACCCTTAAAATGCTTTTCACCTTATAAGCTAAAATGGTTATGTACAGACCAGTTATTGATTTAATTGAAGCAGGTGGAAAAGTGGAAACCCACTCTCATAATCAATTTGGGAGTAGAAATATTATTTTCATTTTGGAGCAAAGGGTCTACTTTTTAATACACTATACACATTTTTCAGTAGCTTAAGATCTAAAGGTCTATGGAAAAAAAAGGTTAGGATTTTTTTTAGAATAATGCCTTACTTTCAGTCCTGCTTTCAATAATAATTTCCATAACAATGTATACTTCAAAACAGGAGAAAATATTCCAGGGGGAGCACTGATAAGATTGGTTCAACCTACAGAGATGACTCCACTGTAAAATTTTGCCTATCAAAATGCTCAGCTTTCCCAGACAAAAGCTTACACATTTGATCAACATGCAGCTGTTTCTTTTATTAATAATTGCATATCAATAATATTTAAGTGTAAATACATAATTTAAGCTCTAAGTTATTTAAAGCAGGTAAAATACTCTACAGTGACGGCACCATCAAATGGGAGAACGCAGTCAATGGTATGAGGTGGTAGATGAGGGGCAGGTGAGCATCCTTAGCCATAACTACAAGCAGTGAACACCGTAGGACAGATTTATAAATGTACTGCAAGCCATTTAAAAAGTCTTCTCCCTCTCTCGCCCACACAATATTAATTACCTGCGCTGGCTCATGCTAATTCATTTTCCTTACACCTCAGTAAAGGAAGAAGGTGTTTGAAATAAGTAGCGTCAAGATTCAGCGTAAAGAAGGTATGGATACTCCGAAATTGCATTTTTGGGGCAGAAGGGTGGACAGGGGAGAGAAAGAATAACACCTATAAGTTATGCTTCCAACTCAGTTTCATTCACTGAACCATGTAAATAAACATCCAGCCAGTTTGGTCCCAATCCCACAGCCTCGGCACAGCAACTCTTAATTACTCATCTATAAACAACACAGACAAGCCATCACTCAACACTGCGCTACGCCTCATGGCCACACGCTTTGCATCCTACCTGAGTAAATATTAAAATGAATATAATCTACTATATTTTAAGGGTAAAGTTATCTGCAAAGCCCAGTGATTCATGAGCTCTCCGAATGTACATAAAGTGCTTTAGTGAAAGCATTTCCTAAGGGCCTGATCCAGTCATGCTTCTCAAACCCTCCGCAGCTGTCTAGACTGGAACAGAAAGGTCATTCAGCCACTGAAGGCCAATCCATCACTCCCATTAAAAAAGAAAATACCTAAACTGCTCCAAAGGTTCAATTTGTGGATCTGATGGGGAGATACTGAAAGAACAGCCAAGGTCCCCTTCCCCGGGGGAACAAGGGCCAACACAAAGCCCGTACCCTTCCTGGGCTCGTTTTGAGGATCTGATCAGGAAGCCAGAGAATCCCAGGAAAATTCCTGCCTCGAAGCACCTCTCTTGTCACCCTCTTCTTTTTACCATCAGTGCTGCAATGCAAGGAGCTGCTGTGCTCTGCTACACTGGGACTTTTCTCTCTGCTTGCCTCCCCTCAGCACCAGGGTCTCGTGTATGCAAAATCCAGAGTTTATGTATGTCCCATGATAGGAAAAGTCAATGCTCATCCCAAAAGACTCTCCCCCAACTTATAACTTAAGCATGGAGGATCCCCCTTTCTCCGGGCTACGTGTGGCCCCTTCACTGCTCTAACCCCACTGACACATCTGCCACACGAGAGAGCCCCATGGTGATACTGTAGATGGGTGCTGCTGTCTCCTCCATGAGTCGATGGAGGTATATATCCAGGTCACCACGGGGCTGCAGGGGGATGCTCACCAGCTGGGGAAACGTACATCCCTCTATCACCCCTTTAGCAATAGTACACTGAGCTGTAAAATATCCCTATAACTGGGGCATTCCCTGCATGTTGCAGACTTGGTGGGTGACTTCAGCCTCATTAAGCTTGGGCAACCGGGGCCGAAGGAGCCTCCGCAGGGGCCAGCTGGGAAAGCCCAAAAGGACATTGCACAGCTGATGAGAATGGGGCATTTTTCTACCTCAGGTGCCGGCAGCTCACCGAACTGCTATGGGTCAGCAGCGAAAGGGGCTGGATATCATCACCCCAGCAAGCTCCCTCCGGCCCCAAAGTAGGGGAGAGCATGAAGAAGCCAGCGCGGAGACTGACAATGCTGCTTGAAAAATGTATTCCAGCTGCTCTCCTTAAACTGCAAGCTACGGCCCAGTTGTTTGCGATCACAAACATTTTTAAAGAGGCATTTCTGGAGTCTGATAGCACCTGCCTCCTCCAGACGTGGACGTTTTGGAAAAAAATGGGAGGGAAGGAGAAAAGAAAAGGAGACCTCCTCCTGGATCTCATCTTTTCCATTCGGATTTCAACCACCAGAACCATTACCAAATAAAATGTCAACTTTTTCCCTTGTTCATTAACCTTTGATGCTTATTGTACAGCCAGTTTCAGTGCTCACAGGGGACTAAGGAGGCTCAAATCACAGCATTCATTTTGCTCAGGGCTTAGGCACAACTTGAACTGCAGTCCAGAAAGGAGGGAGGGGAAGGGAGAGAAAAGGCTATTAGCCCAATCCTGCCTCTTCAGCGGTTTACATGTTTAATAAAGATCGAATTTAGAGAGAGGGGGAACCCCCAACTTAGTAATAATTCCCTTCACAAGTTCTACTATAATTAAAAAAATAGAGGCAAGGTCATGACGAGTGCTATTGAAAATAACAGACAGACTTGTAATTATAGCAGGGCCAGCTAAACCAAGGGTTAAAGGTCTCTTAATACTCTGTCAGCATTTCCACTATAACCCCTCAGTTTCAGGGGTTTACAGCTCACACATAAATATTTGCTGCAGGCCAAAAATGGCCTTTTGAGGGGTCAGCAAAAGGAGGTAAATTTTATTTACGTATTTATAAAAAATGGCCTGGCTCCACAGAAGCGGCACATCCCTCAACAGCACCACCAGTACAATTCATGGGGACGAGGAGCAAGAGCCAACAGTCCTGACCATGAGAGCTTATGGGGTGGGTGGAGGAGCTGGAAATACATTTTACCCAGAGCAAGTAGCTCCAAATCCACAGAAACCCTGTGCAGAGGCAACAAGCTGCAAATACAGTATATATTATAAAGCTGAATCCTTAAATAATAAGGCCGTATTCCTACCATGAATTATACAGATAATCACTCCCACTGTTCAGCCAAGCATGCACATAAGTCTTTGGAAGATGAAAACCTAAGGCCTTGCTAGCATATTGGTTTAACTTAAATCAGTACTTTAATTGATTTATTTAAGCCAATGCCAAACTCGGTGTGACTCCCTGATTTCTGCTGAAGAGTAGCTTATTCGAGTTTAGTATAAAAAAGTGTATCTCATTTTTTTTTCTCAAAGCATTCCTTCTTCCCCTTTTCCTACCTCTGTATTTATGTGACCCTGAGTTGACATTAGTTCAGTGCTTAAGGATTAGAAGAGGTAAACTGGCTGTGACCTTTTCTAGGGCTCCTTTCCTTGAGGGACTGAGCCGCTGCCAGTGGTCCATGGCTGGAGCAACCACTTGCACCCCCTCAATACAGCTGCTTACTGTAAGGTTGGGGAACCTAAGGTGCTGCTGCCATCCCTGCAACTCCTATTTTCTTTTCTTTAAAAGTCTTCTAAAAAGCTTCTGGTCCTCAGGGAAGAAAAAAAAAAGAGCGCCTCACAAACCCAAACTAACATCATCCAGAAAGCTCAGAAAACCACGCTGGCAAACAAAGAGAGTCCTGAATTATGGAAAAAAACACAACACAAACCCTTCTCTCATA
This sequence comes from Haliaeetus albicilla, assembly GCF_947461875.1. Taxonomy (NCBI): domain Eukaryota; kingdom Metazoa; phylum Chordata; class Aves; order Accipitriformes; family Accipitridae; genus Haliaeetus; species Haliaeetus albicilla. Next base: position 28,192,305 of record NC_091489.1, read on the forward strand.
CTAGCATGACATATAAGCCAGCCTCCTGACTTTTAGGAGGTTCTTTCACCATTTTCCAATGCCTGCCATTAGCAATCAAAATAAAGCCAGTTTGATTTGCAGCGAGGGTTTCTCCATTGCTGGCTGGTTCAACCAGACTGCCCTTCTCACGAGGCTGTGCATCACTCCGGCTCTTCCATCACAGCTTCAGGCTCAGTTAAAGGGAATGGTGGCAAAAAAGCAGGAGCACCAAATGATCTTGGATCTAGTGAAATTAATTTACTAGAGTTTTTTGATGGTCCAGAGAGGGAAAAACTCAGCTAAAACGATTAACCAGGCAAACCGTTCCAGAAGCTATTATTTTCATCTATACCTAAAAATGTCACAAAATTATACATTTCTTTTCCTCACTAACTTCTGCGTATTTTTCAATGTGATCCTATAGGGGCTTGGGGTTTTTTTAAGTGATATTATATTGAGGATATATAACTTTTTTTTTTTTAAGTTTCTAACAAAATATTTATTGTGCAAGACCCAGAAGATAAAAAAGATGCAACTGTTTTTCTTGGTTTGTTTTGAGGTTATTTACTTAGGACTAAGCACCTCATTTTTCTTGTGTACAAAAAGTAATTATGCAGTCAAAAGAATTATGGCCCACATACTTCAAAACATATGAAAAATGTAAAACTTTATTACATACATTAATTTCTAACAAAGGACGTCTCCAGCATCAGTGTAACTGGTATAAGGCAGATAACTGATGTATGGTATATTTGTTGATGTTCCTCCCAAATGGGTTTTATAAAGCCAAACAAACAAATAAACAATTTCTTTCGTTATGTGTCTCTCTCGTATAAATTTCATCAGTCTCATACAAGGGAGTGTAGGCTTAGGGGAGGGGGTTGCCTGTGGATTTATTATTTTTTTTTAATTAAGCTAAAATATTCTGCTCAAGCAATCTGTTCACCATGCTTTCCTTTTATTATCTTTCCATCTCCTGCATTTCTCAAACCAGGCAACCCCAGCTCCTGCCCAAACCAACTGCCCGGGCTGAATCTAGCTTCCCTGCCATGGGCAGCTCCCCTGGCCCCCCGCCTTAGGGTAGGCTGCAGAGGTCTGTGGAGTACTGTTACTCTTCTCCCTGCTTCCTGCCCCCCCCCACCCCCCGTGTTGAATTTCTGTGAGCGAGGCAAGCTCATTCCTACTAAATCAGCTGGGCTGGGAGGCCAAGGCAGGAGTTATAAAACCAAAGTTCACAGCATCCTTATCTTTAGCTGAGCCACTTTAACTTTCTAACTATACATCTGGGTACCATATCCAAGAGGAAAAGGATGGCCATTTAAAATGTCAAGAATAACTGCAATCAGTTCTCCTCAGTGCCTCTCTTGAAGAAACAAAACAAAATTGAAGTGTGAAAGACAGACTCAAGGTAGACTTATTGTTTTAAGTGAATGAAAAAAGTGAAACCTGACTTTTTTTATATTAAGACAATGACCTAATCAAATAGAAACCTAAACTTCCAATATACATGTTTATTTGTTCCTACTGCTTTCAATAAAATATTTAGATATAATATGTAAATTTATCACAGTTAGACAAACCTTCTGCTCCACTGATAGATGTGTCATAGTACTAGAAGTCCAGAGGAAAAGGATCCATGGCATCCAACAAATAACACACACAAGTAAATACTAGAACTTTCTATTTCAGTCATGCAGAGTTACTGCACTAATTCAGCCAAACGCTAACTCCTGCATCCTGATTTAAGCACAGTCCTCCTTCAGCACAGATGATTTCAGGCTTTCACAGTGCCCTGTCAGGGTTTAAGGACTTTAAGGAGAAGCTTGGCAGCTTCTCTTTGAGAAGAGGGCTCTGCTTATGTCATACTTCTGGTCTGCTCTTGGCATATCTGGGCGCCAAACGGGAAAGCTGCTGGGATGGCATTGCTAAGGCTTAAGATCTAACATTAAAAATGATGATGCAGTGCATTTGTGTCTCGGTCCTCATTTATAGGGCATGGGCTCAGCCAGGTGTATGGAAGTCTTCAAAAAGCATAGAAATCCCCAAATAAAGTTCTGGGTTTGACCTCTCTAAATTTGGCGGAAGTTTGAACTCGGTGTAACCTTGAGGCCCATCTTTAATTGAAGTGTAGTATTTTGGGAACTTGGGACAAAGGGGAGGGAAAGACCTATTTCAACTTATACCTAACCCATGAGAGTCAAAGCAACCCTGACGGCTGACAGCTTTAGAGCCAGCGAGCCTCCCCCAGCCCCTGAGCTTTCCTAGGCTACATGCTACCTTTAAAATCTGAAACTGCAAGTCTCTCTATTCTTTTGCACCTTCTTTAGTCCTCTCTCCCTCCTCCCACTACCCATGAAAAAAGCTTTCAGTGTTTCAAACGTACTCATCACAGGTATCACGAGAAAAGCAGACCAGTGCCAGCTCTCAATGGCTTGTTTGTTCTGGGGCTGAAATCTATCCACTTCCATTTCAGGCGTCCATCGGCTGAACCACCATTAGACATGCCTGGCCCCAACAATCACAGGGGTTTGGCGGGTTAAAAATGCTAGGATTTCATTTTATTGCAGGGATATTATTCATTCTTGGGAAGGTTCAAAAGTACATGCGTCAACTTATGTCATCAGGGTCAGACAAAGTGGCATGCAGAATCACAGCCAGATTGCATCGGTGGAGGGGTCTGGAGGCAGAGCCGAAGAGTAAGGAAAAAGAAAAATGTTTTTTAGGATGCACTCTGGATCGCTTCATCCTTCGGCAAGGGAAGAAGGGCAGGAGATAAAGGATCCCCTCCGAGCACGTTGCCCTAAACAGCGTGAACTGAAATCAAGTTGTGCAGATTTCACTAAGATTTCCACTGCTTCTTGCCCAGCAACATGCCTATGGGTAAGACCATCAAACAACAACGCCTCCTCAATTGCCAAAACGTGCCTCCAACTTATACCAGCAAGCCCACAAGTACACACAGCCTCACACAATAATAGCATTAGATGCCATTAACAGGCTTTAGCCTTGTTTCTTTTCAGTGGAAAAACTATTTGACATCCCTCAAGCCCAGGCTCAGCACTGCTTGACCCCTTCCCTTCCCTGCCTACATTAAAAGAACAGCTAAATAGCTGCACACAGAGCAAGCCAGCCCCTCCTCGCTCCAGGTGTCTGTATTTTACTTAGGGCCCCAAGCTTGATTCAGCTCATACAGTTTCTGACAAGCTTCAGCTGGCCCTCGTCACCAGACAGGCAGATCAATTAACAGAAGGATTTTTCTTCCCTAGCTCTCTTCCTGGACCTTTAACCCCTTGTGTGTCCTAATGCTCTATGAAAGAAGGGCAGAAAGCAAGCGCTAGAAAAAAAGAATTGCCATTTAAAGCTCTTCTTTTTCCTCCATCCCCACCCCATGCTTTTGCTTTTTCTACCCATCTCAAAACCCCACCTTTCTGTAAAGATGCCTCTGGTTGTTCAAAACTTCTCACTTATTTTCCATCAGAACTAACAATTTTAAAATTCCCTTTCCCTCTTCTTTTTTAAAAAATCTCTTCATATTTTGCTACTGAAAGGGATGAAGTTGAATGTTTTCTTTGGGGTGGAGAATCCTTTTCCACTTGTTCATTTTTCTTTCTCTTTTTCCACTGCACCAATTTTTCCAAATTGCCACATGGAAAGCACAAATTCTGGCTAAAGAGGCTAAGACCAAGTCTGTAGCTGGTGGTCTGCAAGCTTTCTTGAAAAGTTATCAGAATAAAAATGACATTTCATGGATGGGGAGGAATGAAAAAAAAGGGGGTAGAAGAGACCAAGGCAAAAAAGTGTATGTTCAAAACCTACAAAATAGAAAACGAAAGAAATAATTTCAAACTGGAAAAAAAAAAGCACAGATGGTTACAAATTTCCCAATGAAAGAGAAACAATGTCAACATTGACAATTTTATTTTGCAATTTAATTATACCTCCATTTGTCTGTGGTGAGAGTGTACAAGAGAGCATGTCAATGGCATGAGAAGCTCCTTCAGCAACAGCAAAACATAATAAATAAATTTAATTGCTAGTGATAATAATTAGACATTTCTGTGAAAAACAGTTCCCAGAACTACTGAAAACTATTGAGAAAAATAAATGTTATGGCTACTACAAGGAAATCCATTTAAATGCATACATAGTGATAAATAATTTAAAAGTGGTAAGGATTTTTTATTATTTTTACTTTTTGAAAAAAAACCTTCCCACAATTCCTTAGCACAAGCCTATACTGTTACTTGTACAAACGGATTCTGCCCATCACTTTAGTACCAAAGCCGTACCACAGCAATAATGACAATAATAATTAGAGATAAATAATAAACACCACGCAACCTGTTGATCTCAGACTGCTGCAGCAAGGCTATACAAAACAACAAATCTAAATGTGAAGAAACAATCATTGATCTTCCTACAAATAGCCTTCACCTGGTGAAATACATCTCAGCATTAGCACACATCATTTTATCAGGCAGACAAGAGTTTTAACTTTTCCTTGGTAGAGGTGATAGTTTCCCAGTATCTCTTCTCTGAACTCAGGTATAGGTACTTTCTCAGAACAGTGTAGAAATTAAAACGAGGATGAAAAATCCCCCACTGAAGTGGGCATGACAGATGTGAAGTGCTGGGCAGAGTTAAGGGTATCGCCACTTCTCTGTGGTTTATAGTGCACAATTTTCTTAGCAAGGAAGGAGGGGGAGGGCAGCTGGTAATCTTTCACTCTGTACCGGGAATCCTTATCAAGGATTTGGGAATTGAGCATTATTTCTTGGATGGATGGGTGTCGTTTAATGCTTTCAACGCTTGCTAGAAAACACAAAGTCGCTGCTGACACAGACTGGGAAGGCAGTAAATAGCAACAGCAGGTCACTGACGCACAAAGGAAACCATAAGCCAGGGGAAGTGTAGAATGATAACTTTGGGTAAACAGATTGTAGGGAATAGTTACAGAAGTGGAGGGCTACCTCCTGAAAAGAAATGGCTCCAGAAAGAACATGGCAGGATGGTGGATGCTCAGCTACACAGAAGCTCTGTAGTTGGAAGGGTAACTTCAGTCCTTAGGATATGTAAACAGGGGGATATAGCCTAGAAGGCCAAGGTAATATCCTTGTCCATGGCACTGCTGTGACCACTAATGGAATAATGAATCTGGTTGTGGTGCCTATGTTTCAAGAGGTTGTTGATAAATTAAAGAGAAGAGCCAAGAGAATGGCTAAAGGACTAGAAAACACTGGGAGGATTAGAAAACAATTGTGAGAGGCTCAAGAAGCTCAGACTGTTTAGCTTAATAGAGAAAAGGTTAAGGACTGACTTGCCCACAGTATACAAGAACCTTCAGAGGAAACAGAAATTTGATGGAGAGCTCTTCAGTTTAACAAAGACGTACATAAAACAAGATCTAATGTCTGGAGGTCGAAGCTAGAGGAATTTATGCCAGAAGTTAAGGGGAATTTTTTAACCATGAGAGCACTTAACAATAGGAGCAGTTTGGGGTGGCTTCTCCATTGTGATATTTTAATGTCAGCTTTGGAAGGGCTGCTGAAAGATATAGCACCATATAAAGGAAAACCTTCACAGAGTCCTGTGGCTTTTACTAGGCAGAAAGGCAAACTAGATAATGGCACTGCTTCTTTTCGCCTTTAACATCAAACAACGTATAATCTATGCTTTATGTCTAAACATTCATAGCTGTCCTCATGATGTGTAACAGTGTGCATGTTACTAAAAAAACAACTTTTGGCCTGTTCATACTCTTAAACTGTTACCAGGGAATACAGAACATGACTTTCACACGATACATGCAATGCTGAAAACTTTCTAATATACTTGTTGCTTCCTTTCAGATCAAGCCTGGTTTTATGATGTTAAAAAGAATTATCTTAATTTTTTAGTACTTTACATTGCAAGCACAGAAGGCCAGTGACTCATTCTACTTCCCCCTTTTAGTCAGATGATGCCCAAGTTTCTCTTCTAATTTGAGCATAAAGCTTGCCAGCAATTAATACTGTTGTCCTCAAATGGTCCCGGGGGAAGCTCAGTGGGTATAAAATAACAGGGTGTTTTTGAAAGGAGTTTGTAAATGTGCCACCGCAAACTTAAAAAGTGAACTCCCCAAAATGCAAAACTGCATTATCAGTGCTGATCTACTCTCAAGCCTGCTCATCATATAATTCATGAAAGTACAAGTCTAAAGAGCAAAATGAATGCATACTTCTACCAATGTTTCAGTAACATTCCTCAGAGCATGCCTCTCATTTTTACCTCTTCATTCATCCCTGCAACACTTTGGATGCACAGCAAATTACTGTGGATTGGTTTCTTGTTGAATCAACATGGTCTGAAGATAGTGCCCCTTTGAAAGTTAAAGCTAGGATGAGTAGTGCAATGGGCTCATCAATCCTATGGTCCCAAACATTTGTCAAATGAGATTTAATGAAAGAGGAGTGTCCTTGCTAACATGCTAAATCCAGCCTGTAATCCCCAGTATAACAAGAAAACAAAGACGTTTCCATCCCCTCTTATATCAGGAATAGAGATAGGATGATGGAATGATGTGAACATAAAATAATTGTACACACAGAAGCTTATGCAAAAAGGCTTCGTTCGGAAGTGCTGGAAAGCCACTCACCCTGAAACAATGGGGCAAATTAGCATGCATCCAGCCCAAGGGTGCAAGCAGCGCACACACACACTCCCGGTGACGGATGCTTAGCTCTTGCTGGGAGGTCACCACTACGAATCTTTCTTGAGAAGGCAGCATGTCAGATTTCAGACACTTTCCCTACAAATGGGCTTTTGCAGCTCAAAGGAGGGGGGGGAGCTTTTTGATCCAGATAATAAAGTCCATTTACATGAAAAGATGCCGCTTTCAATGACATGATTAATTTCGGAAATACCTGGCATCTGAATGAAGCAAAGACTTCAAGAGATGACTGATGATGAGAAAAGATAATTAGGCAAATGTCAAGAGTCAGTGTTTTGATTGGTGACTGAGAGGCTGGTCTGACTAGGTTATCGTATACTCATTCCAGATGGAAATGAAAGGTCTTTGTAGGGAGAGCAGGGCAATCCCTTCATGGTTAAACATAAACTGTGTTTAAGCCTAGATTTCTCCTGGGTTTTCCTCCTGGGAAGCCCTGCTACCCCAGTCAGCGCTCTACCTGCATGGTACTGGACCAAGCTTGCCCCATTTGAATCTTAAGATGTTTTAAACATGAACAATTTATCTTGCACTTTATTACTGCAAGCCTAGAGTGGTCTTAGCCTTTCCGAAACATCCCAGGCTGCCTTCTCCCCAGCTCTCCAAAGCTGGAAGATAATACAGCCATTTTGCAGAGAGGGCAAATGACAGTCCCTTTCCCAAATGTGCCCAAATATCTCTCCTCAGCTTCTCACCCAATGCCCGGGTTAGCGACTGCCATTGAATGCTGGTGCCCTCCACAGGACAGACAAAAAGCCGAAGAGGATGCCGGGGACCCTGGCATGGTGTACTCTGACAGGATTGCCCTGTTGAGATTGACGGATTATCTCCCCTTCAGAAAAGGGAGCATTCACAAGGCCCTCTCCCTAATCCATCACAGCACTCTGGACCACGCTTCCCATCGCTTGCCCCTTCTCCATGCACGCTTCTTTTGATTTGTGGGATATGCTGGCTTTGTGCAGGTGCATTTAATCCTCAGCAGGAAAACCGCCGATGCTCAGAGACCACTGGCTTTCCAAACCACCTTTCAGAGGAGCTCAAAGCACTGCTTGCTTTATCTCTCTATTGTTGTGGTGCAGACCAAATATCAGGCCTGGTTCATCATCTATTGAACCAGCTGCCGGCAAAGACCTCATCTGCGAAGGCAGGCTCGAAAGAGCAGCCGATGAAGCACCGGTCTGAGAAGTCACACTTAATTTGGCCAGCCATCCAATGCTGAGGCTGCTATTAGTTAATCTTCATATAATTTGTTAAAGTAGGCTTTATGAAGTACTGGAAATAATTGTTTCCCTCCCCCCTTCTGAATCCTGCGGCCGTGCACGGTTAGGGGTTTAATAACAGACTGTATCACGCAGTCAGGAACGGTGAAGGTTTTATAGCACTGCATTAGCCAGAGGTGGATAACCTATCTCTAGAGGCTTGATTGACTGGAAACATATTCTTAGCCTGCTTAAAACTGCTTAGAGTGTGTCATGGAGGTCCCCCAAAATAAAACGTTCAGTGTATTTAGTGAAACCCTACACCCTAAGTACATGTAAGGGCACTGTAAGATACTAATTAGGTTGTAACATAAAACACCGTAAAAAGCAAAGCATGACATTTAAAAAAATAAAAAATGTTTAGGCTCTGGCCAGCTCTTTCATGTTAGAGAAATATATTAAAAATATATTCACAGCAAATACACTGGGGCTTTGAATAAGTCTGTGTCCCATAGTAGCCCTTAGCTGGAAAGGATTGATACTGCTCATTATGGAGAAATTTCTACTTAAAATTGGCCTCAAATTTTAGAAACTACCCCTGTTTACTTTTCCTTTAATAAAAAAAAAATCTGCTAGCACTAAGACCAGCAAATGATCATTATGATGGCACTGGCTAAAATATGCATGCCCAGCTTTTTTTCCCCAATCTTTTTCCCAGGAAAGGTGAGGAGAAGGATGATACCAGATGAAAATAATGATTCTGCATGATGGAGTATAAAACTTACATAATAGTAATAATTTCAGAAGGGTAACATACTTGAGAAATTTTCCTCTGAATTTTAAAATTAAAAGTACTGTTCAAGCACCTTTCACTGAAACACTAGCAGAAAGTTAGTCATTTAAGGTGAAAGTCTTCAGTTCTGTCTCATGAAATCACTCACAAACTATAAAAGCAATGTCTTATGTCTTTTTTAAGGATCTGTAAATTCTGAGATTCTTAGTACTTTATTTTTTAAGCATTAGTTGTCAGTCGGAAGATTTTCTCCATACTTATGCATGTTTCTTCTGTTATCTAGTGCCACTCAGCTATACCACATTGTATAAATTAGAAACACTACCTCCTTAATAATGTTGGAATTAGTGTAATTTTTAAATGTTTAAGAATATAATTATTTACCTGCATTATAAATATTAACTATTAACATAAAACATGTGTGATGTACTGAAAGAAGTAGAACTCAGCACTTGCAAGCATAAATTTAAATTTCTCAAACAAAATTAAGTATACATATATAGTTTTCTACAGAGAAAATCTAGGTGAGATTGATCCCAATGCCTTCATGAACATCTCTAATGGTACATACATATATGTATGTATATAATTTGCATGGTATATAAATAGCATATATTGTATATATGGTATGTTATTGTACAAATAACTGTATAGATTTAAAGATTTAAATATTATCATACCATTAGTAAAAGCTACCTTTTGAAAAAGCCTTGACATTGTTGTGCATTATTGAAAGGAATGAAGTGCTAATTTAATAAATATGTCACTAGCTGTGTTCAAACTAAACACCATTAATGTACATTTGTTGTTGTATGTGCATAAGGTTACAGATTGCAAAAACCCTTACTAGGAAATAAGTTGTATTTTATCAATGAATATATTCTTCTTGGGATTTTATGGCTTTGCTTTAATGTGGACGGTCACTTTTCCTCCTTTGTTTGGAAAGGTACAGTTTATATTTCTTCCCAGATTTAGCATTTCCCTTGAAGGTTTTTGTGATTAACAATATAATATTTTTATTGAGTTATTTCACACGCAAATGACTGGGCCCGAAGGGTATTCTAGGTTTACAAGATTTTACTAATAACTATGCTCCCTTTTGTATTAAAGCTGCTAATTAGTGCTTTTAAACAGCTCAACATTTAATTCTTTGAAGGCACCATATCAAGGGCTGATATAAAACTGTTTATGTAGAAGGATATATAAAATAAGAAGGTGTTAAACCCAACACAAATTGAGTGGCAGGGGGTTCCCTAAAGTGCTAATTTTATGTTTGTTTTCGTCTAATTTAAAGTTAAGATGTCTGCATTATAACAGTGATGTGTAACATGCTTTACATACAGATTAAGCAAAATGTGTCAACTTATGAGCCTTATTTGCCTGGAGAGGTAGCCACCAGTAGTTTCATCAGTGATTTTATGCATGTGTGTATATATATATCTATATATACGTGCGTGTGTGTTTTCATATGTGGGGATACAAAAGTGCATGTTGGGTATACATAGCTGTGTGAGTGCCCACCCACACATGAGCACATTTTTACGTCCGTATTAGCTAGCCTCTGTATGTCCCTGTGTTTCAGTGATTATGGAAAACTTAAAACTAATTAATTATGTGAGATTGCTCATTTAAAAAATTTAAATATTTAATTTCATTTAAATATACTGTGAGATTTTAAAGCCACATTTTGTTTAATTGGTATTGCTAAACTGAACTGATTTATACACACTGAGGATACTAGATGGCTGTAATCGAGAAATAAATGACTTGTGAGCTACGTTTTATCCTTCTTTTCTCCAAGTTAATCTTTAAAATGTCCCAGAAATTCATTAAAAACATGGGAATTTTCACTCAAAAGTGCTGAATGAAAATTGGAAAACTGCTTCTTAGGAAACTAAACATGAAAATTTCCATTTTTCATCAAAGCCATTGTTCGCACAAATACAATTTTGAACACTGTGTTCAACAAGGTTTTAAAAATAATCTCATGAAGTGCATTTCCAAGTTTCATAAAGAACTATGAATTGAGTGAAAGTCTCAACTGGCCATCTTCAGCTGACCCCACTTCACTTCCTGAGAGCATCACAGCTGCACTCCACTCTTCGCAACTGCTTTTGGAGGGGTGGTAATTGTTTTCTGATACATCTTCATATACATCTGTAAGATGACACAGTACTGTGCAGACACGAGAGACCAGATCCTTCAAGTGGAAGAGCCCAGTGCAGAATCCCACCCAAGCTAAGTGGTCCTGACGCAATTAATCAGTTTACAGGTCGTGAGCTAGTACAGGTGTACTCATTTCAGGGTTCACATGCAAAACTGATGAGAATTTATTTATGCAACCTAGCGGCTGTGCATAATTATGTACTAAATGTAATTTACATAGTACCAAAAGTGTCTAATGCAAACATTAAGATGGAGAATGTCACTAAGGTAAAACTGCAAGAGAGGGTAAAAAAAAATGGAAAACTATCTATCAGGTACTATAACAGATACATCAATGTCATCTCTCTAACGCTGTATCTTATTGCAAAGAAATGGAGATTAAGAACTAAATATCCACCCTTTGCATTGTATAGTGAACTTTTTTGAGAGATGATAACGTAACAAGAATATAAGCAATAGCATCTTTGTGGGGTCATTACTTCAAGAACAGTGCTTCACCACTATGTTATGTGTATTTGGGCAAGCGTTTTTCTTTTTTGTAGGATGAATCACTTATTTTGCAACCAATACTACAAATGTTTTGGTCTGTTTATTTTATATGTATGTACGAAAGCAGTGGGTGGAAATGAACTGGCTAAACTCAAGATTTTCTTAGCATGATCTTGAGTAAAATCCAGTGTGGCTTTTCAAAAGTCTATTTCAAAAGGCCCGTTAAAACTTTATGTCATTCCCAAAGTATATGATCAGCTGGCATTGTCAAAGCAGAAGTAGTAACGCTGTCCCCACAGCTTCAGGAACAAGCACTAGCATTTGCATCTGATTTATTCACCTCACCCCAAACTGAAGTATCTAGAAAGACATATATATTGGTTTGTGTTCAAAATTTAAGGTGAAATTACATATATGATACTTTATAGTTGTCTTAGCATTAGAACTTAAAATACACCGATCTCCCATTTTCATGGTCTTTGTTTCTCTATTCCTAAACTCAGCTTCCCCTGGAGAGCCTCTGGGAGCAAGAAAAATTGGAAAGTTGCCCTGACTCTCATTCTGCCCTGACACATGTGTTGGTATGCTTCAGAGCAGCCTAGAGGCAGCTTTGACAAATAACATCTGGCAGTTTGCCTCCAAGACTTGCATTTATCCTACTGAACTTTAGGCACACACACTGAGGCATCTTTGGTGGGAGACCATCACTTTGTTTCCTCTCTAGGCAAGAAAGGCAGCCACATCCAAAATGGGCATCCCTGAGGCACACTGGATTTGGTTTTCTTTATAAACTAATCTCATAAAAGAAAAAAGAAATGCAGTTATGATGTGAACTCTGGATCAAGTAGAAATGGGAGAGAAGCTCTACCATTTCTCCTTTTTGTAACTTAGGAAACCTAGCCATTAACCCACTGGCATTGGCATTTTTACAATAGATTGATGGCTGCCACTGGCTTTTACTATACAGTGTCAAAGAGTTGTCCATAGCTGAACATTTAGAAAAGTCAGAAATAGTCTGTCTCTGTATGGTCTAAGTCATTTATATTACCATGAGACACGTCAGCTTTCTCCTTTGCTTCTGTGTGAACTTACTGTACTGACGAGTTGCCTCATACTAGTGCATGACAGTCCAGTTCCTAATAAATCCCACCTGACTGAAATGAATTAGGTCTGGGAATATGTGTTCCAGATTATTAACCAGCACCTTTGCAAGTAACTTACCATCCACATTTATTAAAGATATTGGGTGATAATTTGTGCAGTGTTCTGGATCTCTCTCTGGTCTAAGAATTATGGTAATTAGTGCTCAGAGAGAGGATTTCACTTGTACGTTTCTCAGGGTGCAGAGAATAGCATATTATTACACTCCTTTTAGATTTGAGATGGATAACTCTAAGGCTATTCCTATTTTTTAACCTTGGCCAGCTGCATATGGATGGAGGCTCTGAGCAGGTCAGGAGACCTGCACTCCATCTCCAGCTTTGCCAGCATGGGACAGTGCACTGCTTGCTTTGACCTGGCCCCTCATTTCCATTGCAAAAAAGAATAAAGATCTGTTAGGCTGGGTTTCAATTTCAGCAGGCACTTGCCCAAGAGGAAACAGAAGGTTTGATGGACTTCATGGAATAAAAGGTACCTGCATCTTTGGTGCACAGTGCCAGGTGAGGATCTGATGATAGTTCAGAGGGCTGTAAAGTGAGAGGCCACTCCAGGAGGAAGGATCAGTGAGGAGCTCTGCCTGAGGCTGATAGAAGTAACAGTGCTGGTGCTGTAGAGTGATCACTCTAAAATGCCTTCGGAGACCTTCTTAAGAGATGCAGAAAAGGGCAGATAATAAACCACCATCTGCATTTGGAGACATCAGAAAGCAGGTCTTCAAATTCTAGGAGATAATTTAAGAAAGAAGAAAATTATAAACTCCCCCAGGAACTTAAATATTAAATTCAATTTGGTAAATGGACTTTGACTTGACAAAGTCCTCAGAATTGTACCTGCAGTGGCCCCAAGTAATCAGTCTGCCAGAGTTACCCAAACCAAAGGGCCTACTAATAATACTTACATCTCAAAGTTTCAAGAGACTTTAGCCATGTCCTTCACCTGAGTTACACTGATCCTGCAATGTTATCTGAAAACCTCTGGCCATAGATTCCTCTGGTGGAACATGATGTCTTCATAACACTTTTCCTGGAAGAGAAAATAATCTATGTTGCCACATCTTTATTTCTATGTGCACTCATGCAGACACACAAAGGACTGTGATAACAGTACCATCAACTCTGTTTTCTTCAACCCTCTGTAAAACTTCTCCTTGGCTAATTTCATAGCTAGTCATTAAACAGTGCAATAATTTCCATGGTGCTATTTTGGGGGATGAAAAAAAAAATAAACTTTTCCCTTCAACAACATATTCCTCCTTGACTTTCATCAAAGAGTTAAACAGCCAAGGGCTTTTAGCATCTCATTTCACTTACACACACAGGCCATTATAACCTGCATAAACAAGGATGACAAGTTGAGATTAATGAAGGTCCCAAAGTGACAGAACAATTTAATTGTCAGAAATCATAGGAGGTGAACTTTGCCAGTGTATTTATATAAGACTGCCATAGTCTAAAAACTTCCCTAATTGATTATGACCAATAAGTAATAACACTGGAAGCAGTTTTCTGGTATACAAATAAGAAATGACCCCAAACAGTTAATAGTGGTATTAAGATGCATAATATAAGAATATTAGATTGATAAAATAAATGACCAATAACACTCTGCAAATAATTGTAGTGTTTACACTTAAAAGTAGAGCAGAGAAAACTGCAGTTCTGATGAAAGTCCAATGAAATGGTCTGGCTTTAGAAAAACAACTTGCAACGATCAGGCAGAGCGCCTTACAGTGATACAACTACAGCAGATGCAAGCAGGATCCACATGGATCTGAAGTGCAATGCTGTTTGTTCTCTCTCTCCTGCTAAGAAACTTTAAAACTTATTTTTTGAAAGAATCTTAAAATTATTGTGCCTTTTTGTTCAGGAGGAATAAAACCAGTGCTGTGTAAGCAAACACACATACACAAATCTCTAATACTAATTAAGGGGGGCAAGCCATGCAAAATCTCACTTCTAACCTTTGAAAGAGTCAAAAAGTAATTCAAAGCTCAAAAAAACCCCCACAGCTCTTTGTATTTTTGAATTCCACGTGCTCATTCAGTCGATGCCTAAATATACTATTGTCTTTGGAGCTCACCACCTCAACTGGAAGCCTGTTCAACCTGTTCCCTTCCCTTTCTGTGATCATATCTCCTTATTTTTCACTTCCACATATCCTGTCTTATGTTCCACTTATATCTTCTAGTCAGGCTTCTCCAATGATCCCAAGCAAATCATCAAACTAATTTGAATGATAACTCTTAGAGAGCTGGAATAACCTCTCTTTTTTTTTTTTTTTTTCCTCCTCCTTCTTTTTTTGCAGAAGGTAAGTAACTAACTGTGCTGGCAGTATTCCTCCTTCTAAATATAAAGAATATCTCTTCATTCCAGTAATATTTTACTTAAATGGCTGCCAGAGATGGCTGTATAATTGATCTTGCCTTTGAGCAGGAGAACAGAATATATGGCCTATGGAGTTTCCTACCAGTCTTACATTTCAATGATTCTCTAATGATAAAGGAAAAAGGCAGCACTTAATGCATTTCACTCATATCACCTCGTAACTGTCCCTCCACATGACTAAATCAGGCTCATTGCACCATCTTGCCCTCTTAGTTACAACAGCACGTGTCAACTTAGCTACTCCAAACTTCTTCCAATACACAAACCAAACAGGATACTGTGGACCAAGCTCTGCCTCAATATACATGAGCTGTTCCCATTAGATCAAAGGGAAAGGTAAATATAGCTGAAGCAGAAATTGTCTCCATATGTCATATGCAGCCTAACTGGTGTTTTATAAAATGATACTTACTGTCACCAGCAATCTGTGAAAACACTCACAATTTCCATGGGATCTTCCCCTTGCCATTCTTTTCAAATGCTTAGAAAAAAGTTAGATATTTTCACAGGAATTTTTGCAAGCAGAAAGCATACACTTACTTTTCAACAAGAGCTTGAAAACCTCAGTCCCAAATGCATTACATGCTTTTGGACTTCAGAAAGAAAGTGCCCACTTTTCAATTTAGATTAGTTAGACAATTCTTGATAAAAGCTGAGGTCTGACTAACCTTCCTTGCTGATGCTTTGAGCAGGGCATACACAGCATTAAGGGCAAACTCTTTCCTCTCAAGTTTAGCTTCTCCTTGATGAATACATTATCTGCAGGACTTTTAGCAGTGATTTTTTTGTTTTTGAAAATGGCCAGACAAATACTTTGTGTAAACCTCTTTCAGACAGTAGAGAACTTCTAGCTGCTGCTTGGCTGATGGATTTTGAGAAATGAATAGTCGAAATCCATGATGACTTGGCTGGTCCCTGATGTATTTTAATTCTTTGATCAGATAAATGTAATTGCTTCAAAAAAAAGTATGTGTCTTGAAGGACTGAGAAAATGAATTCAAAATGTGCTTTCACAACCAGTTAAGGTTAGTTACAGAGAGGCTGGGCTTCTACAAGCTTTTTCCCCCTAAAATTTGTCATGTGTTTATTTACAGAATGGGAAGGAAAAGGAGCACAAAGCTAACGCCAAAGGGTTAACAAAATGTAAGTTTTGGGGGAAGGCTCAGGTCACACTCCTCTTGAGCCAACGTATGCTTTCAAGACTTTTAAGACTTTTATCATCGTTAAAATCCTCACCGATAACAAAACCAGAGCTCCTTAACCTTCTTACATCGCCTCCCATTGGAAGGTTGGGAGCCCAGCTCCTAATGGGGTTGGGAAGGACAAGCTACAAACATCATGATTTGGCTCCAGCACTTTTACTTGATAAGTCCAAAACAGTCCACTTTGACAGGCCCTTTATACGCAAGCTTGAAAAATAACCTATTTAGCACTCCCCAGCCCCAGCACATGATTTCACTGGGAAACTATGCAAAAGATACTTTGGAAATAAATATGCACAAGAAATTACAACTCTGGCTTGAATGACCCCCTACCTTGGAATGTCTAGAACTGTGAGAATTATAAGGTCAGGAAATATGTACAGGCCTAGTGCCTCGAAAAGTTACTATTCCTTATTAGGAATCTGCACAGACATGGAAGCAGGAGTTGTATAAACTAAAAGGAAGATTTTTTTCCTGTCACTTACATGCCTAGTCCTTGACCTAGCCCATTTATAGTTTCCTTTAAGATACTATGCATTGCAAGTTCATTTGTTTCCTAGTAGTCCTCCAGCAGTGATCTTCAGATCCAGCCAATACTGCAGACAGCGCGGGGCTATGTAAGCAGAAGCTTGAGATTTATATGCCTGTAAAATCACAGGTATTCATTTATATCACCGCTAACAATTTTGAGCTCTGACTCTACAGTTTCCAGGTAAAAGGTATCCTTACTCTCAGTCTGAAAATCTTAAATGCAGACATATAGGACTGTTTAGTCTGCTTTACTATAAATAGGAGGTAATATGTTATTTCAAACAAAAAGCATACCATAAACTACACACTTAATTTTGACAGATTGTGCTTTGCTATATATGGTGTGGTCCTGCTGTGATTTCACGGCTCAAACTCCCATTGACTTCAGCTGTGTCTCTGAACAGTGCAATTCCAAATACCGCCTTTTGTTATATTTCACACCTTTGGGGTTTTTGCCTTTTGTTATATTTCACACCTTTGGGGTTTTTTTCCTAATCCTTTTCCCTGCATACAAGTACTGTATTCTGCAATATCCAATTGTAGGTTTGCACAGGCAACACAAAAGCCTTTTAAGAGCTAAGAAGTGCTTGCAAGAAAAAATGCTCTGTTTCCTTTCCTCTCCCCCCACCATTCAAATGACACAATTAGACAATCAATTCTCAAAATTAAGGAGAATTATCACTGCTGCAGATCACCCCCAAAGCCTGCAAAAGGAAAATAACTGCTTTTACATTGTAGATAACCTTTCAGCCAACATTCTCCTCTGTATCCCCCCAGTTTGCAGTTAAATTGCATGGTGTGTTTATTCTTCTCGTGAACAGGCCCATTACATGACTTAAAAGTGTTAGCGTACACAGCACTGACATGTCCATTACATCCATACACACTGATACATAGATTACAGAGAAGTTCAGGTTACCCAATTGAGAATTTGAGCTGCATTTTGGAAACCGAGAAGCAGGAGGGAGTTCTGGTTGGAGTATTTTGGTTTACACGCTGATAAAGACACTGTCTGTTTGCAGAATATTGGTCCACCTGGTCCAAACAGCGGCAATCGGAAGGAGAGTGGGACTGAAGAGTAAGATCTAAGCTCATATACAAATTAAAAATGCTGGCTCCTGGTTTAGCCTCTGAGAACTGAAAAAATGAGACTGAAAAGGAGACATGGGTTGTCCTCCTGCCAGTGTGGAAGTGTGTTCTGGAGGACGGGTGTGGGTAAAACCCACCATACAGGTCCTGCTCATGCCCAGGGCAGCCTGCCTTGTCCCTGCATCCCACAGCCTATTTACATCCTGCCGCCTTGCTCACACCAGGACTCACACTTCAGGCCAAACAGCCCACATAGCCATCGATACAAATATAAAGTTAAAACAAACAAACAAACAAAGCCTGCTGTACCAGCAATATGGCCCAGCCAGCACTTACTTTCTCAGTGCTTTATAGGTGTGGGGTTAGGGCAGATTTTGCCATGTGAGCCTTTCTGATTTGAGCCTACCATTGGTTATCAAAGATTGTCAGCTTTAATTAAAATAAACTAAAAATAGTGTAAGAGGTTTTCTGAGCCTTTAGTTGAGCTGAAAACCTAAGTATTATAACTGCCAAAGATGTTCAGTGACTTAGAACTGGAAGACTGAAAAAAAAGTCCTTGGAGGAGATAAGGCTTTTGTCTTTGATGCAGCTTTTGCAAGGTGCTTGAGCCACAATTATGAATGCTGTTGGCTGACAATATCGCTCTGCAGGGGTATAAATAACTCACGTGCCATGGGACAGCAGCGCACCTTTCTCAGTGCTTTGAGACTTCTTTTATCCCCGGTAAGGCCCGTACCGTGAATTATTTCAGGTTACCAGGAGAGTCTCCACTGACTTCAATGGGAACGGAATTGAACCTTAAGCAGTTGTCAGAGGAGGACACTGATAAAGGCAGCTCTAGCCGCTTCCATTTTATTTAAAGATGTTGTTACATGCTTTGACAGTTCAGCCCTGCACATTTAAACATTTGGTTACTGTAGCTTTAGTGAAAGTGATTCTCTCTAGCAATACAAATCTCTGGTTACCAAACATTTACTTTATGCTCTCAAAAACATAATCTAACAACGTTCAGAATTTTCTGTTTCCAAATAAAATGAATTCACGATATCCTCTTGTGTTACTGTTACAGACTGTACAGCTAAATTTAACTCCTTTATCTCATGCTGATCTTTCAAATAAAGTTCATTATTATATCAGGTATGTTCATGGTTAGCAATGATTGTTTAATATTAAACACCCTTTGCCAATAAAGCTCCATATATAATTGACTGTTACAATCTTGGTTACAGCCGTTCCAATAATAAAAGCTATAATGAAAATCATATTCAGATTTCCTAGATAACCACTTTGGCCTCACTTGCGCAGAAAGTAGTAGTACCTTGTGACTGTCCTGAAGACCAGAGCGAGACCATTTCTCCAAGAAAGCGCCTGATCAGTGGAAGACTGCAGAAACTGTTCCTCTGTTTAAATTGCTGTCTCCTTCGGGAAGAAGGGTGCTGAAATTTTGGTGCTTTCAGGCATATTTCAGGCATAGTCAAATTATTCAGAAGTCCAGATGAACTTTTGAACAGTGAGACTTAGCTGAAAAACCTATACCACTTCCTTTAACTTTCTACAATGTTTTTATAACAATAGTTTTCCTAATATTTTTCCTAATACCAATATAGTTAAGCTTAATATATTTGCATTGTGAAACTTGTCCTGTTTCCTCTGATGCTCTCTCTTCTACTTCTTTCCCATCTAGCCCCAACTTGAAAAAACTTTAGGGAAAATCTAGTCATACGTATTTGAGTTTGGAGTAGATGATGGTATTCTTTTCCTGAGATAAAAGTAGTACAATCTTCTTTGCTTGTGACTATCAAAGTGCCTGCCGAAGAGATCACCTTGCTTGGACATAATGTGCAACAGTGACGACTTAATATGCCATTACTAAGAACGCTGAGATTAGATGCTAAAAATTGCAGTGGTTTAAAAAAGCAAATCAGTGAATTTAGAAGTTAACTTTGTGGCATGCATTTTTTTGCACCACATAAGAAGCAAATGTAGCCTAAACTGTAGATTGGCTTAATAGGATAAAGCAGAAAAACATGCCTCCTTACCCATCAAAGCACAGGTAACTCCTAAACAGCTGCTGCCTGGAGGCAGGAAAGCATCACTGATACTTCAGCAGAAATCTGGACCTGTTGTCCCCAAAACCTGTAACCATATAATCCTGCATGCCAAGGGACATGCTCCCTCCCTGGAACGGAAAAAAGTGTATTCTCTTCTGAACTATGATCGTTCTCACAGCTGATATAGGTGAACTCTGTATGTTACTCTTTTATATGAAGTAGGTCATAATATCTCTGTTTACCCTTAAGGAACTGTATATGTATATATTAATAATAGCTAAAACTACTACCACGCGGAAGAGACTAACAATCTCACCCTGAGCAGCCAGCATGAAAAGGAAATGAATAAAGTACCTACCAGAAGAATAGCTCACTGTCACCAGGACTTCAGCTACAGGCCAAAATTTCAGCCAGTGCCCGCCAGTGTTATTCCAGGCACTTCAACCACGCTACTCTAGTTCACACCCTCCGAAGAACTCAACCCTTGCACACGAGCATGCAATTATGGCTAGGCAGTCTTGACCACTGGAGGGTTTCTTCATTGCTGGGTCATCCTGAAATATTCCAGGAAAAGATCTGTGGCATCTGAGATGTCCTCTTTTCTCCTCTTTATCCAGTATCGGTCCCACTGCATCTGGTTGAGGCTTTCTTCTTTGTTCTTCATTCACCTATTTAGCCCCTGCCTTGCAGGGTGGATTGGGGAGGCTGTGTCAGCGGTACTCAGCAGAAATGAGACGTTGCCAGTTTTTGAGCAGACTCCTAACTTATCTGAATTGCTCCACACTGGGTGCAGTGATTTAGGAAAGCCCTGCTGATGTGCAGAGCTATACTGCAGTTGTGCCCTTACGTTCATCTGTTCCACTGAAGTGAGTGAACACTACTGCAAAAAACTTTGCTTCCGAGCTTCCTTGCATTTTAAATTTATGCCCAAAATCTGCATTGACAAAGTGGTTTGGTGTTTCCATACAGAAATAAAACCAATTTGTTTTTATGAGGGTAATGTACCAGGCTAAATAAAAATAATCTTACCTGGCACTTCAGAGTGAAAATGAATTTTGGGTAATTCAAAACAGTAACCTACAGGGTTACTGTACAGAGTACTGACCTACAGAGGACTGGTAAACCCACCTTTCCCCTGTCCCTTGGTACACTAATTATGTAGGACAGTATTAGGTTTGGTAGCACCCTACTCATTGCATCATTACAAAGTGCTTTACAAAGCAGCTCTGCTATCATGTCGGGTTCAGTGTTTCTGTTGTCATACATCATTTTCTGAATATGCACAATGAAAGGTATCTCTTGGACCCAGGACATCAAAAGGGAAACAAGTTTCACACCTGGTCACTCAGGTTTCCCACACATGTCTGCGGCGAGAGTTTAACTTCATCTGGTCAGCTCTCAGAGCCTGACAAAGCACCTTTATTCAGTGGCAGATCTGAGCCTCTCAATTGCCATAATAACTGACCCACTTCTCCCCCTCATCTAAGAAATGAACACACATGATGTATGTTTTAATGTAATACAGGGCTCCCCTCATTGCATCTCGTTCATTCGACAGCTTCTCCTATCTGGCACCAAAGCCTGATTAAATATTAACATGGGGTGGGTCCTATTATTTCCTGACTTCCAAGAATCTATTGGTAAATTGAGATCTAGCTGCTAAAAATTTCTGACACAACATAATTTGTATTGAACCTCTTTTCCATGCCAGAGTGCCAGTGTTAATAAATCAGGCTGTTCACATTGAATAAATCTATTTAAATACTTATAAAATATTAAAGATGCATTTGGGAAAAGCCTCTAAGGTGATTGTTGCACCCATGCACCTCACAGTAACTAATTTATTAAAGAGTTTGCAAACCTGGGAAGGAAGGGAAAAGAAAAATGGTTTCATAAACCAAGAGCAGAAGCCAATTTTTCAGCTCAGATGATGAAAGGAAGCATGCATTTCTAATCAAAAAGACAGATACGCCTTTTCTCTCCCACCATTCCCTCAACAGCAAAGTGCCTTTTCATCATCAACAACACTCCATTCCTAATGTCTGCTGAGGCCTTTCTGCACCTTCTCCATACACTAGTAATGTACACACAGCATCCCTTTGAAACAAGAGCCCATTAGCCGTGGCAGACTACCATTTCACATGAAGTCCTTCCGTTGGTAGTCATCAGCAGAGGGCTAAATCATCCCAACTGGGCATGCTCACATCATGGCAGTGGGATAAACAGATATTTAGAGCTGCAGAATGAAAACTGCTTTTCTACATTTCTTGAAGTTGTTGTGGTTTTTTTTTTAAGAAAGGTCATAAACTACACAGGGAACATCTAGCTCTCCTCTCTCCCCCCTTCCCTCCTCCCTTAAATACAGATTTTTTAACAAATCCACTTTTGCTTACACCCAGGTCATCTGTAATTTTAGACCTTCAACCACCAGCCAGTCCCCCTTAAAGATTACATAGTAAATGTGACCATAAATTTGCCCCACAATAAGAAACGAGTTTGAGCATGCCCTGCAAGAGGGATTTATGTGATTGTTTTCCTTCCAGTGGGCGTGGTGAAGGGATATAGAAACTGTCAGCGAGAGCAGCAAGTGGGGTGATACTTCACAACAGCTACCTGAGTAATGCAAGAGAGATTAAGCCTAAATTGAGGACTGCCATTTCAGAGGACAATTAATTTTCAGGCTGTCATAAAAGCTCTGTTGACATTTCTCAGCTGAGACTTTGCTTCTTGGTAAGGGTTTAAAGAGCTTTGTTCAATACAGGCAGTGGTGCTGCTGCCATTCTTTGGGCTAAGTCTAGGGGGGGGGTTCCCCCTAGAAAAGCTTATTTCTCTGACATGCAAGAAAGCTTCTGTGTATTTTGTTAATGCTGACTTCTAGATCTTCATCTGAGAGCCCACCTCAGACTCAGACTCTCGACAGCTGTTTTTTCCAAAAGTGCCTGATTCAGTATCCTAATGCAGTTGGGCAGACCAAAAATGAAGCAACCGAGCTATAAGCAGCTGCCTCTGACCACATTTGGGCAAGGGTCTGCTTGTGAGACCCTTTGCTAGTCCCTTTCTTTTAAACCCCAGCAAGCACCTAGGAGCACAATGGACTATACCTAGGAATGGGAGATCTATTGATCTCTGACTGTGCCATATGGGGGTAAAATGCCTTTCTGCATGCTCAAGTCATCCTCCAAGTCAGTAACTAATTTTACCACAAGAGATGACAGAAGACAGTTCCAAATCCACAAAGAGAAATCCTGGCCCCTGCCTGACAATAGTGCCAGAATTGCCTTTTGCTTTAATGACAAGAATCATAGAATCATTTTGGTTGAAAAAGACCTTTAAGGTCATCAAGTCCAAATGTTAACCTAGCATGCCAAGTCCATCACTAAACCATATCCCTAAGTGCCACATCTGCATGTCTTTTAAATACCTCGAGGGATGGTGACTCAACCACTTCCCTGGGCAGCCTGTTCCAATGCTTGACAATGCTTTCAGTGACAAAATTTTTCCTAATATCCAACCTAAATCCCACTCAAGCTCACTATGACAACAGACTGGCATCTCCTTAAAACTATTTGGCCAGTGTAGCCTGGGGCATGTTCTTCCAGGAGGGTGCCTAAAAGGAAGTGCCTAAGTGAGCTACTGGGTAGTTTAGAGAGCCCAGAGACAAGAAGGTGAGTTAACTTTGGAAAAGGTCTTCTGCTACAGCAAAGCCACTATGAAACTCCAGATCATGGTACCTGGCTGTAAGCATCCCCACTGGAAGTGGCTGGCCTTGCCACTGGGTCCAATTTATGACCAGTGACAAATTGCTTGTCAGGAGGCAGCTGCTTTGGACGAATATACAAATGTTTGTGTACAGAGACCGAAGGATGAAAGGGTTAATTATCCAACAAACTCAGGCAGAAGGGGAAAAAAAGTTTCAAGCTCAGGGAGGTTATCATTGCCTATTGCGCAGGCTGGTTTTAATCACTTCCTTGTACCTCTCCCTGACTTCATTTATCAAGCCTTCACATAAAAGTTGCAAAGTGAGGTTATTCAGCGGATACCTCCATTCATCTCGGATGATTGACCAGGGTGGTTTGCAGTACAAGCCAACCTGGGTGATGGCATTCCTCTTGTTTTCATTGCACAGCCTGCTTTCATTTTATGCTGTAATTGTGTTTTCACAAAACCATAACCAAGCAGGCTGCAGATCCCAGGTTCCAGATTTATTTACAAACACCTCTGACCAGCCCCCTCTGCCTTCTCCTGTTATCTGCTTTATGCTGCTTTGGATCTTACTGCCAGGAGTCTGGGGTGGATTAGCACAAGATAGGAACTAGATCCAATCTAACCAAGGGGATCTAATTGACCTGTGCTTCCGCCCCTGCTCCTCCTCCTCAGTGTAAATCCAAGTCCTGCTTCCACACAAACATTTAATGGGAAGTGGTATCTGATATTAAATACTTCTTTGTGACTTTGCAGGAGTGGTGTTGACCTCAGGCAGGTAACAGACGTGCTGGTCTTATTTGACAGAAAGAGGTAAGCTGCTCCATCGGGCAATTCAGGAGATGTAGGTGAACAGGCCACATCTCTTCAAAGGCTGTTCAGGGACCTGAGGATCGTCATCTCTGCACCTCCACCAGGTGGGCCACTAAGGTGAATGAGGCAAGTTATAGATACTCTTACTACTCAAGGTGAATATATGTGGGTGAAGAGCAAGGAGAGAGCAAATAGTTTAACCTTCTTTGTATTAATGCAAATAAGACTGAGTTGAGATTTCATCTGCTGGTAAGGCTTCAGAACTGATCACAAGGCAAAATGTGATAGAAACCTTTTCCCTGCCTTTTGTGGAAATAAACCCACCAGAATCTGGATCCTGCTGATTGCTAAACAGCTGATTCGCAGATAATGTAAGGGATTTTTTTGTGCAGCTCAGGAACTTCAGTTGGGGTAAATCAGCATATTGATGGCCCTGAGTCAGTTCACACTACTCCATTTCAAAACTTGATGCAAATTTTTCAGTGTACTTCCTTTGGGAAATGTACATTGAGTGAGAAAAGCCCAGCCAGTGATTACAAAGAGTTCCTGATGGCACTGTTCATCTGCAGTCACTTTCTAGGCAAAAAGCCTTTTAGATAAAAGTAGCATTTCCATCCAAACAACCTGGACCAGTTTGGGTGGGGAAGAGGAAGGGCGACAGGGCAGAATTGCCGACGAAGTCTTTGTTCTATTTAAAGCGTTCCAATAAGATTTCAACCACAGAATATGGCAACAGAACTGATCACAGGGGAAAATGCAATTAAAATACCTTCCTGCATTTTGCAGCCACAGAACTGTTGGCAAATCTCTGTAATTTGGCTTTGTTGAAGTGGAGGGCATGAGTCAATGCACCAGGAAAGAGTTTCAGCTAAGTACTTTTCAAGTTAATAACTTCGCTCAGGGACAGTTCAGAGCCTTTTATATCTTCCCTCATAGAAATTGGGATCCACAAGTGACTTTTCTTACTGTCCTTTGCTTCCACTGCAGTGCTGAAACCTTGAAGAGACTCAGTTCAGTGACTTCGTATGCCAGTTCAGGTGCAGCAGACAGAAAAATTGAGGCTTCAGGTTGATTGAGATTCTGTTGCCCTTTTTTTACCTTTAGGTTTTGTTTCTGTCTCTTAATAGGAGACTGGTTTTGTAGATTACAAATTAACTTCGAGCAAAACCAGCAAGCAAATTCATCTGGCCTGAAGCAAGAAGAGCCTTCAGGCGGGTGTTTGTAGGCTTTCTTTAGAAGGGCTCCCTGGACACATAAAGGGAGTTCATTAGCAGTGGTTTGTATATCACTGCTGCTATCTTGTTGATAGCATGCTTGTCTCCAACCTTCTTTGTCTGAGTCCAATTTGAACTGGAATTCAGAGAGGGATTCTCATTCATTTTTTCATCTCCTTCCAAATTCCTTGCTTGCAAAGGTAGTTCTTAGATTGCACTTTTGACAAAAAAGTCTTCCACTATTGCTTGTGCCTGGACCGAGATCAGTCTTCCTGAGATTATTTATTCTTTTGTGTGTGTGTGTGTGTGTGTATACTGAAGTTGAATATTAAGATTAAGAGGAGCTCTTGGTTCTTTCTCATCAAAGACCTGAACACTCCCTGACCCCTCAGTGACCTTTTAGGTGATGCTTTGGGGAGTCTAAAGTCTTCGAAAAAGAAAAGGCTCAAGACCATGAATGTTATTAGCATTAGATGCTGAGAAAGCCTTTGATTGGGTGGAGTGGAATTATTTGATAATAGTCTTAATACAATGCTGAATTGGAACCACTTTGGGAGGTGGATTTCCTTCTCTATGTGACCTATAGCACATGTCAGGATTAATGTAGACAAGTGAAAAGTTTTGTTTGTTTCTGGAAATATTTATAACACAGGCATATTTTATCACAAAGCTAACAAACAGTTTTTAGCAGGAAGATTACTAAGATTACCATCCTGCTGAGTTGATCATACCTTGCTATTACAAATGTAAATTGAAATGTTACCTTTCTGAAGAGATGAGAAAAGATTTTGCTGTGTGGCATTTGAGACAAACTTTGGGACAGAATGGTAATAGAGAAATGAATGCATCAAATTAAAACTTGGCAAGAGAGAAAAAAAACCAAACCCTTGGGGTTTTTTTTCCCTAAATTTTTGAAAGACACATTCTCCAGATGTAAGGAAATGAATCATGAGAGAGTAAACCTGGCATTATCCCTGTACTGAATCTGAGGAATGAAGCAGGATTCATTCAGGGCTGCTTTTTCTTTGAGGATGGCAAAGATTAGCTGATTTATGTGAGAAATTTTAAGAGAATTTTTTCCCCAAAGATTTCCAGATTCCCTTGTTTCAGGATAAAAATCAAGTTTTGTGGGCTTTTTGGTTTTCTTTTTTCAGTCAGTGTCATTGTAAATCAAAACTTCTAGAGGATTTTTCAAAAATTCATAAGTCTTAGTGTCGGTTCATCATTATAATCAGTGTAACCTTTTTGTTGCTTGTTTCAGTGTGCTAGCCTATTTTATATCTCCTGAAACCAACAAGGGGGGAAAAAAAGCCCCATTTGAACTTTACCCTGTGATGTAATATCTCTTTGTTTGTACTCCAAAATTTTATAGGCCTCCTTTGCTATTGTGACTTATTGAAAACTCATGCTTTATTTGCTGTTCATTATTATCTTTTCAATATTTCTGCTTCTTAAGATTCCTCATCCTCTTCAACATTTGTTTCAAATGGATTTTTTTTCTGCAAAGGTATGCACTTGCATTTTTGAAGGGAACTGGCATAGTGCTATTATCTATCCATTTTCTAATTCTCTTGGTCTCTGTCATGAGCTCTGTGTTCTCCAAGAGAGATGTTTGCAAAGTATATTAGTTAAGAGTCTGCAGATCTCAAATGTATGGCATGCATGGATGATGCAAACAAGTTTAAAGACAGGAGAAGGTAGGCTTGAGCTTTTGTTTACTTGTGAAACAGTAGAAATTAATAAATGGATGAGGAAGACAGTCCATTCTAAATACATATGATATTCTGCTAAAGTCAATTCTAAAACACAGTGCTGCTGTATTTTTAATGCACTTGCAAAGTTTCATCTGCAGATTGCATTAATATACTCCTGTAGATCCAGGATGGCTTCTCCTCAGGAGTCTCTACTTTCTGGATCATAAAGTTGTCTTCACTATAATTTAGGAACCTCTGCGATGATGCATGTTCAGCTGTATTTGTTACTCAACAGATGTCTGGGTAGTTAAATTCCGCCATGAGCCTTTATCAGTACTTCTATTCTGGGATTCCCAACTGGTTCAAGATGTACCTCTCCTAGTTGGCAGCAGTACCACTGCTCAGAGATCAATATCCACAGCTTGGGTCAGGCTTGTTCAGCATGGATCTAGAGTGGCTTGTTGCCCTGACCGCCACCAGTCTCGTTGCTCATGTTGACCATGTAGGCCTGGAGTCAACATCTTGTTCACTCCTGCTCAAGAAGGACTGGGTTATAGGGGCAGCTGGGGATAGGTCCCACGTTCATAATTCTCGAGACCATCTGCTGCAGTAACTGTCACTGCTCTTCCTGTGGGGCTGCCGCCTGGGCTTGCTGCTCCTCCATAAATTTCAACAACACCTGCTGCTCTCGCTATTCCTTCATATATTACATCTACAACAGAAGCTCGAAAACACAGGCTGCTCACACTTCAGTTAAGCAGCTACCTTCCCGACATAACGCACTGATTCCAAAGCCACCCCTTCAAGCAGTTTGGTTTCAATAAAACAGGTGTGATAATGAGTTAACAACGCTGAGGGTAAACATCTCTTCAGACCTACTTCTGGTTCTTCAACCATCCCAGCTGCTCTTCCCACTCCCTGGGTCATCTCTTGTCTTGGAGAACCACTTGTGCCTGCCTTGGCCACTGGTTTCAAGGATTCAGCAGGATGCATGTAACCTTCTGCCATAAGGATCAACACCCGATAGCAGTGTGGGAAGGTTTTAGGCAAATGATGCCAGCCTGCTCTATTCCCTTAGGCTACTTCTTTGCATTACATACTAAGGAGCTTTCCCTAGAGCTGGTCAAAGAGTAAAATAATAATCTGATTTGCAACTAGAAGTGCTGAATCTAGATCACTATGATTCACGGAATCATAATATTAGTTATTAATGAGTATTCAGCCTACTGCTGGGTATCTGTGAAAATGCTCCCAAACCCTCAGAGTTTAAGGAATTTTAGCCTGAATTATATTCACCCAGGAATTTACATGTTGTCATTCTTCCATCTAGAAGTATTTGTCATCCAGAGACCAGAAAAAATCCCAGCCGCTTTTTGGTTTTCTGAGCAATCAGAAATGAATAAACACAGTCAAAATAAATGGTTTTTGAGTAAGCTGAAAAGCAATTGTTCTCCTTCTGCGCTGGCTGTGCACCCACAAGTATTAAATTTACAGGTGTTGGAATAGGTTTGCAAAACATTTCTTATTAAAAAGAGGATTATATTTCCACCTCCTAGCAAAGGCATAGTTAAACTTTGCTGTAATTTCAGCTAGTCCTGTTCTGCACTGCAGCAACTGGTGAAGTTGCTCCTCTGGCATGGGAAGTTTTGACTCCATTATAGGCACCTTTCACTTTGAAGCCAAAGTGATTCCTTCTCCCACTGAAAATGGGCAAGAAAGGAAAGAGGTGAGGCAGTATCATTTGAATATTTCCATCAATTTGGGGATTTTTGTACCTCTGCTAATTTTTCTTCCCGGTCACTTAGACTATGCTAATAAAAGGCAGCATACGTTTCAGGACACTATTTGCCATTTAAAAAGAAGATAAAGTGCAACCAAAAAGAATTGCTTCTTCCTTTTCAACAACTAAATTGATCTCCTTTGCCTACACCTCTCACCGAGAATCTGACTTCTTCTGGCTAGCTAGCAAATATAGTCAAACACCTGTTTACCAGACACAGAGCTATATGTCTGCTGTTGCTGATCCATCTGTGGAACATAAACATAACTTTCACCAGCTGCTTCTTTTAGTATGGGCTGGTAATGGAAGCCATTATAGAGCATATCAACAACATACTTTCCCAATAATCATGGGCCAGAGCATCACAGAGTGTAAAATGGCAGAGCCTCATGGAAGGTGATACTGATTTACACCATCAGAGGACATCACTGGAGGATGTGTTTGTTTTCTTCACACTTTTCTTCTTTTATCACCCTTATTTTCCTAGTTTCTATTTTGTTCCTGTTTTTTTTCCATTATATTATACTCATGAGGCAACATGTTGTGGAATAATTCCTGGGCCAGGCTGAAGCAGTAATGGATAATTACCTTGGGTACCACACAGACTCAATATTAATGACTCTAAGAAAACCTCTGAAGATTCAGAGGTGTGATACTGCAAAGACTCCAACTGGATTTGGGCCAAATGCCCCATTCTCATAAACACGCTCGACTCTATTGACTTCAGGAGAATTATGCCTGCTTTTATTTGTTGCAAATATGCTCTGGGTGATTCACAAAATCATGGCCAACCATATCCACACTCCTTAGATTTAAGTCGAGCTTGAAATCTCATAGTGCAAACAGCAGATTCCTTTTTGTCTTGCATGAAGGCTAGTGTGTTACAACTATAAGTAAATTGCTGATAGATCCCCTTATCTCTCAGGCTGCTCCAGGATGCAGTAATGAGGCTCTGCTCCTGACGAGCATCAACATACCTCTTTCCCTGTGTCACATCAGTTAAGCAGGTCAGGATCTTGATGGTGACCCAAGACAACAATTCATCGTATGACCAGGCAGTTCATTTTCCTTTCAGTGTAAAGGGCAGAAAGGCCGCGGGACTTTTTGACTCTTCATTTTCCAGTCAGGAGACAACCTGGAACTCAGAAAAGAAATTCCATTAGTACCTGAGGCTCTCAAATGAAAAAAACTTGTACAGCTTTAGAGATGTCAAATTTGGGGAAGCCCATCCTGTTGCGTTCAGCCCAGAAATGGTAGCAGTCCCTGACACTTACCCATTAGAATCTGCTTTCCTCTTAGCAATTTTGTAACATATGCTGAACACTGAACGGTGCTTTCCAGGACTTCTGCAATTGCAAAAATCAATGCTCACCTCTAATATATTCCGACTTAAAGTGTGCAACCTTGTTTAAAATGCACTGCTAAAGCATATATTTTCATGTATCATTATGTCTAAATGCATGATAACCAGGTTGAAAATCAAATTATCTGTGTTAAAGTGAATATTACAATGTGACTATACTGCCTGCTGTGCCACGAATGAATCTTGTAAACACAATCAAATCTCTCCCTTTCTCTCCCTCTCACACACAGAGAGAGACACATGCACGCCCTTGCACAAGAAAAGAGATTCTTCACCTTCTGCCATCGTATTGTCACAGCAGCTCATGTTTATTGTGAATGACATCTTCAGCTACAACTCAGCATGAGCTCTGGTATGCTGAGGCTGAACATCCTACCAGAAAAATCAGCAGTGACATTAAAGTTGTTTCATGAATAATGAAAAAATAAATATCACAGTTACTGTAGGTACACAAAATGCTTTGTTTAACTAAAAGCGTTTGCAGAGAAATTCCAGGTCTCTGAGGGTAGATACTATTTTATTAACTGTGGATAGAGAACTTACTTAGATGGAGCTGTTTTCATTATATTGGTAATTTTCTCAATTATACAAATGAGACAACATGTGATCAGTACTATTAGTAGGATACAGACTTCTCTTTTATAAAACTCTAAACTCTCGGAAAATCACAAAACAACAAATCCTCCATGCTTGCAGCCGGTGAGTCTTTCAGCCACTTACATTCTGTATAAGGAGGTTTAAATATGTTTCTCAAGTCCAAATTTGTGTAACAACAGTTTTAATCATTTATGGGGGCAAAAAGGCTTCAGAAACAGTAATGCAATTACATAAGCATATAATGCAAAAGAGAATTCAATTGTCTTGATGCCATACAAGGCAAGCTTATTACAGGATCCCAGCAAAAGACACTCAAAACAACTGCACTGTGTCCAGAATTTTGCTGGCAGCATCAGTGTGTGTTCCTGCCAGCTGTCAGTTCATAATCACAAATTTCAGGGAGAAGAAACAAGCCTACTTTGAATTATGGGGTTACAGTGACCAGAGATTTATATAAAAGTTATTTGTAGTGGAAATGCTATATTTTGTCCTATTAAGGACTGAGCAAACACGCTTTTTACACAGCATTAATGTGTCAGGCAAAAGTGAAATCTTTCAATGATTTCAGGCCTTGTGCTAGATTGAAACTTGTGATCCTAAAATGCAACGGCTTTTAATGAAACGCAAATATACTTGCTTCCAGAAGTAGAAAACAGTCTCACTACTGTCCCTTATAAAAAAAAAAGGGGGGGGGGGGCTGTTATTCCCCATTCTTTGGAATGTTTCATCCATATTCATAGCAAGAACCCAGAGAAATGTTCCAAAGTGCCAAAAAGTATGAAAACTAATACCAAACACATTGTCAATATCCTACTAACTATTGCTTATGAACTTATCAGCATGGAAATAGTTATTCTCAGTAGAACTTTCTGAATGGCAATCGTAAATAATCAGCTTCATAAATAGTGTAACTAGAAAGTACAGGCTTAATATTAGTGATTCAAAAGACCCACCTTCTCTCTCAAGGATGGTGAACAGATTTAGTTTTTAGCTTTCACTGAGGCAGGCACAAAAACGGTGTCTCTTCCATAAACCTAGGTCTCCCATTTTTTATACAGAGTAGTATAATTTATGACTTCTTTCTTGTGAGTTCAAGTTGCCTGTATTTCCTATTCATGGAGAAATGCTCATTTCCTGTTTAAAACCACACATGTATTTAGTCTTATTTGTTTAACAACATTCTAAATGGCAGTAACAGAAAGAGCAGTAAACAGAAGTAATCCACCTTATTGGTACCTGTACACAAAGTGTCTACTCCTTCTTATTCTTTGCCTTTAAACAAGAGAGAAAATTAAAGAGTATTTTTTTTCTTTTTGACATGTGCCAATGCTTGCAGCAAAAAAAGTAAGGAGATAAGTCTAAGGTATCTTATCTCTTTAGGCTCCCACTACTGTCAGGTGGGCTTAGGCAGGTTGTTTAGAGTTCAGTTCCTCCGTACTAGCTGCAAGGCCAAATCATTGAGAGAGGGCCAACATTTAGATCTGATGTGCAGGAAGAGGTGCATCAGGTGTCCCTTGTCATGCAGTCAAAAGAGTTAAAAGTAAGCAAATGTAAGAGCAAGTAAAACCCATGTATTAATGGGGAATGTGTCAGTCAATAGCAATGCAAGCTGTGTTTCTATCTATTATACAAGAAAGGTAAAAGTACTCTACTAGGTCACTTAGTTACTTCAACCAGATGGAATCCAAAATGTTCAGAAAATTAAAAATCCATTTATTCCTCCAAAGTTGCATTCCATCTGTTTTCAGACATTTATGGAATCTTTTTGCATACAGGATATGGCAACCACTGGTGCCTTGGAAATATTTCTTCCCTGTGCAGCTCACAGAAAGCCAGGCTGGATATAGAGAGCACTGGAGAAAGCCCTTTTTTTCAGGTGCTCTTATTTCCCCTCAAACTATAGGAAACTCTAGTCTTGTTTTAAATGGAGGAATCATAAAATCCAGTGTATTATTGTCTGAAAAAAATGCAACAGGAACTTTTAATCTAAAAAAAAATAATAAAAAATCAGGCTATTCCCTGCTCTTTCCACCTTGAAAATTTTAACTTTCCTGCCAGTCTGTTTCTCATTTTCAGCTTGTGGAGACAATAAGAATGATTCAGATGCTATAAAGGAATGCAGCCTGGCATGTAGTGATCTCCACCCTGAAGATAAAAGTGACAAAATTACCCCAGGAGTTATGAGCTCTAGTCTTCATCAATCATTTTTCAAGAAATATTTTATTTCATTCAACTACATATTGTGCCTAGATCTAACCGGGGTATGGTCCCCTTCCTTCTATCCTTGTTCTCAGCATCTTCAGCTTCACCAGATGGAAGGATATCATCTGGCACGCAGGCCAGGCCAGATTTTCTGTATATGACACAAACATCCACATTTCCTCTGTTTCCTTAGGACCTTCTTTCCTTCGCAGTCAGTGGCTCACACAATAGTTCAGCATCAACAAGAATTATCCTGCTTGGTGCAGACAATATTTTATCCCCCAGTGAAGCTCACCCATGAGGTAAGTACAGGCTGTATCTAGACTGTCAGCTAAGTTATATTCCCACCTCTCCCCTGATTATCCATGCCTCACATTAAATGACTCCCAGTTTCTGTGTTGAAAGGAGCCAACTGCAACGCTCTGAGCTGAAAGACATGCAGCAGATAACTCTGCCCCAAGACTATTTCTTATAGGTCAAAACCACACCAGGTTTAGTGATCTTACAGAGTCCTCCAATGCTACATCAGCAGTCCTTTGCACCATAAACATCCTTCATGCCCTTATGCCAAGGCCCAGATTACTTCACAGTATGTGACTCAGGGGATACGTCTTCCATTTTCTACAACTGCATTTTGTTCACCTCCCCAGATCATTTGGGTAGCTGGCAGGTGACTGTCACATGGAAAGACAAAGCACTCAAAAATCCCAAGCGAGCACATCAAAGAGTAGAGAACTGACTTTTAAGCATAAGACTGCATTTAAAAAAAATACAGAAGAAGAAAATCACAAATGGTACATGATTTGTTTCGGTCTTTGCATTTTGTCTTGAAAGTTGGGTCATGTCTTCACATTTTCTTCTGCAACCCCAAGGGCAGGGAAAAAAAGAAGTTAATATTCATACTTAGTCTCATGCTATCCAAAGCTGACACTTAAACCCCCCCCCCCCCCCCAATTCAGTGAGAGTATTGCAAGACTCTTACTGAAAACTGGTACTAGTGACATCAAGTTCTGCTATAACTAGCCTGTACTTTTCATCACTCCAGATTTGAAATCCACCAGGTTTGACTTTGGGGTTGAGGACCACAAGCTAGAAGACCATATTCAATCAGCAGCAGAACCAGAGACTAGATTTCCTCCTTTTTTGGACAAATATTCTCCTTCAGTTATTGGGAAAGCTGACACTAAGGAAGCTTGCTGCCAAGATGGACAAAGCGCAAGTGGCAAAACAGCAAAACTAGAAAAAACCTAACTGGTGCAAGAAAGGCTGCTGAGGAGCATCCTGAGAGTGCACCCATCCATGTGAGGCAGGCACACATCTCCCTGGGTGTCATCTTCCATCCACACAAATAAAATACCTCTTTCTCAAGAGTTAAAACTAGTTAAAGGTTTCCTTTGTTTACACAGGGGGACTTGGACCCACCCCTCCTTATCAGCTGAAGTGCCTGCACTGCTCCTCTTTAGTTTCACCCATCCCCTGCTAAGTTTAGAAGAAAAGGCAACAGCTGTGGCTACTGACAAAACACGGTTGGCAGCTGCAAAACTGAGATGCCACATTTCAGTGTATAATTTTCTTTCCACAGTGTCTCTTCCTAACTCTCCTCTTTAAGAGGCACTTAAAATCCATGTGTCTGACTCAATTATTGTTATTGTAGCTACGGAACAGAATGTGATGCTGATGAGGGCCTACCTGTCTAGTTAGCTTCCCTTTCTGGATGCTTTCTTTCTTTGATTCATCATTGCTTGTGACACATGTATTGTCTAAACTATGTTCAAGAACAAGTCTCTAATACATTCAATGGAAGAAGGTGAAAAATTAGAAAATGGCTATCAGTCACATGCATAAATTTATGGGCTAACTTTAAACACATTATTTCTGAGAAATATCTTATTTGGAAAGCATGATTTCATTGGAAATTAAGAATAACATTTGCAGTAAAATTAAGAATAAAATTTCTTTTGCTTCCTTTGATTAGGAGAGCACCGACACTGCATAAATGCTCTGTATTTATGAACTCATCTAGAGATTCTGCGTTCCTTCAGCATTCAGTACATTATCAAATCATATCCAAAGTACTATGAATTCATGCCCCAGAGGGCATGAACCCAAATTTAAAGTCATCATCATTCTGTATATTTTCTGCTCAGTTGAAGGTTTTATCATACAGGCTGAATGTCTTTTCAGGACAATCCTAAAAATAAGCTAATGCAGTTGGGACTGAATTTATTGGACATGTACACTCACCTTTGGTTGATGCTCTCCCTAGGTCAGTTCTCATGTGATTGGCAAGGCATCGTGACAGGTTGTATCTTCCTATGAGAAACCTGTGTAGACACTGGTAATTAGAACTGCCACTCAGTCCTCCCTGACAACAGCTACTGCAGCGGCTCTGGGCCTCTGAACTAGCTACTGCCTCTGGAAAATCCTGTTTCCCAGTGTCTTCTCCTCCATAGGCACATACCTAATTGCATGTAAACATTCTGTAATTTATTACACGACACAAAAACATTGGTACCTTCAAGCTGAAAATACAGCAGTTGACAAATACTGAAAAACTACTATTCCAAAGTGTCACCTACAATGTAGCTCTCCAACTGCCGTCCCTGACTGGTTGTGGAACTAAGGATACTTCCTCAGTAATGGAAAATCTGAGAAGGGTCTCAGTCTCTTTTTTAAGTAGCCTAATTCTTAGTCAAAGTTCTGAGTGTTGAGGCTTGTAAGTCAGTTCACTTCTGGAAAAAAAAAAAATACTCCATTTTGGTTTGAAAATATCAGTGCATTTTCTCTGTAGTATTCTACCTCAAACAGCACAAGAATAAAAAGGCTCAATTACCTATTAGTATATTTCCACCCGTAATTGATTTATTCACAAACTGTTAATGACTGCAACTAACAAAGAAAGAAAATGAACGAAAAGTAATGCAATAGGAAAATGAACATGAAGCATTTCTAGTTCATGGCTGCATTTGCAAGAGACTGAGGATAAGGCAAGATGTTTGGAAATATTTGCAAATGAAAATGAGGCTGAAATATTTCCTTGTACTAGGCTATCTACAGAATGAAACTTGGATTTTAATCTCAGCTTTGCTGCAATTTGGAGGCATCATTTCAGATGCAGCTTCCTTGTCAGTGAAATGGGGCTAACAATAGAGCTGTAGTTTCCATGCACGATGCCCAGTTATTTAGATCTCATCATGTTAAATAGCACAGTAGGGAAAAAAAGAGCCAGAGCAAGGCAGTCAGGAATCATTGAGATCCAGGGTTAAAAAGGCAGTGAAATCTAATCTCCACACCATGGAAATCAGTGGAAACTGTCTTCAAAACACTGTTGATTTCAGTGGTATTGGGATCAAGGTTTAGGAGAACAAACTTATTGCATAAAGACAAGACTGTTTTCCCAAGCACAGCTCGACTTCTTGATAGGAGCAGCCTGTCAGACAGCAACAGACTGTACCTTTGGGGCAAACCTATACTGAAGGGTTGTATATAGTTGTAGGGTGTCCAGGAACATCTCAGGGAAGGAGTTTCCCCTCTGGTCTCCCCACTGCTTGTTCAAGACAACAGGGAGGATGTTCAGGCTTACCCCTGTGGTTAAGCAGAAAATATTTGGCACCAGACCAGGTGTGTAGAGCCCTGAGGAGCAAGGAAGCCAGGCTGTGTGGGAAGGGGCAGGCACAGGGACCTGCTTCTAATTCCTACTCCCTCCCACTCCATCGGCATCAAGCCTGCTGGCTATGGGAATTTCAGACGCATTGTGCAGAATCACATTCAGGGCACTGAGTGTGCCAGAGCTGGAAGGCACTGCAACCATTGCAAGACTGAGTTCATTTTCCCAGTAGCAATCCAGCCCAAGAAGAGCATGGCACAGTGTATTAAGCATCTTGATAAAGTTTTATCCAACCACGCTTCAAAAAGCAACCCAGAAATGGCAGTGCTGTATTTTTAGACAGATAATTACAACAGTACTCCCATATATGTGCTTCAAAATGAATCCAGTAGTGTAATCATGCAACGGGTCAGAAAATACTGAGTGAATAGTACCATTTCCTTTTTAGACTTCTATTATAGCATGGTGGCAGTGTATTTGGGTAACACTTCAACACAGCGCACAGGGGAGTAAGTGTGGACCTTTAACCCTGTTCACAAACACTTCTCACTTGAGCATCCGCTCACCACAGACACAACACACCCTTCACTTTTATCATTGTTAAACTATCTGTTCCCTGCATTCAGAAGTCTCACTAAATTCAACACCAAGCCCACAGGTTTCTCCTCTATCAACTGCACCCAGTTTTCAGAGGATGCAAAACCCAATGTGTTGGTAGTGCCAAGCTCATTCAATATAGCCCATAACCCTCTTCTCAGGGATGGTGGGGAAGAACAATGTTAAGATGTAAGTAGCAAAGTATGCACTGCTAATCTGTGGAAAAATGCATTTTAGAAATGTTACAGAAAGCTCAGAACATATTATTGCAATCCCAGGTAACGTAGGTGGAAGATGAAATCTAAAGGAAATCACAACAGCTTAAGCACTGAAGTACAGTTATGGCAGCCAAGTAATTAGAACTCTGCCCTGTTAGACAGCACACAGTATCATTGCGCTTAAGAGCTCATAGTGTCCGTAGTACTCCTATTTTGAAACAAATAAGCTTTTGCTTATTCATCTCCCCCACCACTCTTACCTATTGTGTAATAATCTCTATACTAGTTTTCCACATACTAGTAAAACAGGTACCTTCTGAGAAAAATATTCTGAATTAAAGATGGTCGCAATTGTATTTTATTTTTTAAATGTAACTGTTTAGATATTAGCAGAGGCTGATTAACGGAAAATTCTCTTCTAGAGAAATTTGTGAATGTGTTCCTTTTCAGAGCTGTTCATGTCTGACACTCCTTCCAGTGACCACTCTGTCCCAGTTCCAGCCTTTCCTGCTCCCTGTTGATGTGGTAAAGGAACTGGAATAAGTGTGTACTAGTACCAACAAGTAGTAGCAGTCAACCCCTAATTACACTTGACCCCATTTCAGTTCAGGTTTGATTCTAGAAATCTTACTAACTTTGAGAAGTACCTCGTTTCCACTGGCGTGGTCATGAATATCAGCATTTCCTCTAGCAGGACAAGGTCAAAACCGTTCTGAAGGTCTACAACAGCACAAAGGATGATTCAGCTGGTACCCTGGGAATGTTCTTAGTTTACATAAAATAGAAAGACAGCTAGAAAATGATTCTTGCCGAATCTGACTAAAAATATGCTTGCAACATCATTAATGGATTCTATTTCCTGTAACCGAAGGGCAATTTGATAAATCACCCTTTGCCATAGTGCCACTAATTGCAATGGATTCTGAAAAAAAATCCAAATTTATTTTTTTTAGAAAAGCCACAAATCCTGAAGGTACACTGCTGGCAAGCCCTCAAGTGTTTATATTACAAGCCAAGCAATTTAAATAATCCCCAAGTTCATTACGTTCAGCTAGATGCTCAGGAGAGGTCCTCTCATCCACTGGTTTCCAAGAATATACCAATATAGAGCATCTTATTTTTCACAACTGATAAGTTTTGTGTGGCTAGGACTAAATTACAGTAGCAGGATTTTAACAACTGCAGAAAAGACTATAAAACTTTCTACCCCTTATTAACTACTGTGTGACTATTAGGTTTATGGGCAATGTTAACATTGCAGCATAGGAACAAAAACATTGTAAACGGTTTCCAAAATGTTGGGAAGCAAATTTCCCCAAGAGAGGCAGGAGGCCCTTCCAATGCTGGTACGGTATGGAAAGGGTCATGTGGCACACATGTAAAACTAGATTAAACTCTCTGTTGCTAAGTAATTAAACCTAATTGTAAACCTGGGCAAGTGCTAATTTTAAAACTGAGCTCCCTGTTCAGAGCTCCAAAATCTCTATTGAAAGTTCATGGAAAATGAAAACTGCCTCTTTAAAAGAAATCAGCTTGCAGCTCCCCAGAACGGAGCCCCTGGGCAAGTGGTTCAAAATATGATTTTTATAAACAAATCTGACATAGCAAACTTAATGCAAAACCCTATGCATATAACATCACTTATGTGTGCAACTCGTTTAAATTACAGCTGTAGAGAGAAGGAAATAAAACTGGCATATTAACCTTTGGCACAACAGTGCTCACATACTAGCGATGTTCAGCAGCAGATGATATTATTGTGACTCCCACTAGTATTGTCATAGTGAAGGGTCTGTCAGAATTCATGTTTGAAACCTCTACAGTCAGAGTTTATTAATTCAGCCATGAGCATCCGTTCCAGACCTACCCTGGCATGTACAGTCTTAAGAGCAAAATCTTTTTTACTGCAACTTCCCTTTCCCCACCACTGCTGTATTTAAAGTCACTGAATGCAAAAATAAAAAAAATAAAATAGAAATTCATGAAATACAGCATTCCTTATCACCATGATATTTAAAAACACTGAACGCAAAAATAAAATAAACCAGAAATTAATGAAATATAGCATTCCACAGCTCACTGCCATAAACTCATTGGATGCCTTCCTTCCCAAATGTCCTTTTTAAAGAATGGTCTGCTAATTCTTCCTCAAGAGAGAGGACCCTTTCCTGTAGTTCAAAAGGACAAGCTAAATGCATAAGCAAGATAGACTTAAAAAACAACTTACAAATGAGATTTAAGACATTCTCAGATGTTTTTGGGTGAATGCTCCACATTATGGAATACATTCCTATCTAACTAACAAAAGCATCATATAAAATGAGCTTTCCTTGTTAAATAATGACTTACTGTGATTAGCTTTGACAACATCACTCAGGCTTTGATGTACATTCTTGGCCTCTCTATGCTCTAAAACATTATGGTCAAAAGTTTCAGACACGGGACTTACTTACACAACAGCTTAGGGTATCCTTTGATTTGGTTTCTTTGTGCATCTTGAAAATGAAAAATGGTTCATTACATATGAAGGTCATGAGGCTTACCTGTGGGTAAGGCTCATTTCACCTGGAGAACTGTTAGCCTTCAGAGTGACGGTAAATGGAGACACAACCCAGCACAGATCCAAGTGAGAACGCTTCCTGGATCCTTATTTCAGAGAGTGACTCATAAAAGGAAAAGCATTAAGCCAAAAATTTCAGAGCTAAACAAGTCTACAAAGTTCACATTAAGTGAACCAATCCTGAGAGGTATAAAGTATGACAGCAAGACAGGTTTTGGAGTCCCGTTGCACTTCCCTTGCCCACGCAATGAAAGTGAAACAAGTGCAGAGCTGCTGCTGCGCTGGAGGACACAGTGGTTGAAATAATCACCTGGTTATTGGCAAAACCATTCGATTTGAGAAAAGTTACTTTACCAAAAAATCACAGGGCCATAGCAAGACACATTTATATTATATATATTTAAATGACATCTAGATAGATTGGTTTAAGCAATCCTCACTTTCTCTACTTTGTGGAAAAATCCTGAGAGCCACCTCTGTTTCCCTGACTCCCTTCTACTGGCAACCCCTTGGGCCAAGCTGTGACATGGGCAGTGCTAAGCAAAGGAATATGTGATGTACTCTTAGTATTGTGGGATTAAGTATGTGACATCTTTTCTATCCTTACCTCCTCTGATAAAACTGGGACAAATCAGGACTGCAAAAGCTGCTATGCAAGCTGTACCTAGCACAGGGCCAAAGATCAATGCATATGAAGCAGAAGAAAAAAAAAGACAGATTTTGAATACCAAAAATAAGCTGCGAAGAAACTTAATCCTCAAAGGTCAGATGTTCATCTGAAAGACCCAGGCCATGCCTTTGTATCAGAATGTTACGACATTAGCCCTAATGACTTAATAGCTTTGCCCTTGACTTGTGTCAACAGGAACCTATCTTATTACATGGTAAATTAGTTGCTTCCAGACTACTCCAGACTCCTAGGTGATGGGAAGACAGAGGCACTTCTAGCAAAATTAGAAATGTAACCTAATACCTAAACAGTGTTGCTTAGTAGTATTTAGTAGCATTTTAAGCTTTGTACATGTATTTGAGTAAAGGAAGGCTGGACACAGTGTGGGGAAGAAGCTACCACGTCTGGTATTCAGGGGCCAAAATTAAAAGGAAGGAATCTACTTTGCATACTGTTGTGCAGTGTCATCAAAGGTCATCATCTGCTGCAAATATCAAGGGATAATGAGCTAGGGTCAGGCATAATGATGGTAGGCTCTAGGTAAGAGAGGACGCTTTCTTATGCTCCTTCCCTTCTTTCGGAGAAGTCTGCATCCTTTACAGACTTTCTTCACATCCACGCAGAAACAGTTTCCAAGTCTGGCACAGCACAAAGCCACCACGTGACCAAGGTGCATTAGCACCTAACTATTCAGAGCCTCTCCTTGCATAAAACAAGGACAACCAGTAGTTTTTAAAAGAGTTACTGTTACCAGGCAATTATCTCATTCTATTTAAATTGAGAAATTCCGTATTTTCTGATTTATCTGGAAGGCTTTGTTTCACATCTGTCCTAAAAACCTGTCTCCTGTCAGCTAGACAAAGGGTTACTTTTCACAATATATACACAAGAAGGGAGAGACATGCTTATATGGTTATGTAAGTCTTCTTTAAGGAGTTTTACAGGCAAGTAAGATGCAGCTCCAGACACTAGACTTTTAAATCATTTAAAGCTGACATAAGCTGATCCTAGGCACAATTTATAATCATGTTTTTACTCTTCAGCTCTGACAATTACAAATTGTTTGTATTAGCTCCACAAGTATTCCTATTCAGCAGTATTGTCAAAGTCCATTCATTCCAGTCTCATAACAGCACACGAATCCTTTGCTTTGCCAGCCTCCATCCATAACCTTCATCCAACTGTTACCAACCTCATGGGGAGGGGCAGGAGAGATCTACAGCCTGCAGACCCCCCCCCTCATCTGCAATCTGTGGTAGCTGCAGTTTCCCATGTTTCAATGTGGTCTTCAGACCCTCTCAGCTCGACAGGAAGAAGCCTGGCATCCTCCAAGCATGTTGCACTTGCAACCTTTGAAGATGTTCAAAAGAAAAGGAAAAAAAAAAAAAAAAAAGGTCTTAGCCATTTTGCATGAAGTTGCATGAAAAGTCTTGGGGCCTAACTTGACTGGAACTCTTTTAAGTACTTCTCTACTACAGCAGCGGTGCGTCATATGAAAGGATTTGTTTGGCATCTATCCACAGTTATAAATAAAAAACATATTTATCTTTGGTCATGCATATAATTTAAAAGTCGGACAGAAGAAACCTTTTTTTCTCCTTTTAAATCTGTAGCAAGCCCAAGATAAATTCTTACAAATTATTTCTTTTAAAAAGAGGAAAAGAAAAACACAATAACAAAATAGTTTGGCTATTTGGAAATCTGGAAAACAGATTATTTCTTTGGATGGAACAAAGTGTGTGTGTGTCATCATGACTTTAAACAGTTCCATGGTTCCCCATGGAAATACTTAATTGAAGCTAATAAGATGTGCAGTTATCAGTGGTTTGCCATGATAAATTTCATATGGTCTCTCCAAGATGTTTTACCTCCTTTAAAACTTACTGACCTAAGATTGTGTTAACCGATGATCTGAGCAGCAACCACCACATAT
The DNA here is from genome assembly GCF_947461875.1 of Haliaeetus albicilla. NCBI lineage: Eukaryota > Metazoa > Chordata > Aves > Accipitriformes > Accipitridae > Haliaeetus > Haliaeetus albicilla. The sequence goes on from NC_091489.1 coordinate 28,235,026, forward strand.
ACTAAATTTGAGTGAAACCCAACTCACAGAGGAGACAGGAGTTCGGGCAAACCCCTTGTAACTCCAACCTCTATGCAACACAAAAACTTCTGATTTGTAGAATGTGTGACAACCTCCCATAGAAACCTTCAAACGAAAGACTTATTGGCCTCTTAACACTTGCAGCATGTGTCAGAAGTCCTTTCTTTTGGCATCACAAAATTAGGAAAGAAACTATTGTCAGCAGACTACAGATCCCAACACAAATCTTCCCTCAATTACCATGCTTCATAAGGTGATCCTACAAGCTCACCCCCCTGACACTACAGAGGACCAGGCCCATCTTCTTCCACTAAGCAGATTAGTTGATCACAAGTACATGCTAAGAAAACTTTTGACTAGTTACAACAATTTAAAAAAAATGTGCCCTTCTTACATGCCTGTTTAGAAAAGTAAATCCCTGCTGTATCTGAGATGGATATATAGTCTCCATAGACAGTAGAGCATTTTTAACCATAAGCATGCATCTACACAACCTAATGGAGAGCCAGTAAAGCTTTCTGTATGTGCAGAAACAGGTTATTTGGCATCTGCAAAGTACAGCTGCTTTATAAGCATCTGTATATACCCATTTCTGATAATATCTCAAAATAAATTTGGCTTGAGCCAAGGTATCTGTGTCACTATACATGATTAAACCATTCTGAAGTTTATGGAGGAGGAAAGGTTTTTCCTATACTGATAGCAGAAAAGTTTATAAAGGACTTTGAGTTTGGCACTCATTTCACACCTACATTTTAGGTAATTAATTAAACTGTCTTCCTAAAATTGTCCAAAATTAAGCAGCTTATAATTATTTTCCTTCAGGAAGAGAAATTTGTAGACTTTTCTGGCAAAACCACCTTTTGCCTTCAGCATTTTTTTTTCCTGAAAACTCATTCCCTGTGCCTGCAAATGCATCCACTGCATATGTTTCTTTTTAATATTAATAATCCTTTCGAATATACCATCCCCACTGATAAAGTCAAGAACATGTCTATGGGCTGTAGGGTCAAGTTCAATGTACCACGTATCAGTAATTACGTCAGTCAGCAGCAAGCACAGTGTATTCATTAACCTATAAGCAACCTTGGTATTTAACCTACACTGCCCAATATTATATTCAGTGTTAAAGAAACTGCATGCAAATACCATGATATAGGAAATGCAAGGATACAATAAATACCATGTGATAGCATCACATTTGGAAATAGTGAAGTCAACATGAAGAGTGAATCATAAGATGAAACAACTACTTTGCAGCTGCTTATGGACAGGGACAGCCTGGGCAACTGACACTCAGGATTAATACAACCTTCTTTAGGCAGCGAACAAGGTGAACAGGAGCTCTGCGTTCATTTTCTAGCTAGCAAAGAGTAAAAGTAACCTCCTGAAGGCAATTCCCAACTTAGGTATCCAAACTCTGTGACACCTCTGACTCCTCATTGACTATACAGGGAAGCAAGGGCAATGGAGCTCCTAAGTCAGGCATCTTGTGTAGTTAGCAAGAAAAGAATCCAGGCTGAACTTTTTGGCATATTTCTGTTACCAGTTTCCCCGTAAGACAGTCTGTAACTTTATGTGTGTTCCCTAAAATGCAAAAGTGCCTAAGATTTACAACATTAGCAATGTACACTGCTGTAAGCAGCACGCAAACTCAGATGCTGTGGGATTCTTCACCAGTGCAAGTTTTCATCCATCTCAGCATATGGATGAACTGAGCAGAGAAGAAGCAAGCCTGATTGTAATTACATTAAGCACTTTGGCAACAAGGAAAAGTTTGTACTTGTACACAGATGGCTTTATGTTACAATGCTATAAATGTGCCAAGTTTCATGGCTTCACTGCATGATGCAGGGAAGGGGCTTGATCCAAAGTCTGTGCAAATCTGCTGAAAAGCTCTCACTGATTTCAGTGCATTTGTATCAGGTTTATGATAAGACCACTGGGCACACCTGGAAAAGGGAATAGCCTTTTGTACTAAAATGCAATTATTTTTAGACCATTTTTAGCCTGCTTTGCCTTTTTTAGCCCAAGTCTTCATGCTTTGGTGACTCTGTTTTCCTTTAGAGCAGAAACAATAAAGTCCAGTTGGGTTAATTAAAACTACTTTGACTGCCCACTGTAGCTCTCATCTAAGCTGGAAACAAACTTTGCAGACCTCATGGAAACTACCTGGGGGAAAAAATATTACATTTTTATTCTATGAGGCCTCCTGAGTCCTTCTGGTGTTTTTGATTCAAATCCTCTTTTCTGTGACCCTCCCACCCCTACTACTTCATGAAGGTAAGAGATTTTTAAACTTACTTTAAAAGTCCTTAATTTAGAAAAATAAACAAAAATTCTGTCAAACCATCGCCCAGTGTCTCACCATAACTTATTTCAGAGTAATAAATCTTCACCCTGACAGCTCTCTGATGATGCATTACATTAATACATCATAATGACAATACTGGTGATATATGATGGATATATTTTCTGAAAGGGATATCACCTATACATTCCATCTTCCCAGCACAGCAGAAGATTGTTTGGGAAAAGGGGGAGAAGGGGAGGTAAAGGATGTTCTTTACCCAGAAGGCAAAATCTCACAAGAGAATGTGGAATTAAGTTGATTGCCCTTGTTAAAATACCAAAGAGAGTAAGAAATAAAATGCCTTCCGTACACAAACAACTTCTATCAGTAAGATGACCTGTTTGTTCCTCAAATACTGATATTCAGGCTGGAATATACAAGGGAAGTTCTTTAATATACTTGTATCAGTCATGCTAATACAGGAGAAACAGACTCTAGGAAATAATCATGATGACTTCGATAGGGTTGAAAGACTGTAATAATGACAGGTGTAATATTTAAAAGAGTAACTAAGGCGGTCTGCAAACAGAAATAACTGGCAGCCTCAGTGAATAACCTGGTGAGAGTTGTGTACACTCCAAAGAGTCACCCATGACTGACACAAACCAAAATCTTTTCATTGCCCGAGCACAGACAAGGCAATGACAGGGCTTTCAGTAGGAAATAAAGTTAATTTTTACATGGGTGTCTGGCCTTCCACAACACCATTGCACATACCAGAACATAGGCTGGTATTTGTTGTGCTAGACTCTGCATAAACAGAATGAAAACAATCCTCTCCTCAACCAATTTAAACTTGATTTCCAAGGTTTAGAATGCAAAATCAGCCCCTGGCTTAGAAGAGCCTGTTTCCGGGGCAGAAGGTAATAGTAACTTTGCTCCAAAGGCTCATCTTGCACATGTGACTGTGTGGGCTGAACAGTATGAGATTTGACAGACACCTTTGACAAAAACTGGGCTAAAGTGGCCCTCCTGATGCACTTGGCTTGTGCACAGATAACTGTGACAATAACCTCAGTGCCCCTGTTCTTGGCATAAAAGTCACAAGGGCAGTCAGAACCTACCTTGAGTTTACCAATAGCCTTGTTTTTTCAGAAACACGGTCTTTTCATCCACTACCAGGCTAGTGAATTCTTAGTATTCAGCTTAGATGCAGAAAAAAGTGGAACAACGAGCTTCTGGCTTTTTAGGGGTTCTGACAGTGATCTGATATTTTGGTGAAAAATTTGACTTTTTCAAAACACTTACAGCAGACTCCCTTCAACACTGAATTGCTGTTGGCTACCCACACTCCACAAGTATCTGAAGCCCATTTGGACCATGCTATTAAGATTCCTGAGGTCTTATGCTGTGTGTGACTGGCAGAACTGTCTGAGAATAAACATCTTCCATGATTTTCTCTTCTCTTACATACTTACCCACAGGTACCCACTGTGCCATTGAAATGGAGTCTGATGATAAATGTTCTGGCCTGGCAAATACTTCCCTGTATCTCACTGGACTAATGCGAAGAAGAGCATAGGAAGCACTTTCTGTTTCTCTTTGGTCTTGCTGATGCTGCACCAGAGGAGAAGATTGGATGCCTGTTTTCTGAAACAACTCAGAGGCCTGAGGCATTCCTTTGTTAGTGAAGAATTAATAAACAAAATTCCTGTGAGACATTTAATGCAAGTAAAAGATGTTGTGATTAAGATTCACAGAAAAGGATTAAAATATTACAGTAAGAATGAAATCCAAAGAAATATGTATCTGAGCATATATTTCAGAGTGCAATTATAGCTGACAAGCAAATTGGGTTTGAACATGGTGGCAAGAGTATCAGCTCCAGTGTAAATTTCTGCATAAAGAGAGGCCTTGGACATTGCTGCTTTGAATTTGCTAGAAACACTTGAGGGAAGAGCCTCAAATTCCTGATAGGGACTGGCAGGTCTCACTCTGTCTCAGACGATAGAAACATCAAGAGGGCAAGCAAAATGACAGGAGTGTCAATGTTACTCTGTTGAACACATGAAAACAAGCGACAATGCCCAATGCAAGGCAGTGCAATAACCACATTCTCTGAATGTGAAGGGAGTGTTTCTGAAAGGTGCTTACTGACCTCTGAATCTTCAATCTGCAGAAGAGATATGAGTTGTAATGAATATAGGAAGCCACTACGCAATAGCCATGGTGCGTTGCTAGCAAGCCTGTCTCCTGAGGGTTGATTACAGGCAAAAAGAAAAAGGTTCTAATGGAAATCAGCTGATACAATCAACCCTACTAAATCCACTGTCACTTTTCTATGACCACTTGCAAGAGCCTATTGTAATGTTATTTTGCATTGCAAGCATTTGTCCTTTAGTTGTTGAAGGGAAACAACCAGCTCATTTTGTAGATGAGCCATCAGTTTCTGGATACTGTTGCTCTGAGTCAAGCAAACTGCATTACCAAGTCCCATCAATGCTAGATTTCTTGGGCATGCCAGATGTCCTCTCACTTACAGGAAAAAAAAAAAAAAAATCAGTGTCCTCAAAAGCACCAAAAAAAATGCTAACTGACTTGCATTGGGGCCAACTACATACTTAGGAGTTACAAAAAAACCCCTTCTTACTGACTTTACAGCAGGGATAGCACCCCATTTGTTGTCAGCAATGCACAAGTGCTATTTTTTGTCCTAGCCCAGCTTACCCTGCTGCCTTACCCTAGGGTGAGCTGGGGAAGTAATAGTGCAAAAGCTTTTCAAAAATACTCCATGTAAACAAAGCAGAGGTGTCTGTATATTTTTCTCTGATGTCTTCTCTTAGAAGCAACTTTTGCTCTTTTCATTGAACATAGCTCTGGATAAGGTGCTATAATTTTAGTTGCTATTAGAGTCTAAAGTGATTTTCCTGAGTTCACTTGTTCCTGGCATTGAATATTCATAGCAGAGTTCTGTTTATTCTTTCACCCTCTTTTGTCTGATGTTATTGTTGTTGTGAAATTTGAAGAAGTGTCATAACTGTACTGCTTTTCATGCAGGAATACAGTGACTTCCAGGTTCACTTTTAAACCCAGTGATATGGGTTTAAAAGAAACTGTTAAAAAACCTGAAACAGGGCATCTTTATTACTAAAGCTAGCTGTCTCAAATGAATTTATTAGAATGTTCTTTCCTATTTTTCCTTGTTTGTTAGGTGAGAAGCACATGTAGAAAGTCCTGCTAACCATCATACAAATCCATAGATCCATATTACTGGAAAAAAAACTGCTCAGCTAAAGTTCACACAAAACAAAAGTCAAATTACTCCAAAGGAATCTCTGTGTTTCAAGACAATTTTCTTGCTGAGTTTCAAATATTAAAACTCTCCCAGTTGTTAAATAAAGAGTGATGAGAAAATGCATGCAATTTTAATTTCCACTGGGATTATGCCTGGTGTGAGACAATCATGTTGTTAGATATTTTTCTAAAGACTAAAATAATGTTATAGCATCTGTGAAGGATGTTATGAAGAACAAGGTACTGAAATAAAAACATTTTTATCCCAGATTGACTACTTGTTATGCTTTTTGCTGAAATTGCTTGTATTAGAATTTATGCAAAGCTTTATTATTTAAGACACGCTCAGCTTGGTTTAACTGTGGTATCTATTAGCTTATCTATCTTGTAGTTAGTGAAGGCTTGATACATCAGCTAATGAGAATCCATGCAAGTCCAATGGATATTTATAAAAAATGATATAAAGTTCACTTGTTTAGCCCCCCAGCAGTGCCAAAGCAACAGCATACTTTAAAATCAAAGCTGATGTTCATGATGCTCTTTGCAAAGCTACCAGTTAGTGGCATGGCCGGGTATTTGCAACACCTGTGCACCCGCCTTTGTCCTCTGGGGTCTGGTGGAATTTCAGATGCTCTTAAAAGATATTTGTAGGGAGACCGAAAAATGGGGAATGACAAAGAGGAACTTTAAAAAACAAATTACAGTCTTAAATATAACTAGTTCATAATCCCTAGCTCATAATCAGGCACTGAGAAACAGATATACGAGGTATGAAGTATCACATTATAACTGTAAGGAGGAATTTGCTTGGGAGATGACTTTGGCTCTGGCTGGGAAAGAATTTAAAGGGACTTACTAAACAGCTCCATTGTCAGAAAACTAAAAATGTCAATAGTGACTATGAAAGCATACTGCTAGAAAAGCAAACATTACCTTGTTTAATTTTGTTTATTGTTTTTTTTTGGTCAGATCGGTAACTTTTCCTAAACTGCTTCAACCTGGAGGAAGGAAATAACACTAATGAAAATACTTATTACCTGAAAAATGTGTCAGTTTTGTAATTTGACAATACTGACAAAATTGACATTAAATACTGACAATAATGTATGCTTTAGTCTCTGCACCTCATTAAATGTGGCAAAGCAAAAAGGCATGGGACCTGCCTTCTTCAAATTCATTTTCCTGCTCACACAAGGGTCCATCTTGAACAACTTTCAGGAACCTACAAAGTCCTTTTCTTCTTTTCTGTTAGTAGTGTTATTCACTAATATACTTAGGACAAGGATGGGATAGGAAAATTACTAATTTTCATCTCACTCCACTTTCAGTTTTCACAAAGTCAACTGCTCTCTAGGAAATGCGTAACCCAGCCAAAGTTTAGATGAAACCAAATTTTTCCAAATCCCCTTATATTTGATTGTCCTGATGCAGGAGTTTTCCAAGGGAGATGTTCTAGAGGAATTTCCTAGGTTAGAGGGCAGCTTGTTTGCTTTGTGTTGTTTCCCATTAAATTGCAAATTTCTTCATGGAATGGGTAAAATCTAGACAAGCAAATCACATTTGTGGATCTTGGCCTAACACTTGTCTGAGTGTAAGGAACGGGTAACAGTTGAAATTTTACCATGTATTCCTTGACAGGCAGCTGCATAGCTGAGAAGAGCTGTGAGAGTGACACGGAGTTTATGTATCCTGGAGATATAGAGAAAAACAAAGGGAAATAAGAAAGAAGGGGGAAAAAATTAAGCAGCAAAATCAGCAGTTACTATAGCGGAACTATACTGCTGGTTCATTTTTTTTGGACTTGATTTAGAAAGAAAAATAATAGGCACATTTTTTCAGATTTATTATGTTTGGAGGTAGTATATTTAAGCAGAATAGACAGAGTGGGTGATATGAGTGAGAATCTAGTGATAATACTAATTAAGGGGAATTTCAAGGCCAACCAAGAGTGAAAGAGACAAACTTTCTGCCCGCCCCCTACTGACAAAGTGGCACCCCTTCCATTTCTGGACATTTCCAAAGACAAACTGGGACAAAAGAATACAAGAAAAGACAAAACAATGCCAAAATCAGGATCTAGGCAATAGCTTCAGCAAAAGCTGTTCCAAAGCCAAGTCAACAATGACAGCAAATCCAAAAGCAGCAATACAGGCTCTAGGAGGCACTGCACCTTCCTCCTTTCTTCTGGCCTCTAATCAGAGCCATCTGGAGGGTGTTAGTCCACTTCAAGGCTGACATGAAAGATCCTGACAGTTACATTCACGCCCACCCAGCAATGAATAAATTTCTCCAGATCAGTCCTACATGACTCATGCCCAGGAGGTATAGAGCACATAAAGCTATTCCTACAGCCTGTAACTTTGGTAGTCTTCATGTGGGTTTCTACAGGGCTGGCCCGTGCCGTGATAGCCCTACACTTCATCTTCAAGGTTTCTCCAAAGCTAATGCGAGCCCTTGACAGCTTTTGTAAATGACACGAGAGTTTATCTAGGGATGCCAGAAAGCCTGTATCAGTTCCAACAGCAGAGCTCAGACCTGTGTGGGGGCATTACCACATACCAGGGAACCCATTTTTCCACCAAGTTGCTACAGCCTGGACTACAGCTTGACAAACTGGTACCAAAGGGGGTCAACATCTGGCTCCTTTCTCCTAAAAGTCCGACAAGAGGTTTTAAAACCTGCAGGGTCAGAAAGTCTCTCCACTGTGCTTCAGAAATGCAATGCCACTTGACCTGGTTCTTGATTTACCTTTACTGTATCTGAAGCCCCCAAAATAACATCCTCAAAAAATGTGTAGGACAGTTTTGCATGTGCAAGGACAGCAGTCAATTACTTAAAAAACTAAGAGAAGATCATTGGGAACAGAACAGTTCACAGTTTACTGTATGACACTGCAGCTGTCAAAAACAAAAACCATAGAAACAGAAGTTGAAGTTAGAGACTAAAAGCAAATCTAAATGTCTTTGATGACTTCTGTGCAGCAAGGGGGGGTTCAAAGCTCACGCTGGTGTAAACAGGAAGGAAAGAAAAGCCAGTCCCTGAAACTGCGAATAGGAGTCAGGAAAAGTCAGGTCCATTCCCCTCTACTCCATAGTTTGTTTGTGTAAACAATGGGCATATTTAAACTCAAGTCTCAAACACAGAGAATAGGACATTAATACTCTCTACTTCCATCCTGCCTAATGAGATTGTAAGATCTCTCATTAATTGTTTGTCCCAGTCATAGCACAGCCGAGACCAGACCTCCTTTGGGGCCCCTCTACTTTATGATGCAATTAATGCACATAACCCTATGCCACTTAGAGTTCTCGAGCCCTAATGTGTAACGTGTGCTGGGATGATGGCTTTTTGTGATCAGCAGTGTCTCACTGGCAGCATACCTCCTTTCACTTTGCATCTACCTGATCTTCTGTGTTATAACCCCTCTAAGCTCCTGAGTGCTGGAGCTGATGAAAAGCAATAGCATCCTTTCATAGGCCAGAGTAAAGCAGAGCTGCACTAGGTAACTACTCACAGACATCCAATGGGCCAATTCTCCCTTATTTTACTTACAAAGGAAGGTTAAGTGGAAAGAATGGTAAAACTCCCATTGACCTCAACTGGGCCAGCACTTGTCATTCTCATGTAAGTGACGTTATTCATCAGTGCAAGGAGGGTTTTGCTCAGTCTTTCTGTCCCAGCTCACCTTGTCCAACCACAACTGCTTCATCATTAGATAAACTGCTGCTTTGTGCCAGAAAGATTTCATTCTATGTATTTGTTCATTTAATCTGTGTACCCCCATGAACTAACACCTTCTTTGCATGTAATAGGCAGTAGCAGGGCATGCAAAATCAAAGCTATGTTCTGCTGAAACTGCAAGATGAAACCCAAGAGCACTCCTAACTTCAGGGAGTGTTTTGCAGAGAGAAAATACGAAGTAAAACAACTTTTAAAACCGCACACTTTTGTAATGTGTTAAAGCCTTCACTGTTTTTGCCAAAACTTCACTTTTAAGAAGAACCAGCTGTGGGTTTGATTTCTATGTTTTTCAGCCATAAGTCAATAGAGGATTCAATTTTAAAGCACAAGACCTATAACATATAGTGTGAATCATCTCTTGTCTGCATATAAGATAGCACAGATAGATAACATGCTTAGTGAAAGCTTTATCACCAAGGAAACACATTCATAAGCATTGAATCTAGCACCTTAACATTTACAACTCACTTTAAAAAAAATGCCAGCTGTAAATAAGTCCATACTCCTAACTACAAATATGTGGTATCTATCACTTACGCTATTTTAAGAATTACTCATTGCCTAGGACTGGCAATGGGCAAAGCCAATTTGCAAAAGTTCAGAGCTTCTGGAGATTTGGACTCTGATCTACCAGAAGTTAATTGTTTCAGAGAGATAATAATTTTTTGGTAATTATGTCCAACCAATCCATAAGTAACCTCTCACAGAATAGGTTTTATCTAGTGCCACTTGCTATTTCCTAAAGGTCATGGAATCTCTTTTTCTCACCTCTAACAGCTCACCTTTCCTGGGTGCACTATGGGGAAGCATAATTCCAGCAGAGTGGAAATTCAGTCAGCAAATGAGGCATCGACATAAATATTCATGGGGGGAAAAAACTTCTGAAAAAATGTTGAGAAAAGAGAGTAGGTAAATCATGGCATCCTCAGGAGACCACTAAGATATGCACTGACAATTTACATAGATTTGCTTAAAATTTTGTCTGTAATTTAAGAAGTGTTATCATACTTACCGACTTGCCACCTTCTTGCCAGTATTTGGGCATCTCTTGAGCACTGGACACTTGATTGAGGATAGAGCAGTTGCCCAGATGCCGTGCAGCACCCATTTGTCATATCCTTGATTTACAGTCTGGGAATTAGCAAGGGAAATTATTCTGGATTACTCAGGGAAATGCTTATGCCTCAGTAACAGTTGTTCAGTTTTTACAATGTGAATTTGACTTTCTGTCTAGGATTCTTTGCCCACTTTGCAAACCAAGGACCTGATATGAAGGCAAGCCATGGGAGAAGCACATGATTCACAGGGACCATCTGCATGTACAAGGTTAAGTTTCTGCACAAGTGCTAGAAGACACACTGGGCACTGGGCGTTATCTCAGGGTAGAGTTGCCGTGGAGTTCAGCACAACTTAATATGGTAATGATTCAGTTTCAAGAGAAAAAATTGCAGGAATAATTTTGAAAATGCTTGATTATGAATTGTTCTGCTTGTGGCTGTGGTCACTTTTTTGGTCACACTTTTATTGACCTTGGTATGAAGAGAGGGAAGCTGATGCTATGTGCCTCTAGAAAGCCAGCTCTGAACACACACAATATACTTAAAATATTTGACTCCTCGCAGCTAATCCTACAAAGACACATATTCATAGAGACCTTAGCTTAACTGAGAAACCTCTGAACTCAGTTCATGTCTGGCTCCTGTCTGGTTCCATGAGGCTAAATAGATATAAACAAAGGGAGCCATTTGCCAACTCAGGACTCAAATCACCAGCAGTCATCATAAAATCCAGTGCCCACAAGAGTCTGAGGTGTAAAATACCAGCCTCCAGCACCCAAATCTGACCATTCAGTGAAGAATAAGATATAAAGGATTTCTTTAAAGCCACTGACCATGAAGAAAGACAACATCCACTGGTTGGTAATGACGCAATCTTGAACTCTCACACCACATCTCAGTAAATATTACTACACTGTAATTGAGTTCATCAGGTTCCATGAGCATGCCCGTTCTTCCTTCTCCATTTCTGGATGATTTCCACCGGTGTTATGCAAAGGACACTACTGTCTACTGGGAGGTTGTGCTAATCTGAAGCACATTCTTTTAAATTGTTTATTTCACCCTTGTTTGCAGATTTTAAGTTCTTAGATCCTCCCTAATAAGGACAGTGACCAGAGCGCTAGAACATATGTACCTTTTATAAGAACAAAATGAGGAGCAATATTAAGATTTCCTCCTTTTTTTCCTTTTTCTCTTTTCTAAAGAAAACCTTTTATTCAACCTTGATGCCATAAAAGAAGGTGATGTCATAATTTATGATATTAAACTGGTTACTAAAATGTCATTACACAAGTGATGTTTTAATTGATGATGTTAAACGGGTTAGCAGGAAAGTGTCAAGTGTCACTTTCATGACATAAACTGCCAGTTATGATTATATAATATCAATTATTCTTCGGAAAACCGCATTAGATCAGTTAGTTCTGAACCAATGTAGTTGGGGCAGGTTCATATTTTTTTAAACGCTGTTCATCCAGTTCTCATTATTAGGAGGAAAATATACTTTGGATACAGTTTAGACTTTTATAACTCTCCCCTTGAAACATAACACCTACCTTTCTCATTTGCCCTTTCAGCTGCCATCAGATCAACAGAGAGCTAAAAAGAAAGCAGTGAGATAAATTTTATAACCTTAACTGAGATTGTTCTCCAATCTTACAGAAACCAAACTTTTAAGTTGAAGGTAGACAAAAATAACAAAAAATAATTTTAATAGTAGGTTAAATATAGAACATTAGGATTTGCTGACAGGATGTTGGTAACTATGAGGCCTGCTTTGACGCTGGATCTCCTAAAGCTTTAGCGTTCAGCTGTTCTCCAAATTCCTCTAAATCTTATTCAGGCACAGAACCAAAAGAACGCATTAATATCTGAAATGCATGTAGCCAGATCTTAAAAACTTAATCCCTTCTAGGGATAGTTACAAGTAAAACCAGCAAGTTTAGTTCATGTGTACTCTCTGGGTCCAATAGCAGTAGGCTGATTCACCGCTGATGCTGATCTGATCTAGCAAGTTTATAACATTTCCCTAGGTCAAAGCTGCACTGTGTTCCTTGCTGTCAGTGACACATCTCTGGCTAACTGGCAAAGCTATTCAGAGATGCCCTGATAACAAGTTAGATGCAACATAACAGGATGAGATTTTAATGGGAATTTCCCAGCTGAAATCTTATCTATTTTATAGGAGCACAGGTACATTCACATTAATGAGGGAGAAAGCAACAGGCAGGTCTATCTCTTGGTCAAGAGTATTGGATTTGTCTGAGTTTAAATAAGAGGATTGCTCCCATAGATTTCCCCTTTTGTAAAATGGCAAAAAATTACAATGGAAAAATAAATGATGTACATCCACGCAACCACACTGACCCTGAGAAACAGTGAGGACTCCAAAGCCAACAAAAGTTGGCTGCTAAATAAGCCACACTATTACTTTCCTGAACAACTTCGTGCTCAGACCAGTGTTGCTTTACAATAATGAAAGCTGGTTGTGGAGATGACTAAAAGGCCCACACTTCACTCTGTTACCTATACTAACTTTGATCAGATCAGAAGCCGCACTTCATGGGAGAGGTCTTGGAGGTTTGATCAAAGTAGTTGTGGAAGGTCCCAGGGAGGAGCTGCAAAGACGCAAGGGAGGAGCGTGGCTAAGAAATACCCAGAAACACACACATTATTTTCATTAGGCTTAATGGAGATGGTGGAAGTTAATCTGCAGGGCAAGGCTTTGAAAACTTACCTCATTATTTCATCCATGCAAAAAGAATCTGTTGTCTCCTTTTATGTCTTTTGTTCTCTACATGGCTTTGCAAGTAATCGATTTTGGTGTCATCCCACCTCCCCCATCTTTCTGACAAGCTTAATGATGATTACAGACCTGAGTTCACAAAAAAAAGGTAAAAAAAAAAGTAAAAGAAATACAGAAAAGGCGAAAAAAGGAGAGATGTTTAGTACTGATTATCCACACGTACCAGGTGTTTTATTACCCACATATCTCTAGGTAGCATTCTACCTGTCAGATTTTGGGGATGTACAAATTGCATTAGATATCAGATCTTTAATGCAGATGGCCAAATAATGCCAGAACTTTGAAAGTTTATCCCCTTAACCTGCTATCACATCTACTCTACTCCACAGACATTCTCATTGGAGCCAGTAACTATTTTTGTCTTTTTCCTGATTGGCTATAATTATTTAAAATACACTTTCAAGCCAGAGAGAGCTCCCATCAGGCATAAAAGCAATGCATCATATCATTCTAATTTACGTAACAAGTCAGATAAAATCTAAGCATTAAAGTGTGCACACCTGTTGACATGACAGAAGGTTGAAATCCTGTCAGACAGATGCCTCTTACAAGAAAGTTGAGTATAAAAATTCTTTCAAAACCTTAGTAGGTCCAATCTGCCCATCCATATAGTTGCTGCATCATGGAAACATACCCATAGCGTACGGTAGTACCAATCAATCTGCAACAAGGCTCCAGCTTGCAAAAGCAAAATTCCTTCTAACATTTCATTGTAACTGAAAGAAGGCATCCAGACACTGGTGGGTTTTTTAAAAGTTATATCATAATTTATAATTGGTTGTTAATTAATGTCAGATCACAGTGGAATTCCTATGGAATTACAGAGAGGAGCCTCTTTAATTACCAGTTTATAATTATAAATCTCATTGGAATGAAAAACACAGGAACTGTAATAAATGATGATGATCTTGGAAGACTTCTTTTGACTAATAAAATCTTCAGTTATGCATCCTGAGGAATTTTAGAACAGTAGTCTTCATTTGGGGCAGAAAACATTTTCCATGATGCAGGATTCCCCTTCTTCCATTATGCAAAAAACAAAGAGAAAAAATCTTAAATGTTATTTCACAACTAGAGCAATTACATCTTGTGAAATGAAAAATACATCTCAGGTCTCTTAGCACTACATCTTGCAATCTGTGTACACCATAGATCACTAAGGTAAGACCTTTTCCACTGTTCCTCTGTGGTTTTGTCATTCTCTACTGATTTGCCTGCAAAAAGCCATGGAACTAACCCCAGCTGCGAAAGATCCTCTATGCAATCATATAGTAGAGGCCTGCAGCTTACTGTTCAGGTTCTCATGATCTGTGCTATACTTGCATACAATCAAAGATGAGATGATTAGTATTGTGCATGTTCACTGTTAATTAAGTGTACCCACAGCAGTTTGTCCTATGTTCTGCTGCACACATTTGTACCTCCCTAACCACCCGTGGGTGGAGAATTACAACTATAACTGCTTTACACCAGTACTCTACAGACCAAAAGCTGATGCAGTATGTATGTTGTTATGACTCTATTCAATCATCTTTACCTCCTTTCAGTTTAACTTTGGGTTGGATGAAATGAAACAGAAGTTGGGGTGCCTGCCACTTGGAAGCAACCCTGTAAGAAGAGTTCTCAGTGCAGGAACTCATCTCTGCAACAGATACAAGACACAGGAGGAGGAGGCAGCTGCCTCCCTGTCTCATCAGTGCCATCACAGCATGGGACCCCAGCACAAACCTGTGCACACACATCCCCTGCTCTCGGCCAAAGTCATTCACAAGGAGCCCTTGAACCTTATCTTCAGAGCTTGATTGGGACAACGAGGAAGATACTGATTTGAATTCTGATACTGAATTTTGAATTCAGCAGCAGGTCCTGAGCCTCACCAGCTTGTTTATATGTCCCAACAAGCCCAGTCACTTTCTCTCATTCTCCAGACTGCTAGTTACTGCTTTCAGCTATCCTCCCAAGACTTGTTTTTCCTCCACAAGGACATACGTAATTCATATGTTGAGCCCCTTCTCTGCTGCTTCTAACAACATTGTTTTCTCTGCTCCTCACATTTCCCCCTAGTCATCTCATAGTTCTGTTTCTCCATGCCTTTGAGACTGCAGCCCTGTGCTTCTCCCCATGTCCCATGTACAGCCGTGGGAATCTGTAAAACTGCCAATGTGCACTTTGTAAAAAACTTGCTGCAGATCTGGTGGGTTTCGTTTTGCAAGCCAAGAAACCTGGGCTTACAACATAATTGATACTAACAAATTGAGAGAGGAACTATGGTCCTCACCTAAAATAAAAGACACACACAGTGAATTAAAGGTCATGGTATAAAGAACTGTGCAGAGGAACACTGAGAAATAAGAACAAATGTAATACAGGCTACAGCAGAGTTAAACCAGAGACGAATTTGGCTAAATAAAACATAAGAAACCTATTTCCTGTACTAATTACTCTGCTTCTTAAAGAAGTGTAATGTTGGCATCAGCCTTCATACTAAATTGTACCACAAAATCCCAACACTTAACAGTGTTTTAGCCTACACATTAGGCAGGCATTTACCAATTCTTATTTTACCTAGCTGTTGTTTATTCACTGACAAATTTTCATTGCAGGTTTTATCAAGTGGAGAGATGCTCCTTGAATAGCAGAACTGCTATTCAAGGGCTTTGAGAAGTAACCACACAGTATTATTTGATTATCCATTTGTTTTTCATTCCACTTTGCAAAAGTGTCCCTTTAGTAAATGCAGACCAGCAGCATCAACAGGGCAACTTCCCCACCAGACAGTGCTTTCCATGGAGTACATAGGTTACAGTCACTAACACAGGCAAAAGGACAGCTTGTTTCTTCTCATTCACTTTGTCAGCAGAACAAAAACAATGGCACATTAGCAACAGACTTTCATATGGACACTGGACTTAATCAGACTCAAGTTTGCCTTCCCTTAATTCACAGGGTCATGTGAAGGTGGGGAGAAGAATTTGCAGTTATATTATTGCGGGACTGCATTCCTAATTCTGCCCGAGATAACGGAGCCCCAGTGCCTTGGATTGCTGATTATTACAATCACCAACAGACACACATACATATTCAGGGAAAGTGTTCGAACGCTTACATTTGTATTCATTTTACTTTGACTTGACTGGAATCATAAAAGGAATGTGTAAACGAGGAGAGCCTGTTGCTGAAATGAAGTTGAATTTTTTCCCCACAGAAACTTGGGTTCATGACAGCTTTTTGTTGGGCAGGACATTAGCCTTTTGTAATTTATTGCTTTTAGATTAAATCTGGGGAAACTCAATATTGCAGTTGAATGATTAGAGCAATACCCCTCGGAGTAATAAATTTTCTTTGGTGCTGTGCATCTCCCGATCATGTTTCCCTTCTAATTACATTTACATAAATGATATTCTGCAAAATTAAATTAACATTCAAACCGTTACGCTGGCAAGGAGAGACAAAAATTAGTTACAAACTTACATCCCTAAAAAAACGAAATGACACCTCGTTCTTTCCACAAACTGAATCACAGCTATCCCCCAAAGTGTCTCACACAAAACTGATTATTCTAGTTGGTTAATCACCGACCTAGACGCTCTGCTCCCCCTTTTGGAAGTTTATAGGGTAAGGTCCTGCTTTCCACAGGGTCTCATTAAATAGAAGCAATTGGTGACAATCCAAATTTGGTCAGCAAAGTGCTCTATTCAGACCTAGATTTGATTTCTACAGTTTTGGCCACAGCCCTTCCTCAGGGCTTCCCTGTCTTGGCTCCTGCGCACCATTCCTCTAGTACAGAGCCAGAAGGTGTTTGGCGGGGCTCCTTGTGAACTTAGACGCAGTGCTGTGCTAACACCCTCCTGACCAGGCTCAAGAAAGATGTTCTT
Organism: Haliaeetus albicilla; assembly: GCF_947461875.1. Lineage (NCBI taxonomy): Eukaryota > Metazoa > Chordata > Aves > Accipitriformes > Accipitridae > Haliaeetus > Haliaeetus albicilla. The sequence continues at coordinate 28,252,114 of NC_091489.1, forward strand.
GCTCTTCATACATCCACACCACCACGCTGGCTGGCTAGCAGCGCCATGCTTTCCTGGGCTGCTCTCCAACTGACGCATGGACGCAGGGTCTCACGGAGCAAGTTTTGACTTGCCAAGAGGAGGGACCATTATCCTGATGAGAAAAAGAGTGCCAGCCTACTGCTGGTTCATGAAGCCAGTCTTCAAACAGCTTTTCCAAGATCTGAAGTTTAAATGGACTGTGATATGTAGTGTTGATTTGCCTAAGGCCACTAATCTCCTGACTACTCAATCTATCTTCTCAGCGCTGTATCAGGAACAGCAGCTTTTGCAGAGAAAAATTGTTTCCTAAGACCTACTTGGAAAGGCATGATTTTTGCTGTTCAGTAGAGGATTTGCCCCTTCAGATACCCACCCACTGTAAAGACAAAGTACATCCATCCCCTCTCTACTCTCTTTTGATGCCATTAACAAACCTTCAAAATACTTACACAAAGAACACATGTCCAATTCTATCAGCATGAGGCACCACTTGTTTTGTTGACCACGTGCCCACTACACTGAAAATCACAATATTTTCATTCAGGAATTCAATTACTGAACCTTGTCCTGCCCTCCCTTATAATAAAAAGCATATACTGCCACATCTCTAGTGATATCAATTCTTATGCAAGTATACTCAAACAATTTTGAAGCATTAGTAATAAAAAAGGAGAAAAAAAAGTATGTACTATATGGCACATACATATATACATACATAGTCGCATCTGGAACTAAATCTGTCAGCTCTACTGCAAGTGTGTCTATTTGAGTGTGAGTATACTGTCTGTAAATTGGGCATATTTCAATGGGGGAAAATACAGTATCCAGAGAAAAGAATTAACGTAAAAATGTCAAAGCTGCTGATTAAGTAAAGACTGCACATATATATGACCCTACTTTTCAGTTTGAAACCTGGATGATTTCAACAGTTCAATTTTTGAAAACAAAGTTTGCATTCAGCGATTGAATTTCCTTGTTTAAACACATCAACATTTGCAATTTAGCATATTTCAGTTTACTTGGCAAAGAGATTGCTGGTTTCCCCCCCACCCCAGAAAAGCTGGGCAGCCTGGAATGTGTTTGAAAATCTAATTTAATTTTCCCTAAACTTCACAGTTTCTATATTTCTATAGGTCCTACAATAAATACAGTTAATTAGTTGTAGACATAACATTTAGAGACCGTATTTTCTCAAAGTGTTTGATTGCAGTGAGTCATCTGCAGGACAGTCCTCTTTCCGAGACTGCATTTCATTCCTGTTCACCTCACCCTGGTAAACATAATGTGCCAAACACTCTAGAATTTCTGTTAAATAAGCTCGTCTCACAGTGTTATGGCCCAGGCCCATTCAGAGCCATAATTGAATTCTTTGGCACACAAATCGCTTGGAAAGACTAGTCCTATTTATATGTTTAGGACCATATGACAAACATCTGTTTCACTGCAAGGAATGCTAGGGTATAACCACAGGTACCGAATGCAAATCACATAAGAAATCTTGGTGCAGGTTCATTAACCATGACTCCTGAAAAGGACATGAGACCCAAATTTCCATCTAATGGAACAGACTCTTAGCCTGTGCAAGACTATGATGAACTTTCCGTGAAATCTACGAGTCAATGAAAATTCAGAGCAGTCAAGGAGATGGGGAACATAATAGCACCAGACCAGCAGGTACATTTGCAACAACATTATACAACAAAATTCAATAAACCTTTCCTTCCTCAAGGACTCCAAACTATAGTTCTAGAAGACAGAACAATATAACTAAAATGTCATAACTAACTTCCACTGCTAGCATTAAACTTTAATTTACTTTCTTTCATCAGTCTGTTATATTATTCCATTACCATTGCCATGGTATTTCTTCCCCATATTTAAAAAACAGCATAGCTTCAAGACACATATCAGCAAAGCACAACAAATATATGTCTGAGAGTGCACTCAGTGAATGATGGGAGAATCCTTATGATTAAGAAAAGCAGTAAAGAGAATATGTGAGGCTTCAGCAACGTTATCAAGAATTCATGACTACACATGGGTGTGATTCAGATGGCTGAGGTTATGAGACTTCAGGCGCATTGGACAGTGCCTGTGAATAAGCCAGGACCATCTGCCATCCACAAAGAGAAAAAATACATCTATCTAGAAGCAGGGTTCTTTACAAGCTTTCTGAAAAAGCTCCAAGGTGGGGTCCAAGCATTTTGAAAGGTTGTGTAAAGCACAGATACCTCATTTAGCTCCTGATCCAGGAGATACTGTAGCTCTGAGGAACAGAGAAGGGAGAAGAAATACATATTTGCCAAAAGGTATCTCAACAACAAATGCAAAGGAATCCTGAAGGAATGGCTGATACTTCCTGTTCTTCAGAATAGTGGAAAATTGTAATCTTATTTTATCTCTCAGAAATACCCTGGAGAAGACGAGATTCAAAATTGCATTTGGAGACTAACAGGAGCAACCAGAATAATTATGAGCTAATTTTACCACAAAGGTCAGGCTCATCCCTGTGTATCAGAGACTATATTAATAAACACTCTTGACCACTTCAGTACCTCTCTCATTTACCACCCTTTGGCACCTGCTTTGAGCAAGAACCCAACTGCCCAGGGGATGGGATGGGCGGGGAGTGGCTGCATTTTGGGCTGCTTTTCTCAGAAGGTAGGGGTTGTTTTTATTCTCCTGGTACAATCCTCAGGGACTCCCAAGGGCAGGCTACTGTAGCTGCAAGAAGAGCACCACTGCGTACACAAGGCATGGCAGCAATTAAGAGGAACTGAAGCTTGCTCTCGCAATGCCCATGTTTCTCCACTTCTGCATTTTGAACTGCCTGATTTTTGGTGTTGTTGATGGTGTTCGAAGATTAAATGTTATGTGCAGCAACAGATGTTAGTGATCTCATTTAAAGCTGAATACCTTTTTACACATGGTTTGGTTGTGCACCAGGGGCCAAGAACTTTGGCTGTAGATAAGCAAAATCAAAATCTGTTTTAACTGGCATATTGAGTCCATTGTCTATAAACATTTGCATTATGAGAATGAGATCAAATCTGCCAAGGGACATTATTATGTCGTGAAATATAATTGCTCATCACAAAAGAATGACTGGAAAAGAGTGGAAAAGTGGTGATTATCGAGCTATGTACCAGTGGCCTAAATCTGCTCAAAAGCTCCACTAATTGCAAGCAAACACAAACTTGGGGAATAGAGAGAGTCACAAATGTATGTATAGAAAACAACCAAGAAAGAGAAGGCAAGGACATTCTTTGAGCAATAAAGCAAGGAAATACTAGAGCTTGGCAGCTTCTGCCCTGCTTTGACTGGATGGGTGGCAGCTATTAAAGGGCAGTGCCAAAAAAATCAGTGTTAGGCTGGATGGGATTTCCCTAGGAATATGTAAAACAACAGGCCAGGAAACAGAAATGCTGCGATACTGATCCATTTTTTTCAAGCAGTCACAGATTCTTAATGTAAATACCCACAGCCTACATCAGAAGGGAATCACCAGGAAGATGTCCCAGGAGCTCTTGTTAGAACTAATGTATTTAAGGATTTATATTACTATTGTTAGTAACATGGGAGCTGTGTTCTCTTTGGAACAGTTAAGGAAGCAGCTTGAGACGGAAATGTAGGGTTTCAAGGCATGAACACACAACTTTTGCATCAAACTGATTTTGATGGATTAAAAACTGGAATCAATTGATAAAGAAAATGGCTGCAAGTATTTGACTTGTCTTGGGGGAAATCCCTGGGAATCTCACACACCTTTGCAAACTGGATTCAAACTGTAAGAAAAATACATTTCTCAAGGAAGCAAAGACAAGAAGTAAGAATCTAGGTGGTGTTAAACAGTATCATAGAAAAAAACAAGGGAAAACCATACAACAGCATTAGGCTTTCTGAATAATCTAGTGCACTCAGAGCAACTTCCTACAGATTTGTCAGCCTTAGTTCATGTCTACAGACGTGTTTCTCCCCTTCCATTGCTCCACTCACTTTTAGACAACACGTGAGCTTGGTGAATGTGTGAAGAAAGCAGAGAATAATTATCATCAGTCGTAGCTTGAGGTATCTTACCTATTTAGCAGTAAGTCATGCTAGTGGCCTAGAGGGTCCATCAGGTGACTTTCACTGAATTCAGTGAGCTAACAAAAAAGATATCCAAAGCAAATTCATGTCTCTTCTAACAGAACAAGAGAAAGATGACACTCTCTCCTCCCCAAAACCAAACACAAAAGTCACCCAAATCCCAAACCTACATTTATATTCACTAAAAGATGAGGATTTCCTTCCAGACCCCTGTCCCAAAGGGGAAGGGGCTCTGCTGAGTCCATGAGGTAGAACACAGACACCAGCAGTGTCTTCATAAATGCCCCAGCTATCTGCTCAGCCTCAGATATGCATCAGCATGACCCAATTGCTGAGCAGGGTAAAGAAAGTGTTTTCCCCGGGGGTCTATTAACAGGGACCTGGGAGATATGAGTAGACATCATGGAGAGACTCCCATTGACTTCAAGGTTCATTAAGCACAGTCAGTGTTGTCAGAACTGAGCTCTTCTTATAGAGGCAAAGGAGGTTTAATGGCACTGTGCTGGAGAAGCCCTTTTGTGTCTCTTTGGTGTGGAGCACAGTGTTATTCTCAGAATCACAAACCTGTTCTTTGGCTAGAATAAAAACATTTGATCATGTTTTGCTGTGAAAACATTTTGATTTGCTGTACTGTCCATGATTAATGTTGCTCTTTAAAAAAAAAATGTTTTCCTTTGTGCTATGTAAAAAAAGCTTCTTCCCAGTGCTGTTGAATTGCTGGCTTTCATTACGCATGGCAAAGGAGAGGCTGGTGATGCTTTATGATCTTTAGCAAGCACCACAGACATTTCTGGAACATGAAATCAAAAATAAGAGCAAGTAGCATTAAAATGTTCTTTGAGCTAACTTCTCTAACCAGAACATGAAAGTTCTTTTTCATTTAGTGTATGTGAACAGTGTTCAAAACAAAATAAAAATCATTCTGAAACTGAGTCTTTGTTTTTCTGGAATAGAGTCAGAGTGCTGGAATATAGTCAAAGTAAAACCTTCTTTTTATGACAACTGAATTTGAGTATTGGATTTCTTATTTGATGTGACATCTCATCACAAGATCCTCCAGGCACTGTGCATGGATCTCCTCTAAAATATAAACATCCGAATATTATACTTTTCTGTTTCTCTGTGGTAATAATAATTCACTTTCACATCGACTTCTTGGAAGGAAAAGCCAGAAGTGTCCACAACTTTTTATACCATATACTTATCTTAAATAAAGGTGATCATGAAGACCCTTTCCCTCCCACTGGTAATAACTACATCACATTGCAGTGGATATGACTGCTGCTGGCTTTCACAGAAAGGGATTTTGAACAAAGTCTGGGAACAGGGACAGTTCTTCAGGCAAAGTGGGGCTGCATGACTGCATTGACTCCTGTCAAATTTTGCCAATCATATCATCAGCTGATGATATGTTTCTCACTGGTGAACTTCTTTGAACATGATTTAATAGCTGAATCAAAGCATGAAAGATTCTCAAGTTAGCTAATCTTGGCAGACCTTCAGGTCTGTGGATCACAGTTTGGAAACTACTGATTTAATAAATCTTCCATCATGATGGCTAACAACAGATTGCACCTCATCCCTAAGTGGCCTAATGAACTAGGTTTGGGCAATGTGAGAGGTGAGTAGTGTCAAGATCTCGCTGTTTACTGAATAGCAGTGCGATGCATATGATTTAGATGACATCATTTTCAGGAGATCAAAAGGTAGAGTGCCTTCCAGAAAAGAAAAACAGTTGTATCAAAATAAAAGGAAGGATCCTCAAGTTTCTGTTTGTTATTACCCTGAAGAGTTTGATTAAACATGGAGATACTTCTGCATTAAAGTAATGTTTATTTTTAACAGGAGGTTAAAGCTGAGATGCCAACACGGCCTTGTTTGCTGTAGAAATGTGGCAACTCAGGGATATACAAGTTATGTACATCCAGGCACCAGAAGACTGAAATTCAGCCTGTCATTCAACAAAGATTTTCCTATTTCATACCAGCACAAATTAACCATATTCTTCTGACCATCCAGGACCTTCCCAGACCCAATTACTATGTCTCTGATCCTCTCTACATTGCCCCCTACCCTCACCAATACACAAGTACTAACTCACAGACTATTTCTCACAACACATTGTTTCTTCTTTGTTGCACCCTACCTAGGAAAACATGTTCTGAACTGATCTCCCAGGCTTCTATTCTGTCATGTCTTCAAAACTCCAGCAACATTATTTTTTAAAAGATTGTGCATCCTTTGAAACAGAAAATGTTTGCATGATCAGATGAAAAAAAATCCAAAAGTCAGTGGACTCCTTTACAATGGACCTCCCTGACTTTTTGGAAACTCTTGTCATGAAGAATATAACCTCACTGCTTTCCTGTCCCACACATCTCCCAGCAGTACGTTGCTGCTTAAGGCAGAGAACGCAGTACTGTAACTAATCTGAAATGAAGGAAAACATTTAACCTACAGTCCCTCATGTTCAGAACAAATAACTGTCTCCGTGTCCCGTGCACATATTTGATGGAGTCAGAAACAGGTTATTAATGAAGAATAACTCCATAAAAATGAACTCGCTCCAATCAGTCTTCTGGCACTACAACATCAAGGGGAGATGCCAGTCAAGCAGCTAATATTAAACCTGTAAATCTTTACCTATTTAAGATGCTTTAATCATTTCCTATGAATTAATACCATAAAATGTGATTTATAGCTTAAGGAGGAAGATCCTTATAACCATTAATACACAAATTCAATCAACAGACATTTGGAAATTACAGATTCACTGGAGCTGTGTGCTGCTCAACAGAAAAACAATCCTGCCCCCTTCTCTGAAGAGAAAGTAGGGCTTCAAATGATGGTATAGGTGCAGTTTCATCAATGCTGCGTTCCAGGAAACCTCCTTACAAAGGCTTTCTTCAACAGATGGTCTTCTTAATTTGGTACAAGGTACAAGATTTATAGACAACCCTCAGCAACATGGGGAGTGCTTAAGGTGTCAGATGAAGCAATAAACAAATGGGAGAGCAATGGTCTCTTAGCAAACAAATTCTCTAACCTTTCAAGGATTGCTATGACCCTGCTGGTCCCACACATATATCTGAGAGAAAATACAAAATCATTTAGGGTTGGGTTTTTAATATGGAAAAGTTATTTTTAAGTTTGCCTAGTTTTGCTGCAAATTAATAATGGCAGCCAACAAGGCCATTGAAGCATAAAATCCCAGATATGTTGAGCTTATCAGAAACAGAGGTCTGCATGCAGTCTATCTACCACAGTCTCCAGTTCACCTAGAGATGGCCCAGCTGTTTCCTCCTAGGCAATCCTACCTCTCAGCCTCTAACATTTTCTTGTGACTGTCTTGTCACCACAGTGTACCAAACATGACTAGAAACAGGGACATTTGTTCCACATTTCCTCCTCTTTCTCACGACAGGTGACTCTGCCAAGTGCCCATCACTTGGTCTCATCTATTCTTGGCTATCACTTATTTTTCTCTTTCCTTTGCCCCATACACACAGGCTCATTCATCTGCTGGTCCTTCCTCTGTGTCACTGATTCTAATGCCCCTTTTTCTCTCTGGCATCCCTGCAGATTCATACACACTGTATCCCTTAAGTATATACAAAGGACCACTTTAATTCTTTTCAAATTTAAGCATTTGCTTGAGGTGCCAAAAATAGAAAATTAGTTGCCCTTTGTTTCCTTTATCATCCATGAAGAAAGACAGTATGTTGACAGGCTGACTCGGGTATTAGCTGAGCAGAAATGCTCTTTGGAAATACCTCCTGGTTTCTACTGACAAGAGAAAGCTTAGGGTTACTGGCTTTCTAATACATCACTAAAGTTCTTACAGGGGATGGATGCAGGACAAAGTATAAACATTTTTCCAATCCCTGATTTGTGATTCTTCCTCTCTCAACCCCTGTTTCTTTTTTCAAGATTCAAGTTGCTTTGCCTTGTCTGGTTTATATGGACAATCTTATTTTAACTAAAACAGAAGCTTGAGCCACCAGTTCAAGAAGGGTTTTTGTAACTCTAGTGTGGAGAGAAGGCAGGTGACATGCTCTTTACATATTATTGTAAAGTTTCCCAAACAACTGTTTAACCTTTGACTGTTTCAAAAGCCAAACTACCCTACTAGTACAGACTGATATTTATGCTTTTATGGAGAGAAGGAAAAAAAAATAGAAATTGGAATCATGAGTACTCATTCAGTAGCTGAGAGCAAGAGGTTTTTCAGACAGCTAGAAACTGCTGCAAAGAAGAACAGCTAAGCTTTTGCCTCAGGGCATTTAAAAATTCCCTTTCTCCTGCTCCGTCTTTTCCCTTCTTACCTGATCCCTCTTCCAGCATATGTCTGCTAAAGATCTCAGCCTGAGGAACATAACTGGGAGGATGCCAATCTCCAATTCATCTTGGGATCTTAGAGTTTGATTTAATTTTCCATACGGCCTGACTGCTTCTTTAGTAATGATGTACATCCTGGCTAGCCTGACAAAAGCAGCACTGGTTTTCCTGTAGAGCACCAGCATGATGGAGTTTCATAGGCAACCTGATACATTTGCTACTGGTCCAAGCGCAGCAGCACTTAGACAGCATCCGGCTTTGTTATAGACAGAGAAAATTGCCAAAACGTCTATTAATTTCAGTGGTATCAGACTAGGCCCATGGAAACAAGATGGAAAGGATAAAAGTCAGGGAATGTGATACAAGTGGGAAGACAGAGTGGACAGCATGTTTTGAGAGAGGATGCAGAAGAAGAAAGACACAGTGAGAAGGATGGGTAGGTGCAGAGAAAGGACTGTTATTACAGGAAGAGCAACAGACACTGTCTTGAAAAGAATGCAAGGAAATTTTATAGTTATTGTTCAGCAGTATCTTCTTCTCCTTACTAGAAGGGTTATGATTGATGATTCATTTTTTAAAAATGAAACATTTAGCTCAGAGTGGCTTTGGAGGGTTTCAAAGCAAAGAACAGCTGTCCATGGCAGGAAGAGCTGGTTGGATGGTTCAGACTACAAGTTCAGCTCCTTTTGTTCCCAACACCTACAAAACTTTTTAAACAAGAACCTTTCTGACACAGAGAGATGTAAAGGAGGAGAGAAATGCATACAAAGAAATGGAAAACGGAAATATATAATAAGGGCTTTGTCTGTTCTCTTTATTTAATATCATGGGACTATGAATTTTCCTCATTCTCCCTGAATGAAGTCTCTAACTATGTATCTTTGGCAGCTGACACAGCAGCAATAGCTCCAGTTTGATCACTGTGAACATTGCATTGGCTGCACTTTCAAATCATCTCAGCACCCAGCGGCTGCTGATTTTGTTGCCAAAATAGGAGACACACACACTTTCCTGCCTGTGTCCTAATAGCAGAGATTACACTGGAAAATACCATCAGAACAAGAATGGTTTTACTTGGCAGAAACAAGATGAAACCATGTTTGTTGAGCAAATCTCACCTTAAGTCTGAACTGGTTAATCTATAGTGAAGGTCTAATTTACAGACAGTGGAGCACTTGAGTCAGTCATTTAAAGGCAGTATTGCAGTCCAAATACCTTTTTACTGAATATTATTATAATTTAGGAGTGCACAAGGACATGAGAACTGTTAGCAGGACAGTGATTTCTGGAAAGAAAATGTCTGACAGTCAGGTAAATATTCACCTCAATCTAGATTAAAACCAGCAGAACCTGCACTATTGAACTCCATCTTCCACACTGCCACCCTCGACATACACATTTATACACCTTTGTTCTGTACTCTTCAAAAGTCGACAAGCACAATTTACTGTAGGAAATTGAAAATGTAAGCTCTTGGCTAATGTCAGCAAACCAAACCAAACCAAAACAAAAGAAACCAATTTGCTTGCCCATCAAAAATACAGTGTTGCATTTAACGGAGACCACATAGTTGCAGTGGGAAACACATTATACTCACTTAAGATCCAGTTCATTAAATATTCCCTATATTCTTGGTATAAGAAAGAACAGACCACATGTATGTGGGAGCATAATTTCCTGGAGGCAACATTTTATCTTTGATTTCCATTAGGTCTTTCATGAACACACCACTCAATCCTCTCTGTCTAACTGCCCCTGCTGTGCCAGTTACCATATAGCATGTAATGTCAAGTCTGTCTTCGTCAGGACTGGGATCAATTAGAAGGCCCAATATTCAAATTATATGCTCGACTCCCAAAGCGTTGCCACACTTATTCCCTGAGAATAACAGAAGTATGGCAAACTGTTCCACTGCACCTGGTTTTCCGACTGCATTTTGCATTATGTTTTCAAAGTAACCCAAACCAAATTTGTACCCACTGCTTTCCATGCCCAAGAGGGCTTTGAGCAAGAGCACCGCAGGCCTGGATTCACCCATCCTCAGTTAGGTGGCATCTCAGTTGGGGGATGACTCACCCAGGCTCCATAATTAACAGTGGGCTACAACCTCTTTAGGAGATGATTCATGTGCTAGGTGGGCTGAAAAACTGCCTAAATATGCTCATTTCTCTCTAGTAACTGTAGAAGATTGTCTTTGTTCACTGGGCTATTAATTTAGTGAGGTGAGATTAACCTGGAACACAATTACAGGTTGTGCAGGGAGAGGCATGTGGAATCAGTGTGTGGAAATCTCATCGTGGGAGCAGCTGTTGGTTCAGCGATACCCCCAAAACTGGGATCAGAAAAAAAAATTAGGAGGGGCACAAAGTTCACAAGCTGCTCCTGAAATCTCCAGCCTCAGGGAAGAAGACAGTAAAAGTTTGTGAATATAAACAGGAATTTTACGGGAACTTGACAAAACCCATACTTTTATAGTTATTTGCACATAATTGCCCATCACATAATTCACTGCAGAAAAGAGATTCCCTTTGATTGCAGTCAGAACTGGCGTGAGCCCAGGCATTTCTGAACAGGGAAGGAGCCAAACTCCACTTTAATCTGGTCTGGGGAGCAAAGGGAAGTCCTACCACTCCACCACACTGCGAGTCAAATTTATTTAGCTCCTTGTAACTCTGCTTTAGCTATGATTTGTAATGGAGACTGACTTTATTCCTATTTGTTCTCTCCAACAAATAAGCTTTCAGTTTATGTCCCTTCACTGGCTCCCTCTCTCTGACCTGAAACCAGTCTTCTGATTAACGAGATATGGAAAGTTTTAGGAATAGGGCCAAACTGGGGTGAGAGTTTTCTTTTTGGCTCTTTTCAGCTTGCATAGGGCTGTATTATGGAAGGCTGTCTTGCTACTCAGAGCAAGAAAACCTCACAAACATTACTCCAGAGTTTCATCAAAACTAAAAGACTGTACAGAATTCTTTTGTTGACTTGAAAATATGCAGCAGTAACCCCAATTCATTCACCCTGAACAAAATAGCTACAAACATTCGTTTTGCCAATACACAGACCTTAAAAAATGTGTAATTTCACAGCAGCAACAGAACATTTATATTGCAAACATTAACCTAACTTCTAAGCTCCTGTAGGAAACTCTAAAATTGTTTAGCAAGAAAGGCTTTCTAAGATGAGAATCAAGCTGTGAGAAAGAATAAAAAAAGAGCATTCATTTAAACATTTTCAGAAGCCCCTAAAAATGCCGTTTTCACACAGTAAATCCGCTGCACTTGAATGTCTGCTGGCTTTCTGAAAGGAATGCTCTTCACTGGGATGCAGCCTGCTGTGGTCAAGTATGATGGAAATAAAAGTGTTGCTAATGGTGATTGAAAAGGATTCCCACTGCTGCTGGCCAGCATTGGTTTTAGATGGGCCAACTCTGTCGAACGGAGAGCAACGGGAGACAGTAAACTTTCTCTAAGGCTCTCTAAACTTTTGAGTCACCTCTGCTTCCCTTCCTTTTAATGCTAGCCTGTCCTGTTGTTTCTCCACAGAGCTTTGTATTAACTCAGTCTGGACCAGACTATCACTGGAAATGTAAAGATGCAGATTTTCACACAAACGGAGCAACACAAAAAGAGAAACGAACGATGGGAATGAGCATTAGCATAGCAGCAAGTCAACAAGCTCAAAATACTTCTTCATTGTGGGTTAGCCCAAGAAACAAAGTCTTTACTCAAGGGTAAATATCCAGCCATCCACTTTAACTGTGATACTTTATATTGACGGCAACTATCGGGAGCAGGGCTCAGTTGTGTCAGGCATCTTGCCTTTCTAAGAAAAATCAGCTTTGCACAGGCACACAGAAACTTTGCTCAGATAGTAAGTGGCAAGCCTAAGGGCAGCCAGCAAGGCTGAGGCAGGGAATCTGGGAAAGTGGGAATTCGGCTTCCGTCTCCTGAATCCCTGTTTGATGCATTAAGCACAAGACATAACTCTCCTCCTCAACAGGACTGGACTTCTTTTAATGGCTTTTCTGCCTCGCATGCTGCAGGATCAGCATGGCTCCACTGCAAAATTTCAGTAGTGGCTGATAGTTTAACAGGGCTCCGTCTCTCCTTATAGCTCACTAATTACATTGCCTTGAGATTTCAGAAGTATCCTGTACTTTCATCCTCAGAGGGAACTTGGTAATCCAGGCCCTCAGCCACAGTGAAAGAAAATCAATTAATGACATTAAGGGGGAGAAAAAAATCAGAAAGACTAAGGAAAACCTGTCTTTCCTGCAAGTGGACTTCAGCTGCCTGAGCACTAAAAGGGCAGGTATCTCCTGGGCTTTGCAACAGTGATGATGCTGAGGACATGTGGGGTCCTCCATGGTTTTACTTGGATGTACAGGTGTCCCCCACACCTCATGGGTCTCTCCTCCCTGGCCACAAACCGGAAAGTTCGTATGGCTGCATGGCTGAGGAACCTGAGCCAGATGAAAACTAACTCATTAAAATACAATAAGGGGTTGCTCAGGCTGGGGTGATGGTTGCCTCAGCCAAGATGGTTGTCCAACAGCACAACTTTTGGTGTTTAAATAGGTGATCAGCCTAGAGCCTCCAAGGTAGGAAGAGCAGGGTGTAGAGTGGGGGGCAGTAGTAGGTTACACACTTTGTCCCAGATGCCTAATTTCTGCCTGAGTTGAACAGCAAGGCCGACATGCTTTGTTTTATCCAGACTGTCTTGACTGATCCACCCCAGCCCAAACCATGGACCCCACCAGCATCTGCTAGGATTTCAGCTCTGCTGTGCTATGTTTACTCACTCTGTGTGCCTTGACAGGGGACATAAAGAAGATGAGTCAAAACTTAAATGTACTTTTAAAGGAGATTTTGATGGCTGCAAAATACTTTCAATTCAATGTATACAATCCCAGCAATAAAGCTGGCCCTATTTAGGCTATTTTCAGTATGCTAAGAGTATATCAAGGTCTAGGAGACAATCTCACATGGCACAATGCAAGTAGTAATTGGTCCCTCTTCACACTGCTCTTTTTTGATCAGTCTAGCTTAGCCTTCTTCAGCAAAATGCCAAGATGTGGATCAAAGACTCTAGAGAGCACTCACTTTCAGACCCCCAAATACACATAGATGTGCAGCAATTCTTGATGTGGTTTGTTTTTTTTTCTACTCCCTCACAGGTATCTATTGCAAGTGGTAATCATTTTGTGCTACCTTTTAACATACACTTAACGTTACATCGATAACTGAAAAATACAACTTTTGCACATCACAGATATTCATTCACCTAATCCCAGTCTCTGGCAAACTCCATTACACAGCTGAGAGGGTAGCCAGCTCTCAGTCAGTCATTGTTAACCCAACCTGTTTTCTCTACCTGTGGAAGCTGGCTGGGCCACTGGGAAGTTGAATGTGCCAACAACTGGTTTGCCAAGAAAGACGTAAACTGGCCACAGGACAGAAGCCTAGAAACTACGGTGAAGCTCTCATTTTGCATGCAAAAGTATGACTGCGCAGGCACTGTGCAAGGAAAGCATGCAGGACTGGTTGAAGTAATGTCTTTTGCTCTTGCCCTAAAAGCAAGCTACCTCTTCAGTGGGTTCACAGCCCTCCCTTCTGCCTCCAGTCACCAATACGCTCCCCAGCTTGCTCATGGGAAACCTGACACTAAGCAAAGAGCCTCACAAATCACTAAAGTGGGGATGCAGTGGACATGCATATACTGAATAGGAAGAGCAGACCTCAGCCTGGCTCCCAGGGAGGCTCCCAGGTCAGAGAGCCAACAGGCCTGTGGGCACAGGCTTAGGTGTGGCTGCAACACACCCTCCAAATTATGTTCAAATGTCAACTGTGAGCGTCGCAGAAAAATATCGCGAAAGGGCAAACAATGCAGTTCTCCCGGTCAGGGCAGTGCCTGCCACACTTAGGCAGCTCTTTGCACCGAGTGTGCCGCTGGCCTGCACAGTCACAGCGGGCAGGAAGAACACACGATCTGCTATTGCAAGTGTACAAGTACTCAAGGCGACTCCGATGACCGCTGTTTCTGAATGGCCATAAACCGTCAGCCAAGATGTTTTTCTGTTTTTTTCCCCTCTGTAAATCGCAGGGTGAGGAAATGAAATAAAGAAGCAAGAACAGCTGGGAAGAGCACATAAGAAGCTGTGGCATCAAAAGCCCTGGCTTTTCTGTCTTGCTACACCTTCTCCTGACTTTTTAATATATTCATTACACTTGCCGGACTACAGCCTCATCTTCATCCTGCAGATCTCACTGAGCAACCAGGATCCACCTCAGAACTACCGAACTGGAAATGTCTAAAGAGGAGGAGTCTGTGCATCTCAAATTTATTCTGCTCCTATCTCCCAAGAGAGTCATTGTGCTCTCTTCTGCCTCTGATTGCCTTTTCCAGGTTCACCTTGCACTCATTTTAGACCTTTGCAGCAGTGAATTATCTGGATACTGGTGTCTGCAACCTAGTCTCAAATGCACTCTTGTCTTTACAAGAAACTAAACGTGCAAATAAAACCCCACTATGACTTCTTTCTTAGGCCCAACAGAATTCTAATAAAGACTTGGTTTCCTAATGAACTAAGAAATTTCTTTTATAATTAAGGCAGGACTAGAACTTGGCTTGGTGGCCACAACAACCTCCATGTGCCTCACCTTTTCCCCAGTAAAAACAGGGTTGCTGAACTATGCAGAAAAGCTACAAGTGAAAACATCTAGGTGAGAGAAAGACATTATTGTGTTAGGAAACTTCTTAGTATATAACACAAATAACATTGTGCTTTTAAGACACTGAAGGGGAGCAGCAGTTTCCTATTGGAGGGACCAGCAAACACGAAGTCACACAGAAGAAACAGCTAAAGATGGGGTGCTACTGAGAAAGGACTATGCTATCCCTTATCTCCTTTGGAGGTTGGTAAAGGGCTTTCCAGAGTCCTGCTGTGAATTTGCCTCAGTGTTTTTTAGGGGCCCTTAAAAACGTCATTTGTCACAGAGTAAATCCTGGATGTCTGGTTACTTTCTGCAGGGAATGCTCTTTGCTGGGCTGCAGCTTGCCAAGGGTCAAATATGACAGAAATGAAGTGTTGCTAATAGTGATTGAAAAGAATTCCTACTGTTTGTGGCCAGTGCTGGTTATTAGAGAGGCCAAATTTGTGGGACAGAAAGCAGCAGGAGACAGTAAACTTTCCCTAAGACTTACTAAACTTTGAGTCACCTCTGCTACCAGTGCCATTCTGTCAGACCTATTTGGAGTAAACTGATATTATAATTACTGATCTCAGCAAGGGCCTAATGTGCAACCTGAGGCACTCCTCTGCCTGGCTGTATAATTACGGATGGGCTGGGGAGGCCTGCAGGCACTGCCTGTGCCCCCCACCCCTCAAATACATGGGATTAGGTTACCGCTCTATCCAAGCTGCCAAGGACAGGTAAGTGAGCAGCAAAGACGCTGGCCTGCAATGAGAAAATTATTATTGTCAAAATCCACTGCCCACTATTAAAGGTTTGAATGTCACCTCAAAAGAGCTCCTTTTCTGACCCTTAAGTGGTGGCATCTAAAGGGCTGTTTGAAGCAGGATTCATCCCGCTCTCAGGCAGCAAATATTGATGGCTGAGAACATTTTTGTTTTGTTTTAGTATTTCCTCCACCCTTTCCCACCCTACTCTTTCTGCACCTGCTGGATTAAACTTTCACATAAAATCAGTTTTGACTGGATATAATTTAACTTTATCCTCTACAGTCTCTTTTATACATTGTAAACACATTCCTTTAAACCCTAGGCACAGCTTATTATTAACAAGTTCAGTGCCGAGAATGTTTGTCCACCAAAAGGAGATAAACCACTGATTTTTAAAAGAGAAATGGGGCCTTATTCAAGTAGACTGTAACAAGGAAGATGCACTAGAAAGCAGCAACATAAAAATCAAACACAGACTGAGGCCCTGGTGCTGTAAACCCTATATACAGGCTGACTTAAAGCAAGCGAGTGGTCCTTCTGCAAAAGGCGGTATATATCTGCCTAAAATTAAGTGAGGACAGAAACGCTGTGCAGGATCAGGCCTGGAGGACCAAGCCTGTGACAGATTGATCACCTTTGTGGGGTGCTGAGCAGGCTGCTGTCCTATTGATTTCTATAGCAATAGAGGGGGCTTAGCACCTCAGAGCATCAAATTTCCAAGCCTGGAAGGGACCTGGGCTCTGGAATGGATTAAAATCACATATGATGTATTTGGAAAGGCCTCAATTCAGTCTCAGCACTCAGTAACAGCAACCACCATTTATTCTGGTTACTACAATTCATTTGGACAGTGTTTACAATATCGTCCCCTTCCTCCATTATTAGACAAACAACTTTGATAGGTAGCCTTTATTTTTTACAGCATCTCAGAGCAGAATAAACGCACAGCCCAAGTTATTTATGGAGTGAGCTTTCTGTATGATGTGCCTTTGCCAAGGAAGTGTGAATTCACATAGTGCACACGCTGTGTATGTTCACCCAGACAACAGTGACCCAGCAGTCAGCAAGGAAGGGGAGAAAGGAAAAACACATGCAAGACACCATCTTTTACATGTCATGTCATCAGAAAATCCTCCCCATAAACTTCAGGGATCTACGTGCCAAATAGTGTTATACTGACTCAGAAATGTGATCAGAACAGTTTATCAGTATACAGGGCTTTTCCCATTGGGCAGGGTAGCAAGAGAAAAACCTGACGCTTCATGTCCCTGTTTCTGCTTATTCCTTAGGGAATGTCATGTCAGTTGTTTGAGACAGTGTGGCTGGCCATGAGTACTCCAGATGGTTACAGAAAGGTATCCTCACTCAAAAAGCCTTTTCTAAAACTTTAGGATGAAGATTTTTTTTTAATTAAAGGAGTAGAGATT
The DNA here is from genome assembly GCF_947461875.1 of Haliaeetus albicilla. Classification (NCBI taxonomy): domain Eukaryota; kingdom Metazoa; phylum Chordata; class Aves; order Accipitriformes; family Accipitridae; genus Haliaeetus; species Haliaeetus albicilla. The sequence continues at coordinate 28,269,451 of NC_091489.1, forward strand.
CAGAGGAAAGGAGAAAGAACAAGATAAACAGGTTTTAATTCACATGATTTTGACATCTGCTACTGCATAAAAACTTTTCTGCAGGCAGAGGACTTCATTCAAAACTAAATAATTGACAAATTCTGATTTCCTGTTATATCCAGCAGTTAAAGTGCAGGCTCTATCCCTTTGTGTTTCTTTCATTTCTGATTCTTCATCCCACCAATAATGTGGGATTATGCAGCAAAGCTGCGCGGACATTGCCAAAGGAGCATTGGGTCATGGTCTCAGAAGCTTATGGAACAGTTTAACAGTTGCAGTAAGTTTAACTGTATGCATATTTATAAACATTAGCCATGGACTTGCTGTATTTCCTGATTTCCATTAAAACACACGCAAAAATGACCATACAAACAGCTCTTGCTGCCTCATCCACTAATTAGACTTCCAGTTACAAATGCTGGGGCCACAGCTGAAAAATCCACCCCAGCACACCCCTAGCCCCCTACATATACAAATAATGAATTAAGTCAGCACATCAATAAATCAAAGAGGCTAAACAGCTTGTCAGAAAAGAAAAAAAAAGTCAAATAAATAGCTTCGATTGCAAGCTCAGATGCCTTTGCCTTTTGGAATGAATGCAGTTCAAATGTTTACTGTAGGTTCAAGACAGAAAGTTGATTTGAGGTCAGAAAAATGAAGAAAAACCTCAAAGGCTTCTCTGTGACAAAGACTGCAACATATTATCGTCCTGCTCCAAGGACAGGTTTTTCAATATGACTAGGAAGTTTTGAAAAACCTGCTTCTGGCTTCCATAAAAAATTGTGCTCTTAAACCCAGATGAACCAAAAACTGTACTCTGCATTATTAAAGAGCAGCCAGTCCTCCCATTCCTTGCAAAGCACTTTTGGAAACCATCCCCTCCATCTAGACAAGATCAAAACCGATGTTGCTTGTTGCTGTAATGTAGAGTTAAATAATAATGCTAATTTCACATGTCATGTTACAAGAATGATTGATATAAATAAATCTGGGGTTGTTTGATAAGAAATATACAAACACGTCCCCTCTCTTTCAGAAAAGTTCATATGAGCCAAAGCCAAGCCTCTAATGTTCTTTATCAGATCATTCCTCATTTTGAATATTTTCCCATGACTTAGTGCATTTTTTAATAAAAAGATAAAGTCTTTTTATAGGATAGACTTCTCCTTGCACAGTTAATACTGGAGCAATCTCAGGTCTTTTTTCAAAATATTTGAAACCAGACTTGCTGCATTAACAAATATGAAATAGGGCAACAGTAAAAGATTAACTTGTGTCAACTCTCAATGTCTCTGCTCTTAAATTATTCTCACTTATAGCACAGCAGCACCTAAGAGCCTTCCACATGACCCCTTGCGCTAGACTCCGTATAGAGCAGCATAGGAAGATGCTGTCTGAAAGACTTGCAACTCAGAAACTCTGATCTTCCAGTGACCTGTACACCATCTCCAGCTTTGCGGGGAAGAGGCTCTTCCAGCTCAGAGATGAAGACTGGCAGGAATCACTGTCTGTTTTATCTGGATATCAAAACTGCCTGGAGTAGCAACACTCGATGGTAAGAAACCTTTTGGTCAAGGCATAACGCCTGCTATTTCAGGCTATAATGCCATCCTCACCTCTACATGATTAGAGCAAGACTAACCTTCAAACAGTGGCAATTATCCTGCTGTGGCTTGACCTTCCCTCTGAACCAGGTACTGCCAAATTCAGAAGACAGACAGACAAATTGGCACACCCTTTCAAAACTTACCACCTTTTGTGAATACAGATAATTTTCAAATTACTCCCTCAAAACTGAAACACAGTGCTTTTCCTTAAGTATTTGTCTTTGAACCTGATTCTCCTTGCAGCTGGCATGGCTAATAGCATGCTGTTCTCCATGCTTGTTCTTACACAAAATAGAAGCAGTACAAGACATGCAAAGGAGCATGCAGAAACTCATGAATGTATCTGCTCCAGGAGTCTAGTTTTAGAGATATCTCAACTGGCCATGGCATTCCCAGCTGTGTGGGAGTCTGAAATCACAAAGACGAGGTGTGCTTTCTTAAAATAAACATCAACCTCAACTTCAGAGACGATTCCTTGGTGTTATTCACTGCAGCTGTAGTTCGCTACATGAACATTCCCTCTAGGGAGGGGAGTAACTCTCAGACAGGGTAAAGCTACCTCGGCCAACTTCATAACAGACCTGGCATAAAGACCTTTTTAGGGGATGGGCCATGTACAGGAGGGACTGTGACCAAAATAAGAACATGCACCAGGAATTTGCAGGTAGTGTCTCCAGGGAGACAGTTATTGCCCTTGTGCAGAAGAAAACCTAAAACTGTTTTGAGATTCCTGCCACCTTTCCTCCACCACATCAAGAGCCAACAGAGTAGGGGAGGATACAGTTCAAAACCTGCCTTCCACATCTCATTTGTGCACCTAAAGGTTTTGTCTTCGTGACCTGGGCATCTAAGTCTTCTGATCTGACATGGAAGGGGAGGGACTTGTTTACAGAGAGAATGATTTCCTTCTTTACTGACATGAGTTGCCTCAGTGCTGACTTGTTTTATTACTTTTAAATTACAATCAAGTACACCATAATTTGACCAAGATTGACATCTGCTTTCACTAGCTCTTAGTATTTGCAAAAGCTCTTCAAGAAATGCAAGGGAACCACTTTGGAAAAGCAAAGCGTTCACACCTCAGCATACATAATTAGAATGCAAAATTTTTAACTCTTTTTTAGTTTTTTTGCCCTGTTCAAGCTTCACTTCAGGTTTCTTAACATATGTATAGCAGTAAGTTAGGTCTATGAAGCAGTGCATCCATCTTGTATCACACAAAGGTACATTTGCTGCTGTGACAATCTAGACCACTTGCTCAAACACACCATCATAGCCCAGTCCCACACATCAGCCAAAATCTGTAGCCTTTAAAAAATCTCTCTGGGGAAAGACCGCGATACAGTACAACGTCCTCCTTAAAATGCAAAGCTGTTGTCTAAGTAAGCCTGGTTTTCTGTATGTAGTTGCCATTCTCTCCTTTTTTGTAATGCAGGAAGATGCTATTCCCCTAAAAGAAGGCAAAAGGAACGCCTAGTATTCCTTTTTCCTAGTCCTAGAAAAGAATAACAAAAAGAGGTTAACCACTAACCCAACTGTCACACCTTAGGCAAAATAAGCCAGTGGGATCCAGCAGGTATGCTGATTTACACGTGGCAGAGCACCAGTCATTTACCCCTTGCTGCGCTGAGGATTCTGAAGCACTGTATTTTCCTTTGGTTTATTTTTTGTGTGTGTCAATATACATGCTGCTATGTGCTCATGGAAAAATTAATGCTGTAGCAACATTGTCCCTTCTGAATGTACAATCAGAAGCACAGTGCAAGAAATCCGTGGAAATAACAGGATCCAGTCCTTGGAGTATTTTCGAATCAATAGTCCCTTTATTTATATTGTAGCTGCATTCCAATTTATCACTTACAAATATCCTCTGTAATAAATAAGGGAAGGAAATGGAAATATTACAATGAAATTGTAATAATTCAATCCTAGCTCTGCACATAATAAAGTTGCAGAGGGAATCTCTGCTTTTTTGGTTGCCACTAAGCATCAGCAGCAACTGATGGTCTTAAGTTAACAAGCTAATATTTCATCCATGGATACCAGAGTGATAATGGCTAAATATGCCAGTCGAGGGAATGAGCACATGTGCAGCTATTTGCCTGACACAACTTCTGCTGTCATGGCCTATTAAAACCAGTTTACATGTGCATGTCGAATTTGATGAATATGTATGTGACCTCTTTCATAGCTATCACTCATTGGACTGTAGCCCTCATGGCAGAAAAAACCAGCACCTCTCATTAAACACAGCTTGAGTTACAGGCATGTTATGTTAATATTCCTTCAGAACTTTAGGGGGTTTTCTTCTCCTTTTAATAAATCTTCAGAATAAAATAATTTAAAAGTATAATTAAAAAAAACCTTTTCCTGTTTCTCTCCTCTTTCACTTGGTGAATGTGTTTTGAAATTTTCCTTATCTAGTAGAAGAGATGGTAAATGAGTTTATAGATAACACATTCAACTAATGGTAGCCAAATGCGACTTCTCTTATATAGGGTCTTGAACAGAATTAGGTATTTAAAAAAACCAAACCAAACCAAAACAAACCCCCCACCCAGAACAGAGTAGATTTTTTTAGGTAAAAATGGGACTGCCTGTCTTGAATATCATACTTGACCCAAATCTAAACAGTACTATGTATTATGAGCCTAAACTGATGCCATGAATGTTCCCTGTTACCTTGCAGTTATCCCACTTTTTCTGCATGTAGATGGAAAGAGAACTGAAAGTATGAACTACATTGCTACAGAAAGTGCTTTCACCAAGTTTCTTACAGAAATTGTAAAGCCTCAAGAGGCAGAGGAAAGCATCCAAGCTTTTGGTGTTTATGAGAATCCAAATGAACCTCTGAATCTTCTGAGGTTTCTTCATTGCTGTTTAAAAAGCATAAATTATAGAGTACAAGCAAGAATGCAGCCAGATTGTGCAGTCCATATATGGCAAATATTTACTCACATGAGCATTTCCACTCCATCTGTTCTGCAGATAGAGTAAATATTTCACAAACTGACATTTAATTTGGTAATACCAAACCAGAAAAGGCACATCTACATAGGCATTGGTACTTTGCACCATCCACAAAGAAAGTCACAATCTTCTCCCAGTTACATAAGTTTGATACACCAGCAATTGGAAGTAATAAGTAGGTTTCCACTGCTATACAGAAATCAATGCACTAATTTTTACAGGGAACATTGCTGTATCCTAGACCACCATGGGCTCACTGTGCTGGGATAAACCAGACACTGAACAGTTCATTTGAATGAGTCCCACCTCAGCACATGAACCAAGAGGTGTACGGAGAGGTCATTTCTCTTTCATTTGCAATGGGGAATAATTTCTTGTGACTTACTGGCTCCCTGACATCCAGATAGTTTGGGATTCTTGATTTAGCCACTAAATAAATGGCCAAAATCTGTTTGACTGCTAAAACGCACCCCTTGACCACTAAAACCAAAGCCTTGACCTCAGCAGGGGAATGCCATAAGTAAGGTGAGAATTCAGTAAATGACTGAAGCTAGCACTAAAATGATGCATTGGCATTACATGCTTTCTGGACTGACTCGTGCACGAAAGAAAAACAGATTTCCATCAGAACATTCCATTTTGGGGGAAAAAAGAAAAAGGAAAAAAGTCCACCATGGTAATTTCAACAATATTTTTAATTTTTCTAAAGTAAAGCTTCACAAAGAAGGTCTAATTCCTACCTTATGCCACTAATGTAAAAATATTTATTTTGCCAATATTGAAAACTTTTCATTAAGATAAAAACATTTCACTTTGATTATCAGTGTGTTTAATTTAATTTAACACTGATTTTATATTCATTTTATTTGAATTGTATTAATTATTATATTATTTCACAACAGTTCAAGAAAAATGAAATTTTTCAAAGTTCCCATATCAACTGCTAGGGGTTCTTCTGCGATTTGCATGCTAGAGTATATTTTGAAATGATCACTCTTCTTTTTAAGTCTGTCTGAAAACAAACCTTGAATTCTTAGAATTTCCATTATCTAGTTATGCATAAAACTATTTTCTGCAACTGGAAAGTTCCCAAAGACAACAGATTTGAAAGAAAAGAAAATTAAAAGAAAATTTACAAGAAAAATAAACACAGGAAAAAATTCAAGCCACTTCCATGGTCAAGTTAGATGAGATACTGAGATGTAATCTGGCCCATGAGGGACATTTCTATTAGCTGAAATTCCTGCCCAAGAGCTTTGAATGAAGAAAAGGAACCTAATCACCCCCCCTACATTTAGCAAACTTGACAATGGAAAGAGCTAAAATTTCTCATGAAGGTGGTGCTGTTGGTAAAGTTTCAAGATATGGATAAAACGTTGCTTATAAAACTTGATTTTTGTTCTCCTTACAGGTTTTTTTTTTAAAGGCAGATTTTTCTATAAGAAAAGAGCCAGCAGCTCTCTAGCAATATAGACACATTAATTTCCAGCTTCTTTTCATTAATGCAATGGAAATGTAGATGCTGAGAAAGGAATGATGAGTTTGAACAAACTCTTGCCACGTGGATAAGAAACACACTGAGGTAGGGAAGCACCGCTGGCTCTGTTCTGCCATCTCACGATACACACAAATCCCCACAGCGTTCACCTACCCTTCACTGCAGTAAACGGTGGCTGCTGCTGCTGCTGCTGCTATAAAGCTGCAATAGCTCTATGGCTCAAAACCAGCTCTTCATTTTGTGATTGATCCCAACACATTCCTTCCCCTGCTGCGAACGAGGCAGTTCCCATGCCGGGGACACCTACACACCGGCTAATTCCTGTGCATGGGTCAGAGCATGTGGCATAGAGCATCTATAGTATAGGTGCCTGCCTTGCTCTCATCTTCTCCCATCCCTGCTCTTGGACAGCAGGATTCAACCCCATCAGCCTGACCCACGTGGCCTGAGGATTGCAGGGCAACCTCCTCCAGGCTGAGCTTAAGGATGATACAGATGAAGCCAAAATTTCTTGTGTTTTATTTGTTTGGTTTGGTTTTCTTTTAAATAAAGAAAGATGTGGTGTTCCTACATCACTTCTGTGCAGCATGCAGTTCCCATATCTGCATTGTCACTCCGGGCAACATGAGCATGTTTTTGCCTCATCCACCTGACCTAGAAAAACACGATAAAAACTAAAACCAAACAAAAAACCCAGTACTGTCAAAACAGACATTTTACCCCATATAATCCCATGGTTTTTGATTTTCTTAAGGTTTTGGAAAATACTCCTATTGCCCCGAGTGGCACAGAACTTCAGAGGAGGTTTGTGCGAAACATCCTTCTTAAGACACTAGCCCTGCAATGTAGGCTTTCATGCACACTCCATTTCTGAAGGGAAGCCATCAGTAATGCAAAAGCTGAACGAGGCAGTTCGTTGTGCTTTACCACCATACTAAAAGAGCCTTTGCACCAGCATGTCCATAACAGACCTTAAAATGCTTTTCCATGCACAATCCTACAATACTTTTTTGACTTGCACATCCCCTTTTGGAGTATGTCTGAGATGAGATTACTTACATGCTCCAAGTTCAATTAGTGAACACAAAGCCAGGGATGCAGGTACGGTATATGCAAAATGAACTCATAAATTCAATTTTTTGCAGGTGCTAAGCATGCAAAAATGACACACAAATTCTTCTAGAAATACAAATGCCAGGAATATAAGTGACATTGTATAACAGCTAATGAAAAAAACCCACAACCTTGACTGATTCAAAGAAAGAACAGAAATAGATATGACATAACTTATGGATTTGATAAGGAAAAATACCGTCAGGATGCCAGAAATAGATGACAAACTCAAAAAGTATCCACTCTAGCTCACCCCAGGAATTGATATACACAGAGAGCTTTCCACAGTCTGTTTCGAAGGTTAGAAAATGTCCCTATCAAATTACAGGGCACTACACACTTTCCCTATCAGCTCTTCCTTAATTAAAGTAATATTGAAATAAAATGTTCCTGTCATATTCCCTTGTGGCCAAAGAGAAGTATAGAAGTATCTATTCTGAGTCTCTGAAATCAGATACACATTTTCCTTTAAGTAGACACTTTCTGGGTAGATATCAAGATAATTTAAACAAAACTAAATTTAATTCAATAAAAATCTTATCATTCTCATGTGGAATAAAACAAAGAAGAGTTTAAAAGATCCCCAGGGTAATCTTCTGGTACCCACAGTTATAGCCAAACATGCAATTTCTGCTAATAACTCTTATTTACATATATATTAAACATGTATACCATTAGGAGATAAGTACATATTGATAGAGCCATGAAGTTTAGTGGTTCCTTTGAAAACATATTTCTAAAGTAAGTACCTTACTTACAATTTAATAGAAAATCTGGTTAATTTAGAGATTATGAACTAGATATATATTTCTAAGAGTTTCTGGGAAGTTACGCCTTTGAAAAAATAGAAAGTTGCTAGAGATGGGTATGGGAGAAAAAAAAATTCAGCTTTTCAAGGGGCAGAAAAAATGTGGTGGTTCAAAGCAGAAATGCACTCACTCACCCATTAGGAAAAAGCAAATAAAGAATAAACCCAAAACTTCCAAATATTTTTATACCTTTTCCACCTCCCAAGAAAAAAAATGGAAGAATCTTTATCTGGCCTCAGCCTCTTCCCCACCATTTGATATGAAACATGAAAAAATCATTGAACTGAATTTCATAAACCTGAGCTTTACATTGAAAGTGGTATTACATTAACAGAGAAAGGAGAAGCAAAATTAGAATTTTAGGATTAAATATGGTCTGAGCAAAAACTTGAACTTGACAAACACAATTACATTCACTGAAAAAGACGAAGTGACATCTACTTGATACAAGAAAGTGACATCTACTTGATACAAGAAAGTACTTCTAAAGGAAAATGCCTAAACAGTCTTCTTTAAAAAATCTTTGAACTTTACTTTGGTATTGCAGATTTCAAAAGGCACTGCTTTCTGCAGAGTTTACTAAGTGCTTTTGGAAATGCAGCCCTAAACAAAGACATTTGGAATTCAAAATACTTTCCTCTTAATCGAAGTACTGCCGGCATCACCATGTGCACTCTGAAAAAAATTTGTAACGCACCATCTAGTGCACAGACACAGGTTATGAACCACTATTTGAGAAACCAGGAGAAGGCCTGGAGCCTGGCTGCACCCCTGGGACAGTGACATCCTCCGGGGCTTCTGCAGCCACCGCCCAGCCCTGGGTGGCATCTCGCATGGGAGCAGGGTGGCAGCTGGGACACCACTCTTGCTCCCTTCACAGGCATGGATGGGGTCCCTGAGCTGCCTGCACCCCAGCACCTCTGTGTGGCCCAGCACCGCTCCCAGGATAATCCAAGCTGGCCAGCACAGGCTGAGCAGTAGCATTAGCCACCACGGCCCTCCAGCTGGCTCCATTGTGCCGCAGGCCCCTGCCACATGGCCGCGTCTTGATGCTGGTGGCTCCCAGTGACTCATTTTCAATGAAAGTAAATTGCTACTTTCAGCCTCAGGAAACGGTGGCCAACTTGCCATGTTAAAGAGCTTGGCGTAACTGGCTCTGCCTTCTCCTTCATGCTAATTCAGAACGCCTTCCCCGAACTGCACAAATAGTCTGCAGAATTGCTAGGCAACCCTTTGCACATGTTTTGCCAGCTTATATATTTGTGCTCTCTCTTTTTAATTCTATTTTCTTTTCATTGGGACAGGACTCTTCCCTTCTACCCATGTTTCTCCCTGCACCACTTCAAATGAGATTAAGTTTTATGCAAAGAGGGGAGTCTGTGCTTGCGGCAGGACCATTGTGCATTAAGCGAGTTTATTTTGGTAGCACTGTGTTCTGTCTCTAGTCACTGTCTTTTTACACATAATCGAAACATGAAGATTTATTATAGGGAGCACTAAAAATACGGCTTGAAAAGAACAGAAAGAAAACCACAAACTTGCTTTACAGCTGTGGCCTTAGGAATGCAACTGGATTCAGTCTGCAATGGGGAGTGGCAACACTGTCAGGTTTCAAATGTGACTTATCTGCTCAGGCTCTCAGAAGCCAACTCTCTGACTCCCGGCATAGCCCCTAGAAAAAGAAGAAACTTACAGGATATTTCACAGCAACATCATACACAGGCCACTGCATCTACAGGTTGGTCCCTAGCAGTAGGTCAGCAGTCATCATCTTTGTGTTGCCAGATTTTTCATTATAAGACTCAAGGCTCCATGTGTATTTCTTAAAAATCCAAGGTCTAGAATCAGGAAACTGTAGAAGAACCCCTCCCCAAAACCCCCTAAGGTTCCATTTTTGTTTCTTCATTTTAAATGTATTATAGCCCTGATGGTTGTGGGAAAAAACTACATCTTTAAAAAGGATAGTCCCTAGGCAGATCACACATGAAAAGAAAAACTGAGGAAAAGAAATAATATGTGAATTATTCTTGTAAACTAACAAATGAATGCCTTCAAAGCCTGTATCATGATATTCTGAACAACTGAAATTGGGCAGCATGACTGGGGCCCATCATGACTACACCTGGTATCACAGACAATAAATCACCCTAAATAACTCAGAGACAATGGGTTCTCTTTTTTTTTGGTGGATAGCTACAAATCTGATATACAAAGGTCTGAAAAATATTTTTCAAAAACAACTCAGTCAACAACAACTAGCTGTCTGTCAACCACACGACTTGTAAACAAGGATCCTGGAAAAGAATTTCCCCAAACAGTAATCTGGTCTGTGATGAGCACTCTAGGCTGACAGTGAGGGCATCCTCTGCTCTGCATTCAAGACTCAGCAACGACACACAACCCCGGGGATGCACCTCTCATTGTTTCCCTTATTCCTGCTATACCTGAGCTCCTTGCTGATCCAAATAAGACACTTGGAGGCCATCTTAGCCCAACCTGGAAATTTCAGTAAGCTGATCTTAAGGAACAGTCAAGCACACACGCTCTTCAGTGGTCAGCAAATGAACTGTACATCTAGATTACACAGTGGAAATCACTGCAACTCTCTTGCCACCTCACAGTTAATCAGCATAAGCCGCACATCTAATTAATTTATCCTCAACTTTTAGCAACAGGAAGAGCTGAATGAAGCTTGCTGTGACTTTCAGCATGTAGTCAGTAATATGTGCTGGGCTGCTGGAGTGCTCCAGCTTGGATGGTTTTCCTAGATGAGTTTCTCGTTGTTAGTCTGTTAGAACAGTGGTGATGAAAAATCAAAAAGAGAAAGGAGCTGACACTCCTAAACACATTCTGTATACAATCATCTGACCACTTAGGAGGCAGATTTTCTCACCGACTGCAATTTAGACATTTGTGGATCTTGAATAAAGGAGAACAAAAGTTATTATGAAACTTCTAAATTTATGAATGATAACAGAAAACAACTTCCAGAATTTAGTTTATTATCTCTGTGTATTGTAGTAATCCGTCCACATAATGCATGCGTATAAAGTGAGTATAGCAGAAGATGACATGGGTAAAGCAGGGATGCAACAGTCTTGGTCAGCATTACACAATAAATCAGGTTTTATCTCCTGTTTCTTTGTCTTGTGCTCTGCAACTGTGCCAAACCATTACACCCTAAAAAAATTTCCATTAAAATAGAAGTTGAAGCCAAAGGGAAGCCAGGTTCAGAGGTATTTGGAGCTTTTATTCACAGATGTGATAGCCTTATGTTTCAGTGCATTTGTTCCCTTTGACAGATTACATGTGCTCAAAGAGGCAGTTTTGAGATACATACAACATACATTTCCATTTTTAATAACTTTTCCAGGACTTTCAGAAAATGCTGGTCTGGCTTTTTATGGATTCTTCCCAAAGAAGGTAGTAAAATGTTCATGAATTTGGCATAGGGTATTCCAAGTGTCCACACATTCTGCTCGACATATGTAATACCAACACCATCTTTCCTATCTTTAAACTCTGGAGGGAGACATAGGCTCCACAAAACACAGGAGAAAATCCTGACTGGTTTGGATTAGAGGTTTCAGTCCTCATTTGCTTCTTTGATTCGTCATGGCCAGAACAAATATATGCAATTCATTATAGAAGCTGGCCCTCCACATTTAGATACCACTGCTGACTTCCTTCAGGAGTTATTTAAACTTGCATAGAAGTTATTTGAATGGTGTTTACCCTGGCCTCTCTCTTTCAGGCTCAGAGGGGTCTTTAGGTGCAGACTTAACACAGGAAGGGAAGCAGCTCCTGTTTCCTGTGGGCACATGTGCAGAGCAAGATGGCTGAAGGCTCCACATTGTGAGTGAAGGTGCATCTGCTACTTTAGTCACTGACCTTTCCACAGGATGACTGGGCTGTTCAGCCTAACAGCATCCAAAAAAAAAAAAAAAGAAATTGTAATTCCCCTCTCTCCCTCACCAGACACACTGCAGCAGTGGCCCCAGTGTAGTCTCACACTTGTCAAAGCCTACAACTGACATAGGCTACATAAGATATTCCAAGGATCTCTCTCACTTTGTTCCAGAACAACTCAATGGGCTAAGAAATCCTTCTTTTAAAATAAGGAGACCTAGGGTTTGTACACAGTGATAATGTATTAATGCCTGCTTTTTATGTAAGGAGCTAACATCCATGGAAGACCCAATATATCTCCATGTAACTGTGTATCCCCATTTTCACAGAGAATGAAGGGGGGTGCAAGCAAGGTCCTGGGCATCCAGCCCAGAGGATGCACAATAAATATATCACCATGCTCCACTTGAGACTGCTGAGTTGCCCTAACTACAGGACTAACAATGGGAACTGCCTTCTCAGATATTTTTTTTGTTAATAATAAAAAAGACAGCCTTGCCCTAAAGAATAAGCTAATACTTATAATGAATTTCCATTGAACTCCATCACTGCTGGGGTGAAGAATCTGTTAACACTAACATAAGGCATGTCTGGAGATGATCTAGTCCACTGCACCTGCTCAAAGCAGGATCAGCTATAGCAGGTTGCTCAGGACCACGTACAGTCAGGTTTTGCAAAGCTCCAAGGATGGAAATGCTACCACGTCAGAAAAAAAAAAAAAAAAAAGAAAAAGAAAATAAAAAAAGAAAATAAGCTTTTCCCAACATTTAAACAGAATTTTTGGTGTTTCAGTTTGTGCCCATTGCCTCTTATCCCATAACTAAGCACCACTGAAAAGAGCCTGGGTCTCGTTCCTTTACTTCTCCACATCAGGTGTTGATACACATAAGATCCTCCCTAAGCCTTCTCTGGGTTGAACGGTTCCAGCTCTTTCAGCCTCTCTCATGTGAGAGATGCCCCAGTCCCCTCAGTCATCTTCATGGCCCTTCTCTGGACTCTCTCCAGTATATTCATGTCTTCCTCATACAGGGGAGCCCAAAACTAGTCTACTATTTTGAAAAGACACTGAGCTGATGCCCTATTACCCCTTGTGGTGGATTGACCCTGGCTGGATGCCGGTGCGCACCACACTCCCCACCTCAGCTGGACAAGGGAGAGAAAATATAATGAAAGGCTTGTGGGTCGAGATAAGGACAGGGAGAGATCACTCGCTAATTACCACCATGGGCAAAACAGACTCGACTTGGGGAAAATTAACTTAATTTATTACCAATCAAACCAGAGTAGGGTAATGTGAAATAAAACCAAATCTTAAAACACCTTCCCCTCACCCCTCCCTTCTTCCTGGGCACAACTTCACTCCTGATTTTCTCTACCTCCTCCCCACCAGCGGCACAGGGGACGGGGAATGGGGACTGCGGTCAGTTCATCACACGTTGTCTCTGCTGCTCCTTCCTCCTCAGGGGGAGGACTCCTCACACTCTTCCCCTGCTCCAGCGTGGGGTCCCTCCCATGGGAGACAGTCCTTCACGAACTTCTCCAATGTGAGTCCTTTCCACGGGCTGCATTCCTTCAGCAACAGACTGCTCCAGTGTGAGACCCTCATGGGGTCACAAGTCCTGCCAGAAAACCTGCTCCATGGGCTCCTCTCTCCACAGGTCTGCAGGTCCTGCCAAGAGCCTGGTACAGCACGGGCTTCCCATGGGGTCACAGCCTCCTTTGGACATCTACCTGCTCTGGCGTGGGCTCCTCCACAGGCTGCAGGTGGATATCTGCTCCACCATGGACCTCCATGGGCTGCAGGGGGACAGCCTGCCTCACCATGGTCTTCCCCACGGGCTGCAGGGGAATCTCTGCTCTGGTGCCTGGAGCACTCCTCCCCCTCCTTCTTCACTGACCTGGGTGTCTGCAGGTTTGTTTCTCTTACATGTTCTCACTCCTCTCTCCGGCTGCAGTTTCTGTGCTATAGCAACTTTTCTTTCCCTTCTCAAGTATGTTATCCCAGAGGTGTCACCACTGTTACTGGTGGGCTTGGCCTTGGCCAGCAGCAGCTTCATCTTGGAGCCAGCTGGCATCGGCTCTGTTGGACATAGGGGAAGCTTCTAGCAGCTTCTCACAGAAGCCAACCCTGTAGCCCCATCATTACCAAAGCCTTGCCACGCAAACCCAATACACCCCTAAAGGCAAGTTTTCAAGCTTTATGGAATACACGTGTGTTAAACATTGCTTAAACGCAGAATAAACAGAGCAGAAGATGTATCTGGAGAAGCAGTAATTTACAGGCACTTGCTAAAGTATCTCCTTGTTCTTTCAATCCACTCCTGAAATACAAGATTATTTTTGGCCAGTTTTATTGACTTAAAATCACTCTTTGCTCTTTATTTATTTATTCTTGTTTTTTGAAATAATAAGGTTTGACTTCCTTTCTTTTACCCTTCAAGTGTGTTGTCCTGGAGGTTGTTATTGGAAGATTGTGGGGTTTTAATTTAAATGTACATTCCCGCCACCATATACTGGTGCAGCGACTTTTCCCTCACTCAGCTGCTGCAGAACCATAGTTCAGTCATTATAAAACCAAGTCTGAAAGGAATAATGAATCTTGGCTATATTACTGAATAAATCTTGGCTATTTTGGCAGTGTTGTTTTGAATTAATTTTTCTCTTTAATGCTTAAGTTTCTTGAGTATATTTAGCTTTTTTCATTAAACGTTATTTGAAGTGCAAGCATTTCTGATGAAACTTGAGGTGAGCTTGTGGAGTTGACATGCACTAGCTTTCTCTACCCATGATATATGCTACGAAAAATTATAAACTCTCCACTGTAACCTCAAAATATTCTGTGCTTAAGTACCTTGCTTGATGAAATCTTGGCCACAGTCTTAAGTAAAAAAATATTAATAACACCAATGGAGCTTTTCTCCCACAAGAGAAATACAGAATACCCAGATTAGTGTGTTCTGCTTCCTACCTTCCATATTTCTTTTTAAATCTAGTTTGAATATTTTTCAACAGATTTGCAGATAATTTTCCAGTCCAATAATGAGAGATTCCGTTTCTAGAGTATAAGTTCCATGCAAGTAAAAAAATGATTTCACATGAACTGTGTTTGAAGTATTCTGCTATCAGGAGAGGTGACTCCATTTTATTTCAGTATCTTTGAAGGACTATATTGCAGTTCTAGGTTCCTCACAATGCCAGTTCTGTTATATTTTTTCCCCTCTCATCAATGCTTCTACTGAGTAGCCAAATGATGGAATCCACAATATTAATGAGATCATTAAAATAAAAAAATAAATCACATTGCCTTTTCCCCCCTAAGAAGACCAGTTTTCTGTGAAACAAGCCTGCTGCTTTAATGCCGCTTCCCTAGCTATGACATTCAATTCCAGCTTCCTATGACTTATCATTTGACTGTCTTTCCCCCCAGCCTTTTCCAATTTCTTCAGTGTGGCCTCAGAGTTATTAATACATCATCACTCACATCATCAGGACTAGAATGTTTTAGCATTATACACCAGAGACTCAGCTGATTTTCAACTAAAGATTAATGCTTCGTTTTCGGTAAAACGGCACAGTATCATGTTGTCCACCCATCCCTTGCAGATTTTTTTCATTCTCTCCAGCAGGGAATGGGACAACTGGAGGGCTTGTCATGTGCTTGCTCAGTTGTCTTGAGTGTTGAGATCAGAAGCCTCTATCAGAAGCACAATCAGAGCACAATTCATTGTTACTTTTCACACCACTATATCCAAAATGGCAAATTCACACCCTCCTCTTACCTTGTTTGTTATTCACTGGGACTGATCCCAGCCTAGGTCTTTCCAGCTATATAGTCCTCCCAGACCAACAAATAGATCTCCCTTTGCATACTTATTCAGGGACCAAACACCTAGTCATATGATTCTCAGAAACAACAAATATACAATTCAGAGTTTGTCTGCTTGGTAATCTCTCTGCCTTGCTGAGCACACAGTACACATTTCAACCTGATAAAATGCCAGGTCACACAGCGAGAAACAAAAATGAATTGACAGAAATTATTCTGTCCTCCTAATTGGTACTTAGAAGTTACTGTGAATAATAATTTGTGGGACATTTTGCTGGAAAAATCTGACAGTTAATGTGATCTGTTGCTAAACAAACATATGAATTGCAAGAAGGTATAGAGGAAAGCAATGCGACTGCATCCTTGGTTATGGTGGAGGACCTATTGTACAGATACACTTGGAGCTTATACTTTGGAAGGATGTTGAAAAATTGGAGAGAATTCAGAGTCACATGAACGAATAAAAAAATGGAAAATATGCCTTGAAGTGAGAGACTCCTGGTGCTCAATCTATTAGCTTAATGAAGAAAAGGTTAAAGGATAATTTATTAGTCTGTGAGTGTCTATTATCAAAGGGAATGAAAATTGATAATTGATGACTCCTCAATCTAGCTGACAAAGGCTTAACAAGATTCAATGGCCTGAAGTTCAAATTAGACAAATTAAGGTCCAGAATATGGGGCACTTTTTTTTTTCTTTACAGGGAAGACAACCGATTAAAGGTTGCAATAGATGCTCCATCACGGGAAACTTTTAAATCAAAGTCATGTCAACAAAATCATAAAAGGTGTCTGAAAGTAAGTCACAACTGTTGGACTTCAAGAAAGCTTTTGGGGAAGTTGCTTGAGTGATGTTACACAGGCCATTAGCTCGCAAAGGTCCCTTCTATTTGTAAAATCCTCATAATTGTTCTACCACATCAGAGTTATGTAGACCACATTTTTTTCTTCTCTGAACATATAATCCTCTACCGGAGTGCAATAAATGTTTCAAGACCTCTTTCACCACCAGCCAAAAGAATAGTGGAGGAACAAAGGTGAGGAGCCAAAACGGCAACATGTGAGTGAGAGTGTGATACAAATCACTGGAGTTGCTAAACATTTTTATTGAATAGTTACGAAGCAGAATAAATTAGAAGCCAAAGTTTAGGCTCTTCTTTAGAATAAGTAGCTGGTATAACCCTTCTGACACTAGATTACAGTCTCTGCTTTGGCTTAATAGTTAAATAGTGATTACATTTCCATACAGCCTACCTTTCCAAGGAAAACACATTCTCTGTGCACTGCAGTCTTCGACAATGGGATTAAGTATTACTGGCAGACAATACCACTTAAAATGTTAGCTGCATCAACCTCTATGATGAATGAAAGAGGTATTAGTCTGCAGTGCCTCTTTTAACAGGAGGACAACAAAAAAAGGCCTTATGCTCCCCGATAGGGAAAAAAAATACCTAGAAGGCAATATACCTCATGTAGATAGAAAATGTACATGAAAAATGGTTGTAACAAGATTATTTACATTCTTTAGTCATTAGGGATAAAGAGGATGCTTACTGACCCATCTTTCTAAACAACAAATTGAAAATCCTCTGTGATAAAATCGCTCTGCTTTGTGATTTCCAGTTCTGCCAGATACTCCAGAAAAATGGCATTCACTTAAACATATCTATCTACTCAGTGACTGATTTGCGGTCTTCGCAATTTAGATACTCAGCCTCTCTTTCAACTCCACACGTCTATTACATTTGCTACAAATTGTATTAAGCGAGCATGTGCTCAGGGAGAGGGAACTGGAGCCTGGAGAGCCAGGTAGTCTAGGGAGATTGTGTTTCGGTACCCAAGTGTTTCAAACGAAGGCTGGTTGCATTGAACTTGGAACTACTCAGCCTGGGATTTGCTGCTGGTTAGTTTCACTGCTGCTGCTGTCAGAGGCTCTGAAGTCAAGCTGGCCTCATTTACTCAATGTTACAGGGGTGCAGGAGAGGTGAAGAGGTTACTCCATTGACTCGGGCTGTGAATTGTAGAGTGTATACATGTCTTGGGCTCACAGAGTGCTATTCTGCCACAGCACTTCAGGAAAGGAGACCAAATTTTTTGGAGACCCTGTTACAGTAGAAATAACATAAAATGCCTCTATTTTGATACAGAAGGATAAGAGCAGGGAGGATTTGGGTACCGGCACAGAGACAACTTACAAACTTCACTGAGCACAAGACTGAGCCTATCTTACGCTGTTTACCCGGAGTGCCACAGAAAACACATTGTATGTAATATGTCATATCCTGCTAGGGCCTCTGCCTGAAAATTCCTGCCCCTCATTTTCCCTTTTACAGAACAAACATGCTGCTTGTTTCTCAGAGTAAACACCTCAGAAGGATAAAGCCGTGAATCAAATCTGTACATCCAGGAAGTACAGTTCTTCTGACCGATGCTTACGTTATTATGTCATCCTAGCCAGCAACAACCTAATTGTAGATAATGTGAAGCAGATCAACTTCTGTAATCTTCTCTAAGGAACTAAAAAAAAAAAAAGGATGAGGTTACTACACTCTGAATGTATCCTGAAGAATTTAGGAAGCTGTAACATAGAAGAATAAAATCAGCCTATATGCTGCCAACATTTATACAGACTCAGAGGTCACTTAGGATATGTCATGGTTAAAGCACATGTGCTACCAGATATCAGCTGACCAACCTATGGGAATGAATACTGTGAAAAATATCAATGTGAAGGAGGGGGGAAGAAGAGGGTCATTAAATGCAAGATGCTTGAAACATCAAGATGCAGTGAACAGGACAGAGCTGCTGATGAGAACACTCAGGGGATGCAGTACGAAGATCTCTGGACTGAGAGAAGTGTCGTGGGCAGGGAAGGATAATAAAAAGACTGGAACATACACCATCTGGTATAACAGAAGGGAGGATGGGAAACATCAACAGGGAGTTATATTTGCTAGGGAAAGCCAGACGGTGAAAGCATTGATTAAGATTATTTTGTTGATCAGGAGGAACTCTTTGATTTATGTGCTGGTGCAGGAGGAGCATTTACTATGCAAAGGCTGTGCCATCCAGGTAGCTGAAGTAGGATTGGACCCAGGGGGATTTAGCGGTTCCCCCGTGGAGCTGAAAGGAAGGGTCACACAGAAGCAGGGCTCACTTGTGGATTTGGGAGGTTGCACATTCCAGTGTGAAGAGAAGGAGCCATGAGGATTTGCAACAGTGATGTGATTCACCTCTTCCTAAAGTAGGGAAGTGGCATGTAGAGGGAGAGCAAGGCACTGGGAGGAGAGAGCTGCAATAAGAGAAATCATTTGGAAAAATAACTGGTTGAGCAAAATATGTATACATTTATATCTCCATATATATATTTGTACACATATATATATGTATATACATTCATATTAATTCAGGGACAAAGCAACAAATGATGTAAAGCTGTTGAGCTACACTGACACCAAATGACATGAATTTCCTTTGCCCAGAGACCTGGGCTGTTCCTGGGACAGAAAGGGTTAGAAATGGAAGTGGGGATATAGATCAATGACTCAGATTAGAGTCGCTCCCAGCTTCAAAAGTCCTCAATGACAACACACAGCAGGGGCAGTGCAAAGGGTATGCAATAACATAGCTAATCAGATAAATTTAGTACCCACCTCACTAAAAGGTGGCACCCTGTGTGGATAGGAAGCCAAGAAATAAGCCAAGGATTTAAGGGAGAGGGCTTGCACAGGACAGTATTATTGGTATCAATCGATCAGTGGGTAAGATGGGAACAACATGACATCAGCAGCAATGCACAGCCAGTGAATCAGCAGAGGGAAAAGGGCAGTAGGTGAGCAGCACCAGAGAAAAACATTTGGGTTGCCTGGAGTAAGTCACTGAGAGTGTTTTTGTAACACTGACTCGAGAGGGATGAGCAGTACAGCAGGATTTGTAAAACCCCAGTGGCACAGCACTGCTCATTTCCCTCACTCTGAAACTGCAGGAAAAAACCCTGGAATGTCTGAATGCCAGCAAACCCTGGAGAAAAAGCAAACAGGCATTTAGTTGTTGTCTAAGTAAAAAGAAAAAAAAAACAAAACCCACTTTTCATGCTAAGCTCAGAGGGTTCTTTCCCCCCTCAAGACATAGGACATGTTTTATACTACACCAGAAACACCATGTAAGGAAAATCCTGTTTTCCTGCAGGTGAAGTGTCACAAAGTGAAAAATGGCAAATTCCCACAGACTTATCCACCAATAAACACACACACACACACACTCTCCTTCACAGCTCGCAAACCTCATCAGCAAATGTTGACCAACCTCCACTTACTCTAGATAAGCTGCATACAGGTTAAGTCAGACACAGGTAGGTTAAACAGAGTGCAAGAGGGAGGCAGATCCACTAATGCAGTGGCATGGACAGGTATAAATTCACTTCATGTTCCTTTTGAACTATCTGAATGGGAACAGCCCTAAATATTACAAGTATTACATTTCACTATTCAATAAAGTTGTGCTGAATAGAATTATCACCTTGAAATTACAGGGTAAAACTCCCTATACAAAAACAGATTAAAGACAAATTAGACTGTGGGCCAGGTCACTATGATTGTTAATTAGTGATAATGGAAATACAATTAGCATAATGAGTTCCAATTACTGTATATGGAGAAATATGAGCATACTGCTTTCATAAATCTTGGTTCCAGGAAAAATAAAATGCATCTGGTTTAACAAAGCATGGCCTTCTCCTTTGCAAAAAGCTTCCTGGTAAATATCTTTTTATGAAGCTAAACCTTTCTTTTGATGGGTTGTGATTTGGAAAAAAAAAAAAAGAAAGCGACAAAATGGATTTACCCTGTCTGATAGCTGAACAGTTTTGTATTAGATTGGCTTCTGTTTTAAGCTTCCTAGAAAATCTTACCATCTGTTTCTTCAATCCTGGGTTAAACAACAAAAACAAAAATCATAGACCATTACATCAAATGCACTTATTGTCTTTGAAATATCCAGGGTTTCCCCCCTTCTCTTTTTCTCCTTCTGATAAGCTGTGAAATTGGAAAGCCAATTATATTCAGATATTTACACAATTCAGAACAGCTTTTCAAAACCTCGTGCAAAACCAAGTTGGTGGAAGACAACAGCTTTACAAATAGCAACAGCAGCATGTCCGATGGTTACTTCATGAAGAATTCTTGTATTTATTTCCATAGCAGTTTGACACCTTTGTTAGAGTAGGCACAATCAGGCTGGATTTAGTGTATCACTCATTGGTAAGTTAAAAAAGTAGGGATTAAAATTACAAATTTACATATGCTGTGGATTGGAGCACTAATGGAAATAAAGTCTTAGTAAAGCCCTACAGACCTGCAAGCTTGACTCCATGCCTCCTTTCAAACAAGCTGGTGTTAACTGTACTGTTAGATAGACAATTACGAAGCTACTCACTGTTTCCATGTGTGGATTCTGGGGTAATATGGGCAAGGATTCAAGAACAGGAAAAATTCCAGCCACATGTGAGGACTGGATATTAAGTGACATTACATCCTCTCCCTTTGAACAGATCCTTCAGCCTTCTTATTAGAGAGGAAGCAGTCAAAAAGCTGTGTAAGACCCAAAAGTCATGGATAGGTAAAGCAGATGGAACACGAATTGCCCCACTAGTCACTATGAACCTCTAAGATATTGGGGAGCATTCATTAAGAAAAACTATAAAAACGTAATGGAAATGGAGAGTTTGAAGAAAAATGGGACTGCTTAACAACAACAGGTCTCCTTTACACCTGCTAAGCTGCAGACAGAGCAGACTGTTTACATTTCATTATGTCCGTGATAATACACGTAGATGAACTCTCTTCTCTCACAACAGCCATGACACTTTGCAGCTATAGGGCAGAACCAACTCAAAATATATCCATATTGACAGTCTCATGTGAAAGCACCCCAGTATCATGTAACTTCAGTGTAGTCTCAATCCTTTAAAGGTCAATGAAACATGTATTTTGGCATAGCACACAAGGAAGAAGAGACAGTAGGTAAGAACCTGCCCTGGACACTTACTGAGACTGCCTCAGCTCTGCAGAGCGTGAAGACTTGTCCTGGTGATGGGACCGCTACCTGATGAGAACCTATTTGCTTCACAAATTCAGTATGTTCTGTACAGATAGCTCTAAATAAGATTCAACTTGTCTGATTTTAGCCCTCTAAAAATAAATCATAGAATGGTTTGGGTTGGAAGGGACCTTAAAGATCACCTAGCTCCAACCCCACTGCCATGGGCAGGGACACCTTCCACTAGACCAGGTTGCTCAAAGCCCCATCCAACCTAGCCTTGAACACTTCCAGGGATGGGGGGCATCCACAACTTCTCTGGACAACCTGTCCTAGTGCCTCACCACCCTCACAGTGAAGAACGTCCTCCCTACATCTAATCTAAATCTACCCTCTTTCAGTTTAAAGCCATTACCCCTTGTCCTGTCACTACATGCCCTTGTAAAAAGTCCCTCCCCGTCTTTCCTGTAGGTCCCCTTTAAGTACTGGAAGGCTGCTTATAAGCCTTCCCTTCTCCAGGCTGAACAACCCCAACTCTCGCAGGCTGTCTTCACAGGAGAGGTGCTCCAGCCCTCTGATCATCTTCGTGGCCCTCTTCTGGACTCATTCCAACAGGTCCATGTCCCCCTTATGTTGGGGGCCCCAGAACTGAACGCAGTACTCCAGGTGGGGTCTCACGAGAGCTGAGTAGAGGGGCAGAATCACCTCCCTCAACCTGCTGGTCACGCTTCTTTTGATGCAGCCCAGGATATGGTTGGCTTTCTGGGCTGCAAGCGCGCATTGCCGGGTCACGTTGAGCTTCTCATCAACCCTAAATCCTTCTCCACAGGACTGTTCTCAATCCATTCTTCGCCCAGCCTTTATTTGTGCTTAGGATTGCCCTGGCTCATGTGCAGAACCTTGCACTTGGCCTTGTTGAACTTCATGAGGTTTGCATGGGCCCACCTCTCAAGCCTGTCAAGGTCCCTCTAGATGGCATCCCCTCCCTCCAGTGTGTTGACTGCACCACACAGCTTGGTGTCGTTGGCAAACTTGCTGAGGGTGCACTCAATCCCACTGTCCATGTCGCCAATGAAGATGTTAAACAGCACTGGTCCCAATACTGATCCCTGAGGAATATCACTTTTTACTGCTCTGCACTTGGACATTGAGCCATTGAACACAACTCTTTGAGTGCGACCATACAGCCAATTCCTTATCCACCGAGTGGTCCCCCTGTCAAATCCATGTCTCTCCAATTTAGAGACAAGGATGTTGTGTGGGACAGTGTCAAATGTTTTGCACAAGTCCAGGTAGATGACGTAAACCCCAAACACTTCAGAATGCTGTGTGGCCTGGCCCTGAACTTCCCAAGGATACTGATGGCTCATATGAATGTTGTCAGCATGGCATTTCTGTTCTTTCAGGTTGCTGTTTTACAGACCTAGGAAAGTACATGGAGCAAGTGAGTTAAAAGAACAGGCTGATAGCTAAGAGGAGTGGCCTGTA
Source organism: Haliaeetus albicilla (assembly GCF_947461875.1). Taxonomy (NCBI): domain Eukaryota; kingdom Metazoa; phylum Chordata; class Aves; order Accipitriformes; family Accipitridae; genus Haliaeetus; species Haliaeetus albicilla. The sequence continues at coordinate 28,292,727 of NC_091489.1, forward strand.
GAGAAATAATGAGTGAACATGTCACTGAAGTTTGTGACATATGCACAAGAAGGCTGAATTCAGGTTTTACAGACAAACATGATTCTCACATTACCTCACTTTGCAACCTTAGCAAAGGCCTTTAAGGGTTGTTGCATGCTTGGTTATATTCATCTGTGAAATGAAGATATCTCAAACAAGATCATTCCAATAGGCACAGTATGTAAACACAATAAGAGGCATTCTCAGTGATAACAAAGCTTACTAGATAAGTGGATAAGTGAGACCAAGGGAGGAAGAGGGAGGGAGACAGAGGCATCAGGACAAAAAAATACCTTTCCTCTGAGCATACACAGGTGCCTGTACATTACCTGACCACAAGCCTTGACCACTGACATGCAACACAGCTAAGGCAATAAAAAAAGCTTTATAAGGAGTATCTAAACGCAATCTTGCTGATTAGAGAAGACACTATTCTGCACCTTTTCCTGATAGTGATAACCCTTTCGTGGAAGGGAAAGGTTCAGAGGAACAACTGACCCTGTGCCAGTTGGAGCTGTCAGGCGGACACCAGCAGAGCCCACTCATGCCCGTGTAAAGCCAATGCATCTCCACGTTATTTTGAATTTACAGCATCATCCCTCAGAGTGCAGGCAAGTATTTCCACAAATGAATGATCTCAATCAGAAAACCAGTCCTGTGGCAAGGGATACATATGGCCATCACTCCCAAGAACAGCTGTCAAGCACTAGCCCTGCCCACTTCCCACTGTGTAATGTTTGTGGTTGCTCAGTCAAGTGAATGACCTTATAAGCCCACACAGGTCCAATCTGAACTGAAAATTACTAGCAAAAACTTGTTTTCCTTAAGACTTTGCAGTCTAACAGGGAGAAATAATACACTCGGATGGCAAGTGAGTCTAAATGGCTTTTGTTACAGTTCTTTTGAGTATAAAATCTCTCTACATGGAAATAAAAAAGCTCGTTGGAAAGATGAGTGCTAGACCCCCACCCTCTCTATCTAAAGCATGCTGTTCAATTTAGCACGTGCTTCACTGAATAAATAACACTCCCAGCCATGATGCTCTCCCTCCAATATGCTTAAGTATTGATAGATTGCATTGCTCTATACTAAGTCTGTCTGGAACTTGTGATATTTGGTAAATGAACTTGGAATGTTTGACCCATGCAGCTGAGATTACGCCTTATTTAGACTGAATGGACAAGATCCTTTGTTGTACCCCAAAAATCTGACAGATACGGCTAACCTTTTCAGCCAGCTCCTCTGGGTATTTATCTAAGAGGAAAGCGACACTCCATGATGATTACTGAATCTCACATCTCTTACGCATATACACGTGTAACTATGTACTCTGCAGGAATCTGTGATACAGGCAAGTTGGCAGCTGAAGGACCTTCTCCCAGACTGCTTTCTGATTTATGTAGACCTGCCACAGAGTGACTGATGCAAGTGAAAGAAATCTGTTTAGGACTTAAAAAACATGAAACTTGCCAGACCTTCAAAGTAAGTCAGATTCAGCTATTTCATGTTTTATCTTTTCCTGTGCTGTATCTCTAAAATGAGATTGGCTAACATGGTCGGGGGCAGCGGGAGGGATAAGTGGGCACAAGGTTTGGCCACAGTCTCCTAGGAGGGGTCTCCTACCCCTCCTCTCCGAATCTCTGCTCCAGCAATACATTTATCACTATGCTTTGATCTTGGCTGACATTTTTAACTTAGTAACATACTCCAAGACAATCTCAAGGCTGTAAAATTACATTACTCAATGCAGGAAATACCTCTTAGCAACTGTCCTGCTTTGGGCTTTTGAGATACATTTCTGTATCTCAACAGGGCAATCTTGATGTTCTTTCTCAAGCTTAAATGGAAGCCAAGACATTGATGACTTGCCCCATCTTACCAACCACCTGAATGCAGAGATTTTGTGGAAAAATACTTAAAATATACTCACTAAACATTTGAGGGATCTCCTGCACTGATAGGGGGTGCCCAGTCAGTATCAGCAAGACAGCTGCAGAAAAATTCTGGATCAAGTCTTCAGGGCTTTCACAATTTTCCAGTAACTCTGATCTTTTTCTATTTCCCAAAGATATACACGCATCATCCTCCCAAACCTATCATGACCCAAGCAGAAAATCAGAAACAACCCATGTTCTGTGACTCAGAGTACTAAAAGACAGCTTTTGCTTTCTTCCATTAAGAAGTTTGTGCCACCTAGTCTTTCCTAGTGAAGATTATAGTTAAGGGCTCTGAATTAGTAATCTCTCTTGCACGCTTAACTGTTCTGCAAGAAAGTTAACATCTCCTTGATTTTTGAGCTGGCACTACTGAACCTCCTAAGGCTATGCTATGCACAAGGGCTGGTGGAGGTGAAGAGGCAGCTAGAAGAGCAGCATGACAGCAGGCTACAGCAGTACAATTCCCAGCTAGTGAGTGTCAAGGTTTCTATCACATCGTTAATGTGGGTATAGCGATCATCAGATTATTTGCAATAATCCATCTGGGCCATAAATGGTCCATAATGTGGTTGAATTAGCACCACATTCAGAAGCCTACTTCCAGGATTTAGTACATTATATCTCAACATTAATACTGCCTTCTGACTTGGTGGAGATTTTGTATTCAGCATATCTTGTTGGTACCAGGAATAATTAAAGTGTTATAGGTATTAGTTACCATTCCCAATAAGTTGGCTGGTGTATTAAAATATCACAACCGAAGTTCAAGTGAACTTATACATCCTGTAGCTACATGGGAGATGATGTCAAAGGAAAAGCTATTCTGTTTTACTAGTTTAACTTACTTTGTCCTTGTTCCCCAAATTAGAAATCCACTGAGTGGAAGAACATCTCCCAAAATGAAATAGGGAGTATGATTTGTTCATCTTCCTATTCTTTCAAATGCTATTTCATGTAAAAACCTCAAAAAAACTTCACTTAGGCTTGTTCAACTTTTTTTTTTTTTAACACCAGTATGATGCTATTACTGCTGCAGCATCTATGTGTATACCTCTGTGTATACTTGATACACCCTGCTATGAAGTCCCCTTATGAATTATCTGCCAACAAAAAGGACAGTAGAGAAGATATTCTTGAGAATTAGTGGCCTTGAATGTAGCCCCACAAAACTGCCCACGGGTATTACAAGAATGCTGGCATGAACAAATTTGCAAATGCAAAGTAATCTCTTATGAAGTCTTAGCTACAAAATAAAGCTTCCCTTTCTCCTATCTCTCTGCCCTTTTTTCAAGCTTTGTTTTCCCTCTTCTATCCTCAGAACGAGAGAGAAACTGAAGGAGAAATCAGCTGCAGCAGCAAGAGTAACAACGTATCTACCGTCTACCCAGAGCCAGCTCCCCTTCGGGTGAGGCCAGCACTGCTTTCCATAGGGAAATGTAATTCTCTCCTCCAAGCATCAGAATCTTACCTCATAACGCCTACATTTGGCTGCAGCTTTTTTTTTTTTTTTTAATAATAGAGCATATTTTTTACATCACAAGTATTATTTATGTCTGTGGAACAGCCTCTTTATGTTTTGTTTTTCTGATGCTGTAGATGTACATCAAACATTGTAATGAAAGAAGCCATCTATGAGGTGCACTGCACCACAGATAGATTATGTAAATATTTTTAATGATCTACCAAGCAAATAACAAATTTAAGAGAAATATAATTATCTTTAAATCCTGTGCATAGTAAATGTTTGCTTTTAGTCCTTTATGTAACCTTATTAAAAATTTCAAGATGGATACATTCTCCCACTGAATCTGACAAACATCTGGTTTACAATAGAGTCATGTGATGAAATTCCATCCGGAATCACATTTGCTCTTCAGTATGTTTTCTGCTACTATCATTCATAACACAGAACTTCTATGTTTTGTCTGGGATATAAGACAGTACAACGATATGTTTTTTTATTAGGGACAATGCACAGTCCTCTCCTTTATAGAATTTAAATCTGCTATCTATGGGTAGGCATAGTCAAATATATTGATAGTCTCCCTTGTGGGTTCTGCTGACACTTGGGTTTAATTGTAGTGAACTTTGAATTCCTATCTTAAGGTCAGTTATTAACTATTGATGGATTCTCCTTTTCTCCATTTAATGCTAAAGTATTCATACTAACCAAGATAGATGGGAATGCTGGAGAAATTTTTCAAAGCCATTGCTGTGCAAGATACCCTTACACTCTTCCTATGTGACAAACAGAGAGGCCTTTTCTAAAGGTGGTGATCACTCATGTTCAGCTTAAAAAAGAAAACACACCACAACACTGTGCTGCTGACCCCTTGCCACTTTTTTTTCTCCTGGTACTATCTTCCTAGAAACAAAAGGTCCTATATGCTGCTGTTAAGAGAAAAGAAAATAAAATTTCCTCAGGCACAACCTTGGATACCAACCTTGAAACCAAATGGGGTCAGAATGCAAAGGAGCAACCACGGCACCGCATACCACCCAGCCAGGCTGACAAACAACTCTGCTCCTTTGGGCTTCCCAGGAGGAAAAAGAGTGCCCCTCAGAGATTTATAAACACATACATAATAAATGGGAGGCTGAAGTTTAAACTGTTATGAAGCATTCTCTACTCCGCTTCCGAAGTCCTCTGTGATTTAAAGAGCTGACATTTACTGTGTGCAGGCCTATTATTCAGAATGACTGTTTGTGTATAGACAATATTTTAAAATGGCTTGCTGTAGATGAAAAATTCTTATTAAGTCAGAAAAACAGTTTAAGTAGGTAACACTCTCCCAGTTTAGACTGCTATAAGTCTCGCTGACCCACTGTAGGGAAGGCAACAGGGGCAGGCGAGCGTGTTGACACTGTCTGCCACCTTAGCACTTGGGGAGACTGTGGGCCCAGTCCCGTGGGTGCTTGGCCCATGCGCGCATGGCACCAGCCAAGGCTGCAGTCACCTTCCTGTCTTCTGTCAAGCAATGGACACAAAGAGGTTCAGTGCCACTGTTACACGTTTAAACTTCCCTCTACCAGATAAACTTTGACCAGTGCTGGAGCTACGAAGTATTTGCCTCCCCTGAAGCCAGTGGCACAACTCACACTGATGTCCTCCGTGGTCCTTGAAAGAGTTTGGGTAACCAACACTTGGCACCAGCCAGGCAAGCAAAGCCCTGAGACCTACCAGCCTGGACATACCCTTTTCTCTCACCACGTTGGTAGGTGAGCCCAGCCTTCTCCAACCTGTTGCCTTATGCCACAGTCCTGGTGGCAATCAAGCAGGACATATTTCTGAGGTATCCTCCCTGCACTGAGCCTACTGCTGCAGGGGCCAGAAATCTGCCAGGAATCACTAGACGTTCTTCCAGCAAAACAAACGACTAACCAGAAGTAAAGCATATACATAGGGTTTTGATTTTGCATTGTAGTAATTACAAAATACTCCTAGCAGACTTAATACTTTGTCTTTGTACAACATACCAGTAGATCTCAATGTACCTTTCAAAGCACATTCACACAGTTGCACTTTTGTTCAGTCAGCTCACCATTTGCACACCATCCAGACCTGAAAGTACAATCTTTTATTTGTATATACATTTTACAAGTATTTTTACAACCGAGAAATTCACATGTAACTGAGGAACAACAAAAACAGTGATATCTGACCGCACCACTACTGACAAGACTGGCCACATCTCTCCAGCATGTAAATTATTCTACACAAAAGACCCCCATTGCACATGATTTTACTGTCATTATATTTGATAATAATCCCCAGTTCAGAGAGTATTTCATATGTAGTATACAGACCTCGCTAAATACAGCTGGGCTTAGATTTTTCAGGGTTGCATATATTGATCTGGTAGAGAAAATCATCCTTCTTGAAGTTTGTGCACTACAATACACACTTTAATGTTTATGCCTTCTGTGAGATATAAGTGTAGACTTAAATAGGGGGTTATAAAGAGGGGACTTTGACCCCAAACTTCACGTTCAGACTTCTATGACGAGATTTTTAGAGGCAGCAAGTACTGTCATTGTCCACTGACATCAACTGGAAGAAAAAGCTATCACACTTCTGAGAAATCAGCACGCAAGGCTGCAAAATGGACACGGTGAACATGGACCCAAATTTGGAAGTAGAAAAATCTGGGTTTGAACCAGCAATTGGCAGCAAGAGTGATACAAATATGCAGTGAGCACACTAAGGTATTTGCAGGCTTTAAAAGTAGCAGCTCCACCACCTATATTGCTCACTCATTAGTCCTATCCCTCATGTTTTGGCCCAACCTATCCACCATTCCCGTAGCCAACTCCCTGGCAAGGACCAGGTATTTTCATAGATCAATAGGCAGCCTCCATGCAACCATCTTAATTTTGAAAGCAAAAGTGTATAACAATATGCAAGTGGGCAGCTCTGTTCCCAAGAGCCTCAATGCCACAGAATGGTCCCTGACATGTTTCATTTCCTAACATACAGATATACATATATATATATTTTGCTGAAGAGGTTGGTATGCCTTGGACACAACAGGAAGGCCTATGGGAAAAGCAACATTGTAATAAATGGGCTTCTGGCAATCAGTTTAATCCTCTCTTTTCTCGAATTTCTTGTACTGCAGAACAAAAGTCTAAATGAAAATCCCAACCTACCATTTTATAAAGCAACCACTAGAAAAATTCTTAACAATTAAAACAGAAAAAAGAAATTACAGCCAAACTGTGACTCCTAATATACTTTTCTGTGAATGGGTTGAACTGACTAATCATCAGCAGCTGATCAGCAATTTAATCTTAGCTAAGGCCTGTGAAAAATCAGCAAAGACAAAAAGTAAAGAGCAGACAAATGTTACAAGATTTATCCTTCTATCCAAGAATTTCAAATTAGAAATGGAAAAATATTTGCTTTCTCCCCTTTATAAATCACACACTTTGATATGTACTATTTTTAAATACTGTCTATGAAATATTAGTACTTCAAAACAGATTTAGTAGGTTTTAGCGGTTTCTACTGAATAGATAATTTATGAGAACTTTTGGCTTCTTTAGTTTTATTAAAAGTGTGGAATATAATACTATTTGTGCATCAAGAAACAGTGTATTACCCAAGTGTTGGCAGTCATTCCTATAAAACACATAGCTCTTGATCATCTGGTTCAGGCATTTTTCCTACTTGCAAAGTCTGCATCTTACTGGGGTTTTTTTACCCCAGTTAAGCCAGTTTTATTTAAAGCATAATACTGTACATGTAACTTGGACTTTCTTATTGATCTCTTTGAAGGCAATTTTTCTGGAAAAGGAAGAATAATGCACATAATGCACAGTCCTTCAAGAAAAGATCCTCTGTAAAAACAGAAAAGTCAGTTTTCATTAAAAACCAGGATGATGAAGGATAGGAAGCAAGCAAGAACCTCTTCGTCTTTGCATCTGCCACATACGAGGTGCAAGCTGCAGCACAAAGAGAATCATTTTGTGATGGGTGGCTAGTCCCTGGTTCAGGCCATCATGTTTACTATGCATGGCTAAATTTCATAGCCGACTATTTGCAACCTTTTTCCTGTCCCAGTTCTGGTTTATTCCAATACGTGGGCCAGCAGCATGCAACAAGGCCAAGTGACTCATTGAAGTCTTGGTGAGACTCACCTTCATGCAGAGAGAGAGTATTCTAGGAGCATTTTACATGTTTGGCTTGCTCACTATTCAATTTAATTGTTTTAATTTTGTGGGAAGATGAAAAGAACCTGAGGTATGACACAGAAACCTTCTTTCTGTGCTAAATATTAAAAAAAATCCAAATCCTAACTAATATGCTCAGCCTTTTCCTAGTATTGAGGGGGTATATAAAAGTCCAACGAAGCCAATAGAAACAGTGCTTGTCGGTCTAGGGAAATCAGGATCAGGCCTCAGCTTTTTGCAGCAGCGAATTGAATAGCAAAGGTCCTAACAACTTCATCAGGACTTGGATTTAGCCCTGGCAGGAAACACAGCCATAAAATCGTAAATTCAGTGTATGAAATTCTAAGTGAGTATATTTGGTTGAAGGAGGTGAGGACTGGAAATGTGCAGAGAGAGAAAAGTCCAAACCCAACTGTCTACAGCTGTTAAAAAATGAGCCAGTGTCATGTTGGTAACCCTTTAAAATAATGGTCTAATCATTATTAATTCCTTCGATATTTAATGTAATAACATTAATCATGATGAACTCATTTGGTATTAATATGAATGTCAGACGTACCTCTCCACATACATGCACATCATTTTGGGATTAGCTCTTCGCTGTATAATTCTTTTTGTATCCATCAGAAAGTGCTGAGGATAGGTTTTTTGTGACTGACACAGCTGATCACAAGCACTACTTATATACAACCGTGCTTTGTATTTCCACACACATTTGAGAGCATCTCTAAATGCCTGGTCTTCTGGGGTAAGCAATTACAGCACCTGGAGGTGGGAGGCAGAGTGTGGAAGAGAAGTCATTGGTATAGGTTGCATGAAACTTCAGGATGTTTTTGCTCTTCGTTGCCACTTTCTACGTGCTACAAGTGCTGATGACTGTTCTGAGCCAGACCTGCTGTTGACATGAGCTGACATTGTAATATTGAAGCTAACTGACAGTAACTGAGGATCTGGACCACTAACAAGTTTTGTTGGTCAAGAGTCACCACTATCACTGTGGGTTGGTGGTTTGTAATAATCAGATAAAAAAAGTCTGAAGACATTATCCAGATGATGCTTCCAGAGAAGGTACTTTCTAGGCTGCCTACTGGAAGTGCCCAGGACCTACAAAAAACATCAGTCTCATGCTTACTTTTCTGGCAGACAAAGTAAGATAATGATATTAAATAACAGGGTGTGGAAGAAATGGCTATCCTATGGAAGCTAACTGTGGCAAAAAAAGATGCACCCCAAATCCATGTAATCAAGGAAATGTCATCTTACCTTCGTTATTTCTAATTAACATGTATTTTCAATTGTGTTGAAATTTATAGTGTTTTATGCCAGCACAACTCTTACAAATGCCTCATTACAGCCTTCCCATCCACTCCAATAAATATGTCCATTTTCTGCCTTTTGCTTGTTTCTGAATAGCTTGGCATGCTGTTAGTTAAAATTCATTCTTTTAAAGTACAATATCCATTTAGCTTCTATCCTCTGAACTTTATTCATTCATTATTAACACTGAAAGCCAAAGTGCATGAGAGAAGTTCAGTCCTATCGGCATTTCGGATGAAAGTAATGTCTCGGTATATTAGCGGTACACAGCACTATCATACATAAAATGCTGCCCAGTCCTTCAACAAAGCAGCCGTATCCCAGTGCCTAATAGGATCACTTACTTCAAATGTGACACCACCTTCTTTGAAATATTTGTTTAGATTTCATAAACATATGAAGGTTCTCAAACTCAAACAAAACCTCTAGCCTCCAGCCCAAGCTCTGATTCTAAAGAGCTTTCTGTTTAATAAATCAGAGCCTGAATCCAGGATTTTTTTTTTCCTCTGGCTTGCTTTTTTTTTGGATAAAAATAAATGTCATCTGGTTTTGACTGCAGATAATGAATCATATTAAGAATTTTAAAAGCACTATTCTCTTTTTTTGAGACCTAATTTCAGACCTATTAACACTTTAATAAGAAACAGAAGCCCATCATTTCATTAGAAAAAGAAAAAGGCCCTTCTTGTACCATATGTTGTTTCTTCCTTTATAAAAAATCCTTTTGAAATCCTAGATTGGGCAGCATCAGAGCAGAATGTAGATCTTGCACAACGACAACGTATAGGTGAGCAGACCTTGCATCAGGGAAATTAACTATTTGAAGCAAAATTACAGGTTTCTGGCAATCTCTCCTTCACGTTCCATACAATAATAAACGATCCAACTTAAAAAATGAACGACTGCAACACAAAAAAAAATCCTGGTGGGGGCGACCCAAAACATGTGAAATGCCTGTCATCTCCACAAACTTGCCTATGATTACACCAAGGACAAACAGCTGCTTCTTACAAGTACTTTTTGGCACTTTAGATATTTATTAAATAAAGGAAAGAAAATTATAGGTGTCCCTTTTCAATATTTAGATTTAAAAAATGAGAATGCCTTTAAAACACACAGAACATGAATGCAAGAGCTGGTGTGATAGCAGAGAACCTTATTGCACATAATTAACAGACACATAATGTCTGGTTACTAGTAATTTCCTTCTAGCTGAGTAAGGAAATAATTTAATCATGTTGATCAAATGAATCCCATGAGCCCAGCGTAACATTATGCTTCCCTCCCCCCACCAAATCTGCATTAACTGATAAGAGTCTACTTGGTGAAATCATGGAACCCAACCTTGTTTAGGTATCCTTAATAATACCTGAAATATGGGCATGATTTTAGTAATTGGTTTAATCAAGTATTTCAGTAAAATCTCTTCTAATTCCTGGTGCTGACCACGAAAAGAAAAAGCAGGGACAAGGAAGAAAGGAATAACTTAGCATGTTCTTTATTTGGAATAGAAGCAAAATATTTTTTAAAGCTGCACATTCCATGTTGCTCTGTTACAATGAGGAAGGTATTTCCATAAAGACATGCCAAAAAAAAAAAATTAAGCCCCTTAAATACTTGAGTGTTAAGCAGCTAACTGTAAATTACTATTATTCTCTTCCCCTCACCCCCAAAATATCTCCAGGTGCAACTCAGAAATATGTAGGTAGAATTTTCTTTTTTTTTCCCCTCTAAACTATCATTTTATTTGATAATACATCATTTGCCTTGTCATTCCAGGGTTTCGTAGTAAAACCTTTTGTGGGATTCTGCTATTGTTCTCTTTGAACTACTTAGAAAAAGCACTGAACTACCTTCTGTGCTATCTCAGGTAGTTTCCTGTAATGAGGTGATATAATTTAACACTTACCATAATACATTTTATCCATCTATTGTTTGCTAAATAATTCCTGCAATAACACTTTTATTCTTTCCATAATTCTTTAGGGTAATGCTGGAGGAATAATATTTTTACTGCAGTGATTGATGTTGGATTCTCCAGCATGAGTAGACCCCACGAACACAGGTTATTGATAAGCATAAAAAAAGCCGTATGAAAAGAATATCAGGGATCAAAGGGTTAATACCATTTTATGAGGTTGTAAAAATCTACCTCAAGAATCTTGTGTTAGCAATATTCTTTGTGTAAGATGTATGTTATTAAAACAAGTAGCAGCTTCTGAATTAAAGTGACAGTATGATGGATGACTAGTGAAGTGGAATCAGAGTCATTTGCAGCATTTTGGGCTAGATATGGGAATTCTGCCTCAGAGGTAGGGCGCTTGGCAGACACATTGATTCCAGGCTGACGCATGTTCATAAATATGCCCCTAGAGAGGTGTGGCCTCGCAGAATTTACAAAATTATGTTCATGAATTATTTAACATTTATTTATGGATGCTATATTTAAACAGCATTTGCAAAGGCGAATGGACCATAGCATACATAGTGATCATCAGATAATGCAAATCCTGCACAAGACTGAGACAGTTTGCATACTTCATGGAGAGGCTAAGTCTAGCAGAACTACGTAAGTGATATGCCAGTGTTGTGGCTTTATATACCACAGTCTGCTGCACCCCAGAGACACTGACAACTCCAGGAAATACCTGGCAAGTTGGCAGTTACGACCTCTGCAAAAGAGATCTCCTCAGACAAAGATACCACAGTGCTGGTGGAGACTCCTCCTTTAATAAACAGACTCCAAACTTGCTTCTGCAACCACTGTGCCCAAGAGCCTGCTCACAGAACAGGCAGTGAACAAGCTGTCATTGACTGCTGTATGGCCCCACTGATCTTGGTATCAGACCACTCGATATTACTACCTCAACACTGGAGGTGTAAACTTAAGCACTTTTAAGCCTGAAATGCAAAAGTTAGGCTGCACAGGAAAATCCCAGCCTCATCCATCATGCACGTATGTAACTCACAACCTTTTATTATGTGATCAAGTTCTCTCTCAATTAATACCACAGATTTTTCTGTGCTAGATACACACAAACTGCTCAACACACTTGGAAAGCACAAGATGAATCCATACTGCACACAGTGAAACAAAGCTATAGCAAAAATTAAAGATGAAATGTCATGAAACAAAACAGAGTCTCAAGGTAAAGTAGTATATCTCACTCTGGAAGGGATTACCTTTGAAGGAAAGGAAATCTTTCATTTAGCACTGCACTTCTAGTTTACCATTTACCCTCTATTTATACTCTATTATACTCGTCCACTGTGTCATTTCTTGATCTTCAAAACCCATAATTTTACATTTAATTTTCACTGTAGGGGATATGAACAACACTGTCATGTGGAAAACCTGTTTTGTTTTGTCTTTTCTTTCTTTCTAGTCCTAAGTGGTTGGTTTACAATGCTAGATTCCTGCAGAGAGCAAGGAGCGATACCCACGGTGCCTCTGCAAGAGCTATAAACTGGAGATGTACCAGGCTATAAATGGTCCCTCTTGCTCCAGAGAGGTATTTATTAGGTGATGGTATGTATCAAAGATGAGTGTACAAAGCAAGCGTCTTCTTCCCTTACACCCTTTTTCTCTCCTTGTTGCTGCAGCAAGTAAGTAGCTTCATGTGCTTTCATCCCCTGTCCTCACAGACCAACAAGGTCAGGGCAGATGGAAGGGAAAGCTCGCTATTGCCACAACCACTTGTGCTAATATGGCTGCATGGTGGGCACCACTGTCTAGCTCCATGCAGGTGTAGGCACTTTAATGTTCCTCTAAGAGGGCTGGTGATGGGGCGATTTCTTTGGAAAACTTTCTTCATTGGCATTTTCCTGAAGTAAACTCCCTGGGAATACAGTTTTTCACTGCTTAGGAACTTAAGGTCTTAGGAAGGTCATCCTGTCCATGGGATGCTCTGAAAAGGGATCATCTTTACCCAGCCATTCAATAAAAGTTCTCAGAGCCTGCAATTCTTCAACCTCCTGGAGCCCTTAACAGTCCACACTGTCAGGATGTGCTCCCCATTATCTAATTTATTCTTATTTGCTGCAATCTAATCCCACTACTTTTTCTTCTGTGCCAGGGAGACACAGAGGAAAAGTGATTCCTTTACTCTGTGCAGCCTCCCTTTATATATTTGATGCCTGTGATCATGCACCCTCAGCCTTTTTTACTCTAAACAACCCTAACATGTTCAATCTGTCTTCAAAGGCCACATTTGGCAAACCTCTGATGAGTCTCCTTGCTCCCTTTGCAACCTCTCCCACTGGTGCACATTTTTCTCCTTATCACATCTAAAAGTGAGCACGCCGCCACAGCCAAAGTCTCACCAACGCTTCGCAAAGGAGATGAATGCCCTTCATCACCTCAATATGCATGCCATCCTCCCTGCCCTCAACATGGTTGTTTTTTCCCCTCCAAAGCAGGTTTGTGTTCAGCTACTGATCTGCTGAAGTCCTCTCACAATCCTCATAACACAGACGTTTCCTGGCCTGTGTTTGTCAGAGTATTCATTTCCACCTATGCTCAGAGTTTGGCATTTGGTCTCACTGAATGCACTGTATCTTCTTCAAGCCATTTCTCCTATTCATCAAGGTAATTTTGAATTCTAATCCTGTCCAACAACATGCCTGCAGACCCTCCCAGCTTGGCATCATTTGCAAATTTAGTAAGTTTAATATCCATTTCATTATCCAAATCATTAATGCAAATGTGGAAAGTGTCCTAGACAAAACTTATTCAGTACATCCTTCCAGGTTGACAATGAGCCACTGGTAGCTAGCCTGAGTGGTTATTTTTCTAACTCGCTTTGCACCCACATGAAAGTGGTTTCCCCTAAACTAGATTTCTTATGGGAATAGTTCACAATAATGTTTTGTATATCTGCCTCTTAAAGTTCAGGATAAAGGTTGACCGAAAATTGGATTTGCTGAGCTAATGGGCGTCCAGCACATCTTTTCCCAGAAGAAATGGAAGAGTAAGAGAAAACAAAAAGTAAGAAAATCAGCATCATATTCAGCACAATTATACCTTCCAGCTTTTGTTTCACATCCAGTCTAGACGAAATCCATGTGCTTCAGATCTAAAGTTATAGGAGAGATAGGCTGCCCTTTGAAACTATGAAACTTTAGGTTTCTCTGAAGAAAGAGATTCCCTTCATTCTTCTCATCATCACTAGCGTCACCTTTTGCTCATCCCCAGTGGAAGTAAAGAAAAGAAACACAACTCACAGCCACTGTTCTGGTGTCCCTCTCAAACGCTGAGTCCCCTCCAAAGGCACAGTTGCAACACCATCATGTGCTGCCTCCATGGATGTAGGTTGCAAATGAACAGCAACAAAACCACCATCAGAAGGCTACAGCACATCCTCTGCCTGCCCGTAAGTGATCACTTTTCAGTGGGAGGACACGGCTTCGCTTGTTTCAACTCCGAACAGTAAGAATGGCTTGACTAACTGTCCATCCAAACCCCCTGTAAACCCGATATGAAATAGGGAAACTTTTCTCCCCTTAAAGGAACATTTCAGGCAACACTGTTTTCTCTGCTGCATAAGAAACACGTGTTTCTATTGAGGATTACACCACAATTTTCTCCAATTACCTTACTTTGGGAACTGATTTATCAAATGCGAACAACTTTCCCACCAGACACCTTGGAAACCATACAAATTTTCACTCTGTTTTGTTAAGGTTTTATTTTAATACCATATAACTTTTCAGCTCCCAAAGATGGTGTTAAAACAAAACCGAAACCAAGCAAACCATGTTCTGCATGTAACTTTCCTATGTCAACATGAAGGACTCATCAGCCATACTCTTGCTACTTGTACTAATTGCACAGTATCAAATGGCACTTTCAGCAGCAAGCACGAACTTAAAATTTGGGTTTGGGTTTTAGGTTTTCAAATTTTGGTTAAAGTGTATTAATTTATGATATTATTATTTTAAACAAGACAAACTGCTGGCTCTGTTCTCTACATCAATTTCTTTAATTAAGTACAATATTCTCCAGTTCTCTGATGATCCTGTCCCAACCGGCAGCTCCAAATCTCGACTTTCCCAAAGTTTAGGGACGTCTCAGTGTGGCCAACCCAAGCTTGGAACACTATCCAGAAGTTATTTGAGGCAATCTATTTTGATTTTCCAGCATATTTTTCCTCTGCTGCATCCCCTTTTCATCTGGAAGCAACTCCTGTCTCTTTTCTAATTGATGAGGTGAACTGGTATGAGTGAGCTTATGATTCCTGCTCTTTGCTTGAGTGGCAGAGAAGTAAATGGAAAAATTGTCTCAAAAGTTTAAATGAAGGATTTGGCTTTCACAATATTGAAATTACTAGTGCTCAGTGGGTTCCTCTTAAATCTTGCATGCCAAAGAAATAAACCATGAATGACTGGGGTAGTAGGATTTTTGTTATCGGATAAATCATCACTTACTCAGGTTCTCTGACTTTCTTTCCTTTGCAGGGTTTGGATTTTTTTCTTTCCATTTTTAGTTTACTGACAATGAGAAATGCCTCTGAGCTGAAATACCCAGACCCAACTTGAAAGCAGCATTTCAAATACTTGTCTCTCTTTAAAACCTCGGACTTTCTGCAATGGTTGGAGCGCTTCCTTTGGTTTCCAAGTACTTAACCCATCAAGTGTGGTCTCTTTGATAGACTAGAAACACTTCTTAAGGAATTCAGTGAAATTATCTTGCTTTTTAGACACTGCATGCTTTAGAAGTAAATATTAAAACTTGAAACTTCAATTTGTAATTCTTTTTACAAGTTGTTGGTATGTTCCTGTTCAATTAATCTTTGTACTTTTGAAAGAAGGTGGATAATTCCAAGTAAAATAAACTCAGGAGAATTAGAGCAGGAATCTGCTCAGTTTAATTACTGCAGGGGAAAAAAAAAGGAAATCTTACATGCTGATGATGGGTGAATTTGTGACAATTTAAACTGTGAAGTACTAGGATCTCAAGAATACCAAAATATTGACAATTAATATAAGCCCTGATGTCTCAACCCAAAAGGTATTGAAGTGCTTTGTAAACTATCAGGCAAATCTGTATTTCCTACTAATCTCTCTTGCTCCTTTGCAGACAGCAGAATTAAATCATTTTACATGTCCCTGGAGCAGCTTTGGCCCTACGTAACTTTTGCACTTGATGTAAGTCTGGGCTTTTGAAAGTAAAGACACTGAGCCAAATTGCTTCCTTTATTGGAAGCCCAGGAAAAATGCACTGTGTCTTGCAAAGCAAACTGGGCTTCACCTTTAGGACATCCCAATTCAATGCTCAAATTCACTGCTGACAACACAAGAACTTCTGCTGAGGACAGTGAAGACTGTAGGCACACACATGCACTGAAATGTTCTCAGTCCTTTTTTACATGAAAGTTGTAGTAAAATGTTTGGTGCTGGCTTCATTTGTATCACAGAAGAGCTCAATCAACACAAAAGAAATTGGGTCACAAAGAAACTGGGTTGCAAAGATAACTGCATCTGAGGCTCTGAAACCTCTGGGGAGAAACACGAAGAGGAGGAAAAGCCATTCTTCTCCGTAATTTCACTTTTTTTTTTCCACCCCAGAAAGACTGGGCTGCTACCTGTTGCAGCTAAGGGCTATGGGGAGCTACAGCATGCATTTGAGCTACAAACTAAAGCTCATTATAAGTGACACAGGAGCACTACAGGTAATAGAAACATCCTGGTTGAATTCCAGGGATTTTGAACCAGGTGTTACAAAAGAAATCCCAGCCCCAGTGCAGTCAGTGGCAAAACACCTTTCAACATCATAGAAACCACGAACTCACCCAATACGTGTTATTTTTTCACTTTTCTGTCTCTCTGCCTGCTTCATTTATCACTTTATTTATTCTATTGGATTTATTGTCCTCTGACCCTTTGCTGTACTTAGAGTCACAGTTTCTCCTAAACAGAATCCAAACTCAATAATGGTCATGACTGAGGTGAACTTTTGACTTCACAAGGGCCAAATATGTTCAAAATTAAACCAGAACAAGAAAACAGTTCAGTTTAAGTTATTATCTTCCTACATTCACCACTTCTAATTTTATTCTCTAGGCAATTACACGTGCAGATTTAACCATGTGCAAAAACATTTACCAGGATGGGATTGGAGCCATAATCTGTAAACATACATGTAATTGCCATTGACATCAAGTTTGCACTGAAAGGCCTTTCAACAAGTTTGATGAACCCCCCACCCCCCCGCCCCCAACTTCAGTATTTGGGCCTTTGGCAACAAACCCAGGCTGCTACTGTAGAGCCACAAAATACTTCCTGTAGTAAAACAAGTACAGCTCCAGCAGAGAGAGGTGAATCTGACACTGTGGCATGTTTTTGGATTTCATCACTATTTTGGATATCATTAAAGAAAAATTATGTTTCTAGTCTCACTACAGAGAAAAGAAGGCCAACAGAGCACCAACATTTTCTGAAAGCATTCAATTCTGAAGCTGGGCTCTTGGCTTGTAGGAGCTGGCCGCCTCCTCTCCCAGCAGTTTGGTCTGAGACAGGAGAGGTCACTGGTGCTGGAGAAGGGAAGAGACCAGTGTGGGGACTGAGAAAGGCACCGCTAAGGGGCAGGAAGGAGAATTTGTAACTCTTCTCACAGGCTGCTGATTGCAGACAGTCACTCAGAGTAGCTGCCAGGGCAGAATAAAACCGGGTTTTGTTCCGTTTGCTATGTCCTGACCATCCCAGCACTGCAGACACTGTGCAGTGCATCTGGGGACAGAAAGTCACTCTTAATCAAGTCTTATGGAAGACTGTCTGCTTTAGCTTTCTCTGTCTCTCTCACAAAGAGCTTTCAGGTGAGGTCATGCTGCTCCTGCACGCCCAGAGAGAGGCAAACCCACCATCCCCTGGGCCCTTCCAGCTCCTGCCCACAGCCCAGGGCCGCCGGCATGGTGCAGACAGATTGCGTAAGGGGTACAGGGGCCTCAAAACAGCCCATCAAAGAAAGGCAGACAGAGCAATTCCTCACAACATGACATAAAGCCTTCCCAAAATACCTTCCCCCAAAATCCCAACAGACAAATCCTATTGGCAATACTGGCAATAAGAATTTCCAGAGGATGTGCCAGATGGAAAGAGGCAAGGCATGCTAGTAGGGAAGGAGGGTTTGCAAAACCCCTGTGCAAATAATTAGGCCTCTGTTGGTGGATTACTGCACCTGAGAGCCATCCAGGGCTGAGTCATCCCCATGCAAGCTTAACCGTGCTGACAGCAAGCTGGAGAAGAAGGTCGGTTGTAGAGACAGAGCAAGGAGAATCCACAGGGAAAAGAACAGAAGTTCAGTGTTTGTAAAGTCTTTCTCCACTCCAAGGACAGAGATGTTGGTCAAATACCCTGCCGCCCAGGATGAGTCCTAGCTTCTGATAAGCAACAACTGCTGAGGATTTTAGGTGCCCCATTGGTTATTAATGCTGATTCAAGCCCAGTTAAAATTAATATCACTCCCTCTACTTTTGAATTTCCTAACATGTGCTGCACATGGAAGCCAAGCTCTATGGATTGCCTGAGAAAGGCAGGACTTCCCTTCTTTGGGATGAAACAGTCTCCATCCTTGAAAACCTGGTAACAACTCTGCATTAGGGATATCAGAAATATCCTTCTATTACCCACCAACACCTCGGATCTTTGTCAATCTTGATGTAGCACTTCTCTCATGCCTGACATTTACAGTGATGCTCAGTGATGAATTTGGCCCAACTTCTCTGGAATCCTCATAAAGGACCTCAATTTTTAAGCTCACCTTGTTGGCTGACAGTGACAGTATCACTCCAACTTTTTTCTCTGACTTCATCAGTTAAAATGTACAGTATGAGTGTCCTCCTTTTGCTTAAAAACATAAAAAGGAATTTCAGTCTTCCTGCCAGTTTAAAGAAATGACACGCAGGCATTATCAGTAAGGCTGGTAGGATGCGTGCAGCAAAGGCAAAAGAACAGGATGGCTGTACAGGCAAACAGGGGCACTGAAACTGTACATCTGAAGTCTCCCATGTCCTTACCCAAAGTGCAAACTTTGCTGTCATCTATAAATCAAGCAGTTTATGAGGCTGCAATATTTACACTCTAATTAAAAAATCATAAAGCCAGACCCCTTCAGTTTGTAAAAAGAAGAACTCAGGATCCGCTACTGAAACGTGGCGTTAATCAGTAACTCTTAATGATCTGCTCCACAGCCTTAGAGGTTACATGCTTATTCAGCTACACATAACAAACAAGATAATGAGAGAAAGTGGGAGAAGTGAAGGGAATACATTACAGCAAATACAGGGCTTTGCTAGCACCAGGGCCTATTCCTGACCCCTCCAATCCTCATGTCACATTTTGTTTTCTCATGTCCAAAAGGCAACAGATTTATAACGTAAAACTTTGATAACACGTTACATACAGAATGATCCCGAGATGTTTTCCGTGTGTATAACCCTTGCAGAAGCCAAATATAGACCCGGAGAAACACCTGCTTTTACCTTTATATGGTCAGAACTCCAGTCCCCTCCACATTAATGAAAAATGAGCCTTAAGAGTCAGTGTTTCCACGTGAGTTTCTCTGAATTCATTAGGGAAACAGCTGATTTCTGAATCTGCCATTTTCTGCTTATGCAGTCAAAAAAGAGCTCTATAGCAAAGGCTGGAGAAATCCAAGCACTGTGCAATGTTGGAAATAAAAATTATGAAATAATGCATCAGCCATAATTAGTGTTCCTAATTCTACACTTAAAATAGCATTTATCATTTAAAGTTCCTCATGAAAAAATTCCGAAATGGCGTGGCACTTGCCCTTCGTGCTAAACCAGCCCCGCTCCCTGCCACATACAAAGTTGCATGTCAAGTCCCACAAAGCTTTTCTGTTTTCTAAAACCAATAGCCAACTGATACCATCTGGGACAGGCAGCCCCTGAAGATAGGCTCTTTTGTGGCACTTTCACAACATGGCCAGTCCACACCAAGGCCTCACCCAAACTTCTCATCTCGCATCCACAAACTCTTACTAGTTCGGGGTGAAAAAGACAGAAGGCAGAGATTTTACTCCTGGTACAGGCTGGGGAAAAAAAAGCAACATCTGCAATCTATCGGTCACACCAAGATTTTAATTCTTTTCTTTCCTTCTTTTCTTTTTTTTTTTCCCCTTTAAGTTGACCATGGGTACAAAACTGCAGGTGAAAAATTACAGACTTTATTTTTCCAAATCCCTCCTTCTTCTTCTTCTCCTCTAGTCTTTTGACAGTCTAAAAAGAATCAAGGAATAGTTGTTTTAGGTGAATATGAGTTGGCTTATTTCTGTCACCAGTTATATGATGCTATCCAGAATGTATCATTAAAAAGACTCAACTAAATTACAGTTTTGACTCAGGTATTCCCAGCTCATATATTTTTGTCAGTATTTCAGACTGGTAAGAATTAATGGGAGTCACAAGTGCATATTTATGTGACCACAGACACTTAAAAACAGTAATGATTTATCCTGGTTAACAGTGCAAATTAACAAAAAGGCAGGCAAAAAATAGAACCTTTTCAGATTTTTTTTTCTTTTTTTTTCAGGCAGCTTCTGCAGAGGGAGTATGGTGCTGTAGCAAGAAATATAACAGCATATAGGAGGCAGGCCTAACTCCAACAGACTTGGTCCTTAAAAGTGGGTAAGAAAAGTCTTTTACCAAGAACCGCAGAGCTACAGTGGGCTTGATCACAGCGACACCTACAAAAGATGGGATG